>NW_026646352.1:0-340000 GCF_949987535.1 Balaenoptera acutorostrata | reverse complement strand
TTAGTGTAGGGGTTAGGGTTAGGGTACGCGTTAGGGCTAGGGTAGTTATTAAACCTATCCCACTCTCTAGATACCCCTTAGCACGTAAAGGAATATTATTTGGGGGTCCAGCCATGGAGAAGAGTTTAGACACTAGGATAAGATAAGGAACACACCCATTCTCAAGAAATCACATTAGGATTCTCTTTTTAACCTGTTCCTTAAAACACTAGTGCTTAGGAAATCTATTGGAGGCAGAAGCAGTCAAGGGTAGCTTAGGGTTAGGGTTAGGGTTAGGGTTAGGGTACGGCTTAGGGTACGGGTTCGGGGAGGGGTTCGGTTACGGCGTAGGGTATGGGCTAGGGTTAGGGTTAGGGTTAGTGTTAGGGTTAGGGCTCGGTTTAGGGTACGGGTTAGGATTAGGGTACGCGTTAGGGTTAGGGTAGGGGTTAGGGTTAGGGTACGCGTTAGGGTTAGGGTAGTTATTAAACCTATCCCACTCTCTAGGTACCCCTTAGCATGGAAAGGAATATTATTTGGGGGTCCAGCCATGGAGAAGAGTTTAGACACTAGGATAAGATAAGGAACACACCCATTCTCAAGAAATCACATGAGGATTCTCTTTTTAACCTGTTCCTTAAAACACTAGTGCTTAGGAAATCTATTGGAGGCAGAAGCAGTCAAGGGTAGCTTAGGGTTAGGGTTAGGGTTAGGGTACGGCTTAGGGTACGGGTTCGGGGAGGGGTTCGGGTACGGCGTAGGGTATGGGCTAGGGTTAGCGTTAGGGTTAGTGTTAGGGTTAGGGCTCGGTTTAGGGTACGGGTTAGAATTAGGGTACGCGTTAGGTTTAGGGTAGGGGTTAGGGTTAGGGTACGCCTTAGGGTTAGGGTAGTTATTAAACCTATCCCACTCTCTAGATACCCCTTAGCACGTAAAGGAATATTATTTGGGGGTCCAGCCATGGAGAAGAGTTTAGACACTAGGATAAGATAAGGAACACACCCATTCTCAAGAAATCACATTAGGATTCTCTTTTTAACCTGTTCCTTAAAACACTAGTGCTTAGGAAATCTATTGGAGGCAGAAGCAGTCAAGGGTAGCTTAGGGTTAGGGTTAGGGTTAGGGTTAGGGTACGGCTTAGGGTACGGGTTCGGGGAGGGGTTCGGGTACGGCGTAGGGTATGGGCTAGGGTTAGGGTTAGGGTTAGTGTTAGGGTTAGGGCTCGGTTTAGGGTACGGGTTAGGGTTAGTGTAGGGGTTAGTGTTAGGGTACGCGTTAGGGCTAGGGTAGTTATTAAACCTATCCCACTCTCTAGATACCCCTTAGCACGTAAAGGAATATTATTTGGGGGTCCAGCCATGGAGAAGAGTTTAGACACTAGGATAAGATAAGGAACACACCCATTCTCAAGAAATCACATTAGGATTCTCCTTTTAACCTGTTCCTTAAAACACTAGTGCTTAGGAAATCTATTGGAGGCAGAAGCAGTCAAGGGTAGCTTAGGGTTAGGGTTAGGGTTAGGGTTAGGGTTAGGGTACGGCTTAGGGTACGGGTTCGGGGAGGGGTTCGGGTACGGCGTAGGGTTAGGGCTAGGGTTAGGGTTAGTGTTAGGGTTAGGGCTCGGTTTAGGGTACGGGTTAGGATTAGGGTACGCGTTAGGGTTAGGGTAGGGGTTAGGGTTAGGGTACGCGTTAGGGTTAGGGTAGTTATTAAACCTATCTCACTCTCTAGATACCCCTTAGCATGGAAAGGAATATTATTTGGGGGTCCAGCCATGGAGAAGAGTTTAGACACTAGGATAAGATAAGGAACACACCCATTCTCAAGAAATCACATGAGGATTCTCTTTTTAACCTGTTCCTTAAAACACTAGTGCTTAGGAAATCTATTGGAGGCAGAAGCAGTCAAGGGTAGCTTAGGGTTAGGGTTAGGGTTAGGGTACGGCTTAGGGTACGGGTTCGGGGAGGGGTTCGGGTACGGCGTAGGGTATGGGCTAGGGTTAGGGTTAGGGTTGGTGTTAGGGTTAGGGCTCGGTTTAGGGTACGGGTTAGAATTAGGGTACGCATTAGGGTTAGGGTAGGGGTTAGGGTTAGGGTACGCCTTAGGGTTAGGGTAGTTATTAAACCTATCCCACTCTCTAGATACCCCTTAGCACGTAAAGGAATATTATTTGGGGGTCCAGCCATGGAGAAGAGTTTAGACACTAGGATAAGATAAGGAACACACCCATTCTCAAGAAATAACATTAGGATTCTCTTTTTAACCTGTTCCTTAAAACACTAGTGCTTAGGAAATCTATTGGAGGCAGAAGCAGTCAAGGGTAGCTTAGGGTTAGGGTTAGGGTTAGGGTTAGGGTACGGCTTAGGGTACGGGTTCGGGGAGGGGTTCGGGTACGGCGTAGGGTATGGGCTAGGGTTAGGGTTAGGGTTAGTGTTAGGGTTAGGGCTCGGTTTAGGGTACGGGTTAGGGTTAGTGTAGGGGTTAGGGTTAGGGTACGCGTTAGGGCTAGGGTAGTTATTAAACCTATCCCACTCTCTAGATACCCCTTAGCACGTAAAGGAATATTATTTGGGGGTCCAGCCATGGAGAAGAGTTTAGACACTAGGATAAGATAAGGAACACACCCATTCTCAAGAAATCACATTAGGATTCTCTTTTTAACCTGTTCCTTAAAACACTAGTGCTTAGGAAATCAATTGGAGGCAGAAGCAGTCAAGGGTAGCTTAGGGTTAGGGTTAGGGTTAGGGTTAGGGTTAGGGTTAGGGCTCGGTTTAGGGTACGGGTTAGGATTAGGGTACAGTTTAGGGTTAGGGTAGGGGTTAGGGTTAGGGTACGCGTTAGGGCTAGGGTAGTTATTAAACCTATCCCACTGTCTAGATACCCCTTAGCACGTAAAGGAATATTATTTAGGGGTCCAGCCATGGAGAAGAGTTTAGACACTAGGATAAGATAAGGAACACACCCATTCTGAAGAAATCACATTAGGATTCTCTTTTTAACCTGTTCCTTAAAACACTAGTGCTTAGGAAATCTATTGGAGGCAGAAGCAGTCAAGGGTAGCTTAGGGTTAGGGTTAGGGTTAGGGTTAGGGTTAGGGTACGGCTTAGGGTACGGGTTCGGGAAGGGTTTCGGGTACGGCGTAGGGTATGGGCTAGGGTTAGGGTTAGGGTTAGTGTTAGGGTTAGGGCTCGGTTTAGGGTACGGGTTAGAATTAGGGTACGCGTTAGGGTTAGGGTAGGAGTTAGGGTTAGGGTACGCCTTAGGGTTAGGGTAGTTATTAAACCTATCCCACTCTCTAGATACCCCTTAGCACGTAAGAGAATATTATTTGGGGGTCCAGCCATGGAGAAGAGTTTAGACACTAGGATAAGATAAGGAACACACCCATTCTCAAGAAATCACATTAGGATTCTCTTTTTAACCTGTTCCTTAAAACACTAGTGCTTAGGAAATCTATTGGAGGCAGAAGCAGTCAAGGGTAGCTTAGTGTTAGGGTTAGGGTTAGGGTTAGGGTTAGGGTACGGCTTAGGGTACGGGTTCGGGGAGGGGTTCGGGTACGGCGTAGGGTATGGGCTAGGGTTAGGGTTAGGGTTAGTGTTAGGGTTAGTGCTCGGTTTAGGGTACGGGTTAGGATTAGGGTACGCGTTAGGGTTAGGGTAGGGGTTAGGGTTAGGGTACGCCTTAGGGTTAGGGTAGTTATTAAACCTATCCCACTCTCTAGATACCCCTTAGCACGTAAAGGAATATTATTTGGGGGTCCAGCCATAGAGAAGAGTTTAGACACTAGGATAAGATAAGGAACACACCCATTCTCAAGAAATCACATTAGGATTCTCTTTTTAACCTGTTCCTTAAAACACTAGAGCTTAGGAAATCTATTGGAGGCAGAAGCAGTCAAGGGTAGCTTAGGGTTAGGGTTAGGGTTAGGGTTAGGGTTAGGGTACGGCTTAGGGTACGGGTTCGGGAAGGGGTTCGGGTACGGCGTAGGGTATGGGCTAGGGTTAGGGTTAGGGTTAGTGTTAGGGTTAGGGCTCGGTTTAGGGTACGGGTTAGGGTTAGTGTAGGGGTTAGGGTTAGGGTACGCGTTAGGGCTAGGGTAGTTATTAAACCTATCCCACTCTCTAGATACCCCTTAGCACGTAAAGGAATATTATTTGGGGGTCCAGCCATGGAGAAGAGTTTAGACACTAGGATAAGATAAGGAACACACCCATTCTCAAGAAATCACATTAGGATTCTCTTTTTAACCTGTTCCTTAAAACACTAGTGCTTAGGAAATCTATTGGAGGCAGAAGCAGTCAAGGGTAGCTTAGGGTTAGGGTTAGGGTTAGGGTTAGGGTACGGCTTAGGGTACGGGTTCGGGGAGGGGTTCGGTTACGGCGTAGGGTATGGGCTAGGGTTAGGGTTAGGGTTAGTGTTAGGGTTAGGGCTCGGTTTAGGGTACGGGTTAGGATTAGGGTACGCGTTAGGGTTAGGGTAGGGGTTAGGGTTAGGGTACGCGTTAGGGTTAGGGTAGTTATTAAACCTATCCCACTCTCTAGATACCCCTTAGCACGTAAAGGAATATTATTTGGGGGTCCAGCCATGGAGAAGAGTTTAGACACTAGGATAAGATAAGGAACACACCCATTCTCAAGAAATCACATTAGGATTCTCTTTTTAACCTGTTCCTTAAAACACTAGTGCTTAGGAAATCTATTGGAGGCAGAAGCAGTCAAGGGTAGCTTAGGGTTAGGGTTAGGGTTAGGGTTAGGGTACGGCTTAGGGTACGGGTTCGGGGAGGGGTTCGGTTACGGCGTAGGGTATGGGCTAGGGTTAGGGTTAGGGTTAGTGTTAGGGTTAGGGCTCGGTTTAGGGTACGGGTTAGGATTAGGGTACGCGTTAGGGTTAGGGTAGGGGTTAGGGTTAGGGTACGCGTTAGGGTTAGGGTAGTTATTAAACCTATCCCACTCTCTAGATACCCCTTAGCACGTAAAGGAATATTATTTGGGGGTCCAGCCATGGAGAAGAGTTTAGACACTAGGATAAGATAAGGAACACACCCATTCTCAAGAAATCACATTAGGATTCTCTTTTTAATCTGTTCCTTAAAACACTAGTGCTTAGGAAATCTATTGGAGGCAGAAGCAGTCAAGGGTAGCTTAGGGTTAGGGTAGGGTTAGGGTTAGGGTTAGGGTACGGCTTAGGGTATGGGTTCGGGGAGGGGTTCGGGTACGGCGTAGGGTATGGGCTAGGGTTAGGGTTAGGGTTAGTGTTAGGGTTAGGGCTCGATTTAGGGTACGGGTTAGGATTAGGGTACGCGTTAGGGTTAGGGTAGGGGTTAGGGTTAGGGTACGCGTTAGGGTTAGGGTAGTTATTAAACCTATCCCACTCTCTAGGTACCCCTTAGCATGGAAAGGAATATTATTTGGGGGTCCAGCCATGGAGAAGAGTTTAGACACTAGGATAAGATAAGGAACACACCCATTCTCAAGAAATCACATGAGGATTCTCTTTTTAACCTGTTCCTTAAAACACTAGTGCTTAGGAAATCTATTGGAGGCAGAAGCAGTCAAGGGTAGCTTAGTGTTAGGGTTAGGGTTAGGGTTAGGGTTAGGGTACGGCTTAGGGTACGGGTTCGGGGAGGGGTTCGGGTACGGCGTAGGGTATGGGCTAGGGTTAGGGTTAGGGTTAGTGTTAGGGTTAGTGCTCGGTTTAGGGTACGGGTTAGGATTAGGGTACGCGTTAGGGTTAGGGTAGGGGTTAGGGTTAGGGTACGCCTTAGGGTTAGGGTAGTTATTAAACCTATCCCACTCTCTAGATACCCCTTAGCACGTAAAGGAATATTATTTGGGGGTCCAGCCATAGAGAAGAGTTTAGACACTAGGATAAGATAAGGAACACACCCATTCTCAAGAAATCACATTAGGATTCTCTTTTTAACCTGTTCCTTAAAACACTAGTGCTTAGGAAATCTATTGGAGGCAGAAGCAGTCAAGGGTAGCTTAGGGTTAGGGTTAGGGTTAGGGTTAGGGTTAGGGTACGGCTTAGGGTACGGGTTCGGGAAGGGGTTCGGGTACGGCGTAGGGTATGGGCTAGGGTTAGGGTTAGGGTTAGTGTTAGGGTTAGGGCTCGGTTTAGGGTACGGGTTAGGGTTAGTGTAGGGGTTAGGGTTAGGGTACGCGTTAGGGCTAGGGTAGTTATTAAACCTATCCCACTCTCTAGATACCCCTTAGCACGTAAAGGAATATTATTTGGGGGTCCAGCCATGGAGAAGAGTTTAGACACTAGGATAAGATAAGGAACACACCCATTCTCAAGAAATCACATTAGGATTCTCTTTTTAACCTGTTCCTTAAAACACTAGTGCTTAGGAAATCTATTGGAGGCAGAAGCAGTCAAGGGTAGCTTAGGGTTAGGGTTAGGGTTAGGGTTAGGGTACGGCTTAGGGTACGGGTTCGGGGAGGGGTTCGGTTACGGCGTAGGGTATGGGCTAGGGTTAGGGTTAGGGTTAGTGTTAGGGTTAGGGCTCGGTTTAGGGTACGGGTTAGGATTAGGGTACGCGTTAGGGTTAGGGTAGGGGTTAGGGTTAGGGTACGCGTTAGGGTTAGGGTAGTTATTAAACCTATCCCACTCTCTAGGTACCCCTTAGCATGGAAAGGAATATTATTTGGGGGTCCAGCCATGGAGAAGAGTTTAGACACTAGGATAAGATAAGGAACACACCCATTCTCAAGAAATCACATGAGGATTCTCTTTTTAACCTGTTCCTTAAAACACTAGTGCTTAGGAAATCTATTGGAGGCAGAAGCAGTCAAGGGTAGCTTAGGGTTAGGGTTAGGGTTAGGGTTAGGGTACGGCTTAGGGTACGGGTTCGGGGAGGGGTTCGGGTACGGCGTAGGGTATGGGCTAGGGTTAGGGTTAGGGTTAGTGTTAGGGTTAGGGCTCGGTTTAGGGTACGGGTTAGGGTTAGTGTAGGGGTTAGTGTTAGGGTACGCGTTAGGGCTAGGGTAGTTATTAAACCTATCCCACTCTCTAGATACCCCTTAGCACGTAAAGGAATATTATTTGGGGGTCCAGCCATGGAGAAGAGTTTAGACACTAGGATAAGATAAGGAACACACCCATTCTCAAGAAATCACATTAGGATTCTCCTTTTAACCTGTTCCTTAAAACACTAGTGCTTAGGAAATCTATTGGAGGCAGAAGCAGTCAAGGGTAGCTTAGGGTTAGGGTTAGGGTTAGGGTTAGGGTTAGGGTACGGCTTAGGGTACGGGTTCGGGGAGGGGTTCGGGTACGGCGTAGGGTTAGGGCTAGGGTTAGGGTTAGTGTTAGGGTTAGGGCTCGGTTTAGGGTACGGGTTAGGATTAGGGTACGCGTTAGGGTTAGGGTAGGGGTTAGGGTTAGGGTACGCGTTAGGGTTAGGGTAGTTATTAAACCTATCTCACTCTCTAGATACCCCTTAGCATGGAAAGGAATATTATTTGGGGGTCCAGCCATGGAGAAGAGTTTAGACACTAGGATAAGATAAGGAACACACCCATTCTCAAGAAATCACATGAGGATTCTCTTTTTAACCTGTTCCTTAAAACACTAGTGCTTAGGAAATCTATTGGAGGCAGAAGCAGTCAAGGGTAGCTTAGGGTTAGGGTTAGGGTTAGGGTACGGCTTAGGGTACGGGTTCGGGGAGGGGTTCGGGTACGGCGTAGGGTATGGGCTAGGGTTAGGGTTAGGGTTGGTGTTAGGGTTAGGGCTCGGTTTAGGGTACGGGTTAGAATTAGGGTACGCATTAGGGTTAGGGTAGGGGTTAGGGTTAGGGTACGCCTTAGGGTTAGGGTAGTTATTAAACCTATCCCACTCTCTAGATACCCCTTAGCACGTAAAGGAATATTATTTGGGGGTCCAGCCATGGAGAAGAGTTTAGACACTAGGATAAGATAAGGAACACACCCATTCTCAAGAAATAACATTAGGATTCTCTTTTTAACCTGTTCCTTAAAACACTAGTGCTTAGGAAATCTATTGGAGGCAGAAGCAGTCAAGGGTAGCTTAGGGTTAGGGTTAGGGTTAGGGTTAGGGTACGGCTTAGGGTACGGGTTCGGGGAGGGGTTCGGGTACGGCGTAGGGTATGGGCTAGGGTTAGGGTTAGGGTTAGTGTTAGGGTTAGGGCTCGGTTTAGGGTACGGGTTAGGGTTAGTGTAGGGGTTAGGGTTAGGGTACGCGTTAGGGCTAGGGTAGTTATTAAACCTATCCCACTCTCTAGATACCCCTTAGCACGTAAAGGAATATTATTTGGGGGTCCAGCCATGGAGAAGAGTTTAGACACTAGGATAAGATAAGGAACACACCCATTCTCAAGAAATCACATTAGGATTCTCTTTTTAACCTGTTCCTTAAAACACTAGTGCTTAGGAAATCAATTGGAGGCAGAAGCAGTCAAGGGTAGCTTAGGGTTAGGGTTAGGGTTAGGGTTAGGGTTAGGGTTAGGGCTCGGTTTAGGGTACGGGTTAGGATTAGGGTACAGTTTAGGGTTAGGGTAGGGGTTAGGGTTAGGGTACGCGTTAGGGCTAGGGTAGTTATTAAACCTATCCCACTGTCTAGATACCCCTTAGCACGTAAAGGAATATTATTTAGGGGTCCAGCCATGGAGAAGAGTTTAGACACTAGGATAAGATAAGGAACACACCCATTCTGAAGAAATCACATTAGGATTCTCTTTTTAACCTGTTCCTTAAAACACTAGTGCTTAGGAAATCTATTGGAGGCAGAAGCAGTCAAGGGTAGCTTAGGGTTAGGGTTAGGGTTAGGGTTAGGGTTAGGGTACGGCTTAGGGTACGGGTTCGGGAAGGGTTTCGGGTACGGCGTAGGGTATGGGCTAGGGTTAGGGTTAGGGTTAGTGTTAGGGTTAGGGCTCGGTTTAGGGTACGGGTTAGAATTAGGGTACGCGTTAGGGTTAGGGTAGGAGTTAGGGTTAGGGTACGCCTTAGGGTTAGGGTAGTTATTAAACCTATCCCACTCTCTAGATACCCCTTAGCACGTAAGAGAATATTATTTGGGGGTCCAGCCATGGAGAAGAGTTTAGACACTAGGATAAGATAAGGAACACACCCATTCTCAAGAAATCACATTAGGATTCTCTTTTTAACCTGTTCCTTAAAACACTAGTGCTTAGGAAATCTATTGGAGGCAGAAGCAGTCAAGGGTAGCTTAGTGTTAGGGTTAGGGTTAGGGTTAGGGTTAGGGTACGGCTTAGGGTACGGGTTCGGGGAGGGGTTCGGGTACGGCGTAGGGTATGGGCTAGGGTTAGGGTTAGGGTTAGTGTTAGGGTTAGTGCTCGGTTTAGGGTACGGGTTAGGATTAGGGTACGCGTTAGGGTTAGGGTAGGGGTTAGGGTTAGGGTACGCCTTAGGGTTAGGGTAGTTATTAAACCTATCCCACTCTCTAGATACCCCTTAGCACGTAAAGGAATATTATTTGGGGGTCCAGCCATAGAGAAGAGTTTAGACACTAGGATAAGATAAGGAACACACCCATTCTCAAGAAATCACATTAGGATTCTCTTTTTAACCTGTTCCTTAAAACACTAGAGCTTAGGAAATCTATTGGAGGCAGAAGCAGTCAAGGGTAGCTTAGGGTTAGGGTTAGGGTTAGGGTTAGGGTTAGGGTACGGCTTAGGGTACGGGTTCGGGAAGGGGTTCGGGTACGGCGTAGGGTATGGGCTAGGGTTAGGGTTAGGGTTAGTGTTAGGGTTAGGGCTCGGTTTAGGGTACGGGTTAGGGTTAGTGTAGGGGTTAGGGTTAGGGTACGCGTTAGGGCTAGGGTAGTTATTAAACCTATCCCACTCTCTAGATACCCCTTAGCACGTAAAGGAATATTATTTGGGGGTCCAGCCATGGAGAAGAGTTTAGACACTAGGATAAGATAAGGAACACACCCATTCTCAAGAAATCACATTAGGATTCTCTTTTTAACCTGTTCCTTAAAACACTAGTGCTTAGGAAATCTATTGGAGGCAGAAGCAGTCAAGGGTAGCTTAGGGTTAGGGTTAGGGTTAGGGTTAGGGTACGGCTTAGGGTACGGGTTCGGGGAGGGGTTCGGTTACGGCGTAGGGTATGGGCTAGGGTTAGGGTTAGGGTTAGTGTTAGGGTTAGGGCTCGGTTTAGGGTACGGGTTAGGATTAGGGTACGCGTTAGGGTTAGGGTAGGGGTTAGGGTTAGGGTACGCGTTAGGGTTAGGGTAGTTATTAAACCTATCCCACTCTCTAGATACCCCTTAGCACGTAAAGGAATATTATTTGGGGGTCCAGCCATGGAGAAGAGTTTAGACACTAGGATAAGATAAGGAACACACCCATTCTCAAGAAATCACATTAGGATTCTCTTTTTAACCTGTTCCTTAAAACACTAGTGCTTAGGAAATCTATTGGAGGCAGAAGCAGTCAAGGGTAGCTTAGGGTTAGGGTTAGGGTTAGGATACGGCTTAGGGTACGGGTTCGGGGAGGGGTTCGGTTACGGCGTAGGGTATGGGCTAGGGTTAGGGTTAGGGTTAGTGTTAGGGTTAGGGCTCGGTTTAGGGTACGGGTTAGGATTAGGGTACGCGTTAGGGTTAGGGTAGGGGTTAGGGTTAGGGTACGCGTTAGGGTTAGGGTAGTTATTAAACCTATCCCACTCTCTAGATACCCCTTAGCATGTAAAGGAATATTAATTGGGGGTCCAGCCATGGAGAAGAGTTTAGACACTAGGATAAGATAAGGAACACACCCATTCTCAAGAAATCACATGAGGATTCTCTTTTTAACCTGTTCCTTAAAACACTAGTGCTTAGGAAATCTATTGGAGGCAGAAGCAGTCAAGGGTAGCTTAGGGTTAGGGTTAGGGTTAGGGTACGGCTTAGGGTACGGGTTCGGGGAGGGGTTCGGGTACGGCGTAGGGTATGGGCTAGGGTTAGGGTTAGGGTTAGTGTTAGGGTTAGGGCTCGGTTTAGGGTACGGGTTAGAATTAGGGTACGCGTTAGGGTTAGGGTAGGGGTTAGGGTTAGGGTACGCCTTAGGGTTAGGGTAGTTATTAAACCTATCCCACTCTCTAGATACCCCTTAGCACGTAAAGGAATATTATTTGGGGGTCCAGCCATGGAGAAGAGTTTAGACACTAGGATAAGATAAGGAACACACCCATTCTCAAGAAATCACATTAGGAATCTCTTTTTAACCTGTTCCTTAAAACACTAGTGCTTAGGAAATCTATTGGAGGCAGAAGCAGTCAAGGGTAGCTTAGGGTTAGGGTTAGGGTTAGGGTTAGGGTACGGCTTAGGGAACGGGTTCGGGGAGGGGTTCGGGTATGGCGTAGGGTATGAGCTAGGGTTAGGGTTAGGGTTAGTGTTAGGGTTAGGGCTCGGTTTAGGGTACGGGTTAGGATTAGGGTACGCGTTAGGGTTAGGGTAGGGGTTAGGGTTAGGGTACGCGTTAGGGTTAGGGTAGTTATTAAACCTATCCCACTCTCTAGATACCCCTTAGCACGTAAAGGAATATTATTTGGGGGTCCAGCCATGGAGAAGAGTTTAGACACTAGGATAAGATAAGGAACACATCCATTCTCAAGAAATCACATTAGGATTCTCTTTTTAACCTGTTCCTTAAAACACTAGTGCTTAGGAAATCTATTGGAGGCAGAAGCAGTCAAGGGTAGCTTAGGGTTAGGGTTAGGGTTAGGGTTAGGGTTAGGGTACGGCTTAGGGTACGGGTTCGGGGAGGGGTTCGGGTACGGCGTAGGGTATGGGCTAGGGTTAGGGTTAGGGTTAGTGTTAGGGTTAGGGCTCGGTTTAGGGTACGGGTTAGGATTAGGGTACGCGTTAGGGTTAGGGTAGGGGTTAGGGTTAGGGTACGCGTTAGGGCTAGGGTAGTTATTAAACCTATCCCACTCTCTAGATACCCCTTAGCAGGTAAAGGAATATTATTTGGGGGTCCAGCCATGGAGAAGAGTTTAGACACTAGGAGAAGATAAGGAACACACCCATTCTCAAGAAATCACATTAGGATTCTCTTTTTAACCTGTTCCTTAAAACACTAGTGCTTAGGAAATCTATTGGAGGCAGAAGCAGTCAAGGGTAGCTTAGGGTTAGGGTTAGGGTTAGGGTTAGGGTTAGGGTACGGCTTAGGGTACGGGTTCGGGGAGGGGTTCGGGTACGGCGTAGGGTATGGGCTAGGGTTAGGGTTAGGGTTAGTGTTAGGGTTAGGGCTCGGTTTAGGGTACGGGTTAGGATTAGGGTACGCGTTATTGTTAGGGTAGGGGTTAGGGTTAGGGTACGCGTTAGGGTTAGGGTAGTTATTAAACCTATCCCACTCTCTAGATACCCCTTAGCACGTAAAGGAATATTATTTGGGGGTCCAGCCATGGAGAAGAGTTTAGACACTAGGATAAGATAAGGAACACACCCATTCTCACGAAATCACATTAGGATTCTCTTTTTAACCTGTTCCTTAAAACACTAGTGCTTAGGAAATCTATTGGAGGCAGAAGCAGTCAAGGGTAGCTTAGGGTTAGGGTTAGGGTTAGGGTTAGGGTACGGCTTAGGGTACGGGTTCGGGGAGGGGTTCGGGTACGGCGTAGGGTATGGGCTAGGGTTAGGGTTAGGGTTAGTGTTAGGGTTAGGGCTCGGTTTAGGGTACGGGTTAGGATTAGGGTACGCGTTAGGGTTAGGGTAGGGGTTAGGGTTAGGGTACGCGTTAGGGTTAGGGTAGTTATTAAACCTATCCCACTCTCTAGATACCCCTTAGCATGTAAAGGAATATTATTTGGGGGTCCAGCCATGGAGAAGAGTTTAGACACTAGGATAAGATAAGGAACACACCCATTCTCAAGAAATCACATGAGGATTCTCTTTTTAACCTGTTCCTTAAAACACTAGTGCTTAGGAAATCTATTGGAGGCAGAAGCAGTCAAGGGTAGCTTAGGGTTAGGGTTAGGTTTAGGGTACGGCTTAGGGTACGGGTTCGGGGAGGGGTTCGGGTACGGCGTAGGGTATGGGCTAGGGTTAGGGTTAGGGTTAGTGTTAGGGTTAGGGCTCGGTTTAGGGTACGGGTTAGAATTAGGGTACGCGTTAGGGTTAGGGTAGGAGTTAGGGTTAGGGTACGCCTTAGGGTTAGAGTAGTTATTAAACCTATCCCACTCTCTAGATACCCCTTAGCACGTAAGAGAATATTATTTGGGGGTCCAGCCATGGAGAAGAGTTAAGACACTAGGAGAAGATAAGGAACACACCGAGTATCAAGAAATTACATTACGATTCTCTTTTTAACCTGTTCCTTAAAACACTAGTGCTTAGGAAATCTATTGGAGGCAGAAGCAGTCAAGGGTAGCTTAGGGTTAGGGTTAGGGTTAGGGTGAGGGTTAGGGTACGGCTTAGGGTACGGGTTCGGGGAGGGGTACGGGTATGGCGTAGGGTGTGTGTTAGTGTTAGGTTTAGGGTTAGTGTTAGGGTTAGGGCTCGGTTTAGGGTACGGGTTAGGATTAGGTTACGCGTTAGGGTTAGGGTAGGGGTTAGGTTTAGGGTACGCGTTAGGGTGAGGGTAGTTATTAAACATATCCCAATCTCTAGATACCCCTTAGCATGTAAAGGAGTATTATTTGGGGGTCCAGCCATGGAGAAGAGTTTAGACACTAGGATAAGATAAGGAACACACCCATTATCAAGAAATCACATTAGGATTCTCTTTTTAACCTGTTCCTTAAAACACTAGTGCTTAGGAAATCTATTGGAGGCAGAAGCACTCAAGGGTAGCTTAGCGTTAGGGTTAGGGTTAGGGTACCGCTTAGGGTACAGTTTCGGTGAGGGGTTCGGGTAGGGCGTAGGGTATGGGTTAGGGTTAGGGTTAGGGTTAGTGTTAGGGTTACGGCTCGGTTTAGGGTACGTGTTAGGATTAGGGTACGCATTACGGTTAGGGTAGGGGTTAGGGTTAGGGTATGCATTAGGGTGAGGGTAGTTATTAAACCTATCCCACTCTCTAGATACCCCTTAGCACGTAAAGGAATATTATTTGGGGGTCCAGCCATGGAGAAGAGTTTAGACACTAGGAGAAGATAAGGAACACACCCATTATCAAGAAATCACATTAGGATTCACTTTTTAACCTGTTCCTTAAAACACTAGTGCTTAGGAAATCTATTGGAGGCAGAAGCAGTCAAGGGTAGCTTAGGGTTAGGGTTAGGGTTAGATTGAGGGTTAGGGTACGGCTTAGGGTACGGGTTCGGGGAGGGGTTCGGGTAGGGTTTAGGGTATGGGTTAGGGTTAGGGTTAGGGCTAGTGTTAGGGTTACAGCTCGGTTTAGGGTACGTGTTAGGATTAGGGTACGCATTACGGTTAGGGTAGGGGTTAGGGTTAGGGTATGCATTAGGGTGAGGGTAGTTATTAAACCTATCCCACTCTCTAGATACCCCTTAGCACGTAAAGGAATATTATTTGGGGGTCCAGCCATGGAGAAGAGTTAAGACACTAGGAGAAGACAAGGAACACACCCAGTATCAAGAAATCACATTAGGATTCTCTTTTTCACCTGTTCCTTAAAACACTAGTGCTTAGGAAATCTATTGGAGGCAGAAGCAGTCAAGGGTAGCTTAGGGTTAGGGTTAGGGTTAGGGTGAGGTTTAGGGTACGGCTTAGGGTACGGGTTCAGGGAAGGGTACGGGTACGGCGTAGGGTGTGGGTTAGGGTTAGGTTTAGGGTTAGTATTAGGGTTAGGGCTCGGTTTAGGGAACGGGTTAGGATTAGGGTATGCGTTAGGGTTAGGGTAGGGGGTAGGGGTTAGGGTACGTGTTAGGGTGAGGGTAGTTATTAAACCTATCCCACTCTCTAGATACCCCTTAGCACGTAAAGGAATATTATTTGGGGTGCAGCCATGGAGAAGAGGTTAGACACTAGGAGAAGATAAGGAACACACCCATATGAAGAAATCACATTAGGATTCTCTTTTTCACCTGTTCCTTAAAACACTAGTGCTTAGGAAATCTATTGGAGGCAGAAGCAGTCAAGGGTAGCTTAGGGTTAGGGTTAGGGTTAGGGTGAGGGTTTGGGGACGGCTTAAGGTACGGGTTCGAGGAGGGGTTCGGGTAGGGCGTAGGGTATGGTTTAGGGTTAGGGTTAGGGTTACTATTAGGGCTGGGCTCGGTTTCGGGTACGGGTTATGATTAGGGTACGCGTTAGGGTTAGGGTAGGGGTTAGGGTTAGGGTACACGTTAGGGTTAGGTTCGTTATTAAACCTATCCCACTCTCTAGATACCCCTTAGCACGTAAAGGAATATTATTTGGGGGTCCAGCCATGGAGAAGAGTTAAGACACTAGGAGAAGATAAGGAACACACCCAGTATCAAGAAATCACATTAGGATTCTCTTTTTCACCTGTTCCTTAAAACACTAGTGCTTAGGAAATCTATTGGAGGCAGAAGCAGTCAAGGGTAGCTTAAGGTTAGGGTTAGGGTTAGGGTGAGGTTTAGGGTACGGCTTAGGGTACGGGTTCAGGGAGGGGTACGGGTACGGCGTAGGGTGTGGGTTAGGGTTAGGTTTAGGGTTAGTGTTTGGGTTAGGGCTCGGTTTAGGGAACGGGTTAGGATTAGGGTATGCGTTAGGGTTAGGGTAGGGGGTAGGGTTAGGGTACGTGTCAGGGTGAGGGTAGTTATTAAACCTATCCCACTCTCTAGATAGCCCTTAGCACGTAAAGGAATATTATTTGGGGGTCCAGCCATGGAGAAGAGTTTAGACACTAGGAGAAGATAAGGAACACACCCATTATCAAGAAATCACATTAGGATTCTCTTTTTAACCTGTTCCTTAAAACACTAGTGCTTAGGAAATCTATTGGAGGCAGAAGCACTCAAGGGTAGCTTAGCGTTAGGGTTAGGGTTAGGGTACCGCTTAGGGTACAGTTTCGGTGAGGGGTTCGGGTAGGGCGTAGGGTATGGGTTAGGGTTAGGGTTAGGGTTAGTGTTAGGGTTACGGCTCGGTTTAGGGTACGTGTTAGGATTAGGGTACGCATTACGGTTAGGGTAGGGGTTAGGGTTAGGGTATGCATTAGGGTGAGGGTAGTTATTAAACCTATCCCACTCTCTAGATACCCCTTAGCACGTAAAGGAATATTATTTGGGGGTCCAGCCATGGAGAAGAGTTTAGACACTAGGAGAAGATAAGGAACACACCCATTATCAAGAAATCACATTAGGATTCTCTTTTGAACCTGTTCCTTAAAACACTAGTGCTTAGGAAATCTATTGGAGGCAGAAGCAGTAAAGGGTAGCTTAGGTTTAGGGTTAGGGTTAGGGTGAGTGTTAGGGTAGGGCTTAGGTTTCGGGTTCGGGCAGGGGTTCGGGTACGGCGTAAGGTATGGGTTAGGGTTAGGGTTAGGGTTAGTGTTAGGGTTAGGGCTCGGTTTAGGGTACGGGTTAGTATTAGGGTACGCGTTAGGGTTAGGGTAGGGGTTACGCTTAGGGTACGCGTTAGGGTGAGGGTAGTTATTAAAACTATCCCACTATCTAGATACCCCTTAGCATGTAAAGGAATATTATTTGGGGGTCCAGCCATGGAGAAGAGTTTAGACACTAGGATAAGATAAGGAACACACCCATTATCAAGAAATCTCTTTAGGATTCTCTTTTGAACCTGTTCCTTAAAACACTAGTGCTTAGGAAATCTATTGGAGGCAGAAGCAGTCAAGGGTAGCTTAGGTTAGGGTTAGGTTTAGGGTGAGGGTTTGGGGACGGCTTAAGGTACGGGTTCGAGGAGGGGGTTCGGGTAGGGCGTAGGTTATGGTTTAGGGTTAGGGTTAGGGTTAGTATTAGGGCTGGGCTCGTATCGGGTACGGGTTAGGATTAGGGTACGCGTTAGGGTTAGGGTAGGGGTTAGGATTAGGGTACACGTTAGGGTTAGGGTCGTTATTAAACCTATCCCACTCTCTAGATACCCCTTAGCACGTAAAGGAATATTATTTGGGGGGTTCAGCCATGGAGAAGAGTTAAGACACTAGGAGAAGATAAGGAACACACCGAGTATCAAGAAATTACATTACGATTCTCTTTTTAACCTGTTCCTTAAAACACTAGTGCTTAGGAAATCTATTGGAGGCAGAAGCAGTCAAGGGTAGCTTAGGGTTAGGGTTAGGGTTAGGGTGAGGGTTAGGGTACGGCTTAGGGTACGGGTTCGGGGAGGGGTACGGGTATGGCGTAGGGTGTGTGTTAGTGTTAGGTTAGGGTTAGTGTTAGGGTTAGGGCTCGGTTTAGGGTACGGGTTAGGATTAGGGTACGCGTTAGGGTTAGGGTAGGGGTTAGGTTTAGGGTACGCGTTAGGGTGAGGGTAGTTATTAAACATATCCCAATCTCTAGATACCCCTTAGCATGTAAAGGAGTATTATTTGGGGGTCCAGCCATGGAGAAGAGTTTAGACACTAGGATAAGATAAGGAACACACCCATTATCAAGAAATCACATTAGGATTCTCTTTTTAACCTGTTCCTTAAAACACTAGTGCTTAGGAAATCTATTGGAGGCAGAAGCACTCAAGGGTAGCTTAGCTTTAGGGTTAGGGTTAGGGTACCGCTTAGGGTACAGTTTCGGTGAGGGGTTCGGGTAGGGCGTAGGGTATGGGTTAGGGTTAGGGTTAGGGTTAGTGTTAGGGTTACGGCTCGGTTTAGGGTACGTGTTAGGATTAGGGTACGCATTACGGTTAGGGTAGGGGTTAGGGTTAGGGTATGCATTAGGGTGAGGGTAGTTATTAAACCTATCCCACTCTCTAGATACCCCTTAGCACGTAAAGGAATATTATTTGGGGGTCCAGCCATGGAGAAGAGTTTAGACACTAGGAGAAGATAAGGAACACACCCATTATCAAGAAATCACATTAGGATTCACTTTTTAACCTGTTCCTTAAAACACTAGTGCTTAGGAAATCTATTGAGGCAGAAGCAGTCAAGGGTAGCTTAGGGTTAGGGTTAGGGTTAGATTGAGGGTTAGGGTACGGCTTAGGGTACGGTTCGGGGAGGGTTCGGGTAGGGTTTAGGGTATGGGTTAGGGTTAGGGTTAGGGGCTAGTGTTAGGGTTACGGCTCGGTTTAGGGTACGTGTTAGGATTAGGGTACGCATTACGGTTAGGGTAGGGGTTAGGGTTAGGGTATGCATTAGGGTGAGGGTAGTTATTAAACCTATCCCACTCTCTAGATACCCCTTAGCACGTAAAGGAATATTATTTGGGGGTCCAGCCACGGAGAAGAGTTTAGACACTAGGAGAAGATAAGGAACACACCCATTATCAAGAAATCACATTAGGATTCTCTTTTGAACCTGTTCCTTAAAACACTAGTGCTTAGGAAATCTATGGAGGCAGAAGCAGTAAAGGGTAGCTTAGGTTTAGGGTTAGGGTTAGGGTGAGTGTTAGGGTAGGGCTTAGGTTTCGGGTTCGGGCAGGGGTTCGGGTACGGCGTAAGGTATGGGTTAGGGTTAGGGTTAGGGTTAGTGTTAGGGTTAGGGCTCGGTTTAGGGTACGGGTTAGTATTAGGGTACGCGTTAGGGTTAGGGTAGGGGTTACGCTTAGGGTACGCGTTAGGGTGAGGGTAGTTATTAAAACTATCCCACTATCTAGATACCCCTTAGCATGTAAAGGAATATTATTTGGGGGTCCAGCCATGGAGAAGAGTTTAGACACTAGGATAAGATAAGGAACACACCCATTATCAAGAAATCACTTTAGGATTCTCTTTTGAACCTGTTCCTTAAAACACTAGTGCTTAGGAAATCTATTGGAGGCAGAAGCAGTCAAGGGTAGCTTAGGGTTAGGGTTAGGTTTAGGGTGAGGGTTTGGGGACGGCTTAAGGTACGGGTTCGAGGAGGGGTTCGGGTAGGGCGTAGGTTATGGTTTAGGGTTAGGGTTAGGGTTAGTATTAGGGCTGGGCTCGGTATCGGGTACGGGTTAGGATTAGGGTACGCGTTAGGGTTAGGGTAGGGGTTAGGATTAGGGTACACGTTAGGGTTAGGGTCGTTATTAAACCTATCCCACTCTCTAGATACCCCTTCCCCTTAGCACGTAAAGGAATATTATTTGGGGGTTCAGCCATGGAGAAGAGTTAAGACACTAGGAGAAGATAAGGAACACACCGAGTATCAAGAAATTACATTACGATTCTCTTTTTAACCTGTTCCTTAAAACACTAGTGCTTAGGAAATCTATTGGAGGCAGAAGCAGTCAAGGGTAGCTTAGGGTTAGGGTTAGGGTTAGGGTGAGGGTTAGGGTACGGCTTAGGGTACGGGTTCGGGGAGGGGTACGGGTATGGCGTAGGGTGTGTGTTAGTGTTAGGTTTAGGGTTAGTGTTAGGGTTAGGGCTCGGTTTAGGGTACGGGTTAGGATTAGGGTACGCGTTAGGGTTAGGGTAGGGGTTAGGTTTAGGGTACGCGTTAGGGTGAGGGTAGTTATTAAACATATCCCAATCTCTAGATACCCCTTAGCATGTAAAGGAGTATTATTTGGGGGTCCAGCCATGGAGAAGAGTTTAGACACTAGGATAAGATAAGGAACACACCCATTATCAAGAAATCACATTAGGATTCTCTTTTTAACCTGTTCCTTAAAACACTAGTGCTTAGGAAATCTATTGGAGGCAGAAGCACTCAAGGGTAGCTTAGCGTTAGGGTTAGGGTTAGGGTACAGCTTAGGGTACAGTTTCGGTGAGGGGTTCGGGTAGGGCGTAGGGTATGGGTTAGGGTTAGGGTTAGGGTTAGTGTTAGGGTTACGGCTCGGTTTAGGGTACGTGTTAGGATTAGGGTACGCATTACGGTTAGGGTAGGGGTTAGGGTTAGGGTATGCATTAGGGTGAGGGTAGTTATTAAACCTATCCCACTCTCTAGATACCCCTTAGCACGTAAAGGAATATTATTTGGGGGTCCAGCCATGGAGAAGAGTTTAGACACTAGGAGAAGATAAGGAACACACCCATTATCAAGAAATCACATTAGGATTCACTTTTTAACCTGTTCCTTAAAACACTAGTGCTTAGGAAATCTATTGGAGGCAGAAGCAGTCAAGGGTAGCTTAGGGTTAGGGTTAGGGTTAGATTGAGGGTTAGGGTACGGCTTAGGGTACGGTTCGGGGAGGGGTTCGGGTAGGGTTTAGGGTATGGGTTAGGGTTAGGGTTAGGGCTAGTGTTAGGGTTACGGCTCAGTTTAGGGTACGTGTTAGGATTAGGGTACGCATTACGGTTAGGGTAGGGGTTAGGGTTAGGGTATGCATTAGGGTGAGGGTAGTTATTAAACCTATCCCACTCTCTAGATACCCCTTAGCACGTAAAGGAATATTATTTGGGGGTCCAGCCATGGAGAAGAGTTAAGACACTAGGAGAAGATAAGGAACACACCCAGTATCAAGAAATCACATTAGGATTCTCTTTTTCACCTGTTCCTTAAAACACTAGTGCTTAGGAAATCTATTGGAGGCAGAAGCAGTCAAGGGTAGCTTAAGGTTAGGGTTAGGGTTAGGGTGAGGTTTAGGGTACGGCTTAGGGTACGGGTTCAGGGAAGGGTACGGGTACGGCGTAGGGTGTGGGTTAGGGTTAGGTTTAGGGTTAGTGTTAGGGTTAGGGCTCGGTTTAGGGAACGGGTTAGGATTAGGGTATGCGTTAGGGTTAGGGTAGGGGGTAGGGTTAGGGTACGTGTTAGGGTGAGGGTAGTTATTAAACCTATCCCACTCTCTAGATACACCTTAGCACGTAAAGGAATATTATTTGGGGTCCAGCCATGGAGAAGAGGTTAGACACTAGGAGAAGATAAGGAACACACCCATTATGAAGAAATCACATTAGGATTCTCTTTTTAACCTGTTCCTTAAAACACTAGTGCTTAGGAAATCTATTGGAGGCTGAAGCAGTGAAGGCAAGCTTAGGGTTATGGTTAGGCTTAGGGTGAGGGTTAGGGTACGGCTTAGGGTACGGGTTCGGGGAGGGGTCCGGGTAGGGCATAGTGTATGGGTTAGGGTTAGGGTTAGGGTTAGTGTTAGGGTTAGGGCTCGGTTTAGGCTACGGCTTAGGATTAGGGTACACGTTAGGGATAGGGTAGGGGTTAGGGTTAGGGTACGCTTTAGGGTGAGGGTAGTTATTAAACCTATCCCACTCTCTAGATACCCCTTAGCACGTAAAGGAATATTATTTGGGGGTCCAGCCATGGAGAAGAGTTTAGACACTAGGAGAAGATAAGGAACACACCCAGTATCAAGAAATCACATTAGGATTCTCTTTTTCACCTGTTCCTTAAAACACTAGTGCTTAGGAAATCTATTGGAGGCAGAAGCAGTCAAGGGTAGCTTAGCGTTAGGGTTAGGGTTAGGGTACCGCTTAGGGTACGGGTTCGCTGAGGGGTTCGGGTAGGGCGTAGGGTATGGGTTAGGGTTAGGGTTAGGGTTAGTGTTAGGGTTAGGGCTCGCTTTAGGGTACGGGTTAGGATTACTGTACGCGTTAGGGTTAAGGTAGGGGTTAGGGTTAGGGTACACGTTAGGGTTAGGGTAGTTATTAAACCTATCCCACTCTCTAGATACCCCTTAGCACGTAAAGGAATATTATTTGGGGGTCCAGCCATGGAGAAGAGTTTAGACACTAGGATAAGATAAGGAACACACCCATTAATAAGAAATCACATTAGGATTCTCTTTTGAACCTGTTCCTTAAAACACTAGTGCTTAGGAAATCTATTGGAGGCAGAAGCAGTCAAGGGTAGCTTAGGGTTAGGGTTAGGGTTAGGGTGAGGGTTTGGGGACGGCTTAAGGTACGGGTTCGAGGAGGGGTTTGGGTAGGGCGCAGGGTATGGTTTAGGGTTAGGGTTAGGGTTAGTATTAGGGCTGGGCTCGGTTTCGGGTACGGGTTAGGATTAGGGTACGCGTTAGGGTTAGGGTAGGGGTTAGGGTTAGGGTACACGTTAGGGTTAGGTTCGTTATTAAACCTATCCCACTCTCTAGATACCCCTTAGCACGTAAAGGAATATTATTTGGGGGTCCAGCCATGGAGAAGAGTTAAGACACTAGGAGAAGATAAGGAACACACCCAGTATCAAGAAATCACATTAGGATTCTCTTTTTCACCTGTTCCTTAAAACACTAGTGCTTAGGAAATCTATTGGAGGCAGAAGCAGTCAAGGGTAGCTTAGCGTTAGGGTTAGGGTTAGGGTACCGCTTAGGGTACGGGTTCGCTGAGGGGTTCGGGTAGGGCGTAGGGTATGGGTTAGGGTTAGGGTTAGGGTTAGTGTTAGGGTTAGGGCTCGCTTTAGGATACGGGTTAGGATTACTGTACGCGTTAGGGTTAAGGTAAGGGTTAGGGTTAGGGTACACCTTAGGGTTAGGGTAGTTATTAAACCTATCCCACTCTCTAGATACCCCTTAGCACGTAAAGGAATATTATTTGGGGGTCCAGCCATGGAGAAGAGTTTAGACACTAGGATAAGATAAGGAACACACCCATTAATAAGAAATCACATTAGGATTCTCTTTTGAACCTGTTCCTT
Organism: Balaenoptera acutorostrata; assembly: GCF_949987535.1. Classification (NCBI taxonomy): domain Eukaryota; kingdom Metazoa; phylum Chordata; class Mammalia; order Artiodactyla; family Balaenopteridae; genus Balaenoptera; species Balaenoptera acutorostrata. The sequence goes on along the minus strand of NW_026646352.1, from coordinate 317,532 downwards.
AAAACACTAGTGCTTAGGAAATCTATTGGAGGCAGAAGCAGTCAAGGGTAGCTTAGGGTTAGGGTTAGGGTTAGGATGAGGGTTTGGGGACGGCTTAAGGTACGGGTTCGAGGAGGGGTTCGGGTAGGGCGTAGGGTATGGTTTAGGGTTAGGGTTAGGGTTAGTATTAGGGCTGGGCTCGGTTTCGGGTACGGGTTAGGATTAGGGTACGCGTTAGGGTTAGGGTAGGGGTTAGGGTTAGGGTACACGTTAGGGTTAGGTTCGTTATTAAACCTATCCCACTCTCTAGATACCCCTTAGCACTTAAAGGAATATTATTTGGGGGTCCAGCCATGGAGAAGAGTTAAGACACTAGGAGAAGATAAGGAACACACCCAGTATCAAGAAATCACATTAGGATTCTCTTTTTCACCTGTTCCTTAAAACACTAGTGCTTAGGAAATCTATTGGAGGCAGAAGCAGTCAAGGGTAGCTTAAGGTTAGGGTTAGGGTTAGGGTGAGGTTTAGGGTACGGCTTAGGGTACGGGTTCAGGGAGGGGTACGGGTACGGCGTAGGGTGTGGGTTAGGGTTAGGTTTAGGGTTAGTGTTAGGGTTAGGGCTCGGTTTAGGGAACGGGTTAGGATTAGGGTATGCGTTAGGGTTAGGGTAGGGGGTAGGGTTAGGGTACGTGTCAGGGTGAGGGTAGTTATTAAACCTATCCCACTATCTAGATAGCCCTTAGCACGTAAAGGAATATTATTTGGGGGTCCAGCCATGGAGAAGAGTGTAGACACTAGGAGAAGATAAGGAACACACCCATTATCAAGAAATCACATTAGGATTCTCTTTTGAACCTGTTCCTTAAAACACTAGTGCTTAGGAAATCTATTGGAGGCAGAAGCAGTAAAGGGTAGCTTAGGTTTAGGGTAAGGGTTAGGGTGAGTGTTAGGGTAGGGCTTAGGTTTCGGGTTCGGGCAGGGGTTCGGGTACGGCATAAGGTATGGGTTAGGGTTAGGGTTAGGGTTAGTGTTAGGGTTAGGGCTCGGTTTAGGGTACGGGTTAGTATTAGGGTACGCGTTAGGGTTAGGGTAGGGGTTAGGGTTAGGGTACGCGTTAGGGTGAGGGTAGTTATTAAAACTATCCCACTATCTAGATACCCCTTAGCATGTAAAGGAATATTATTTGGGGGTCCAGCCATGGAGAAGAGTTTAGACACTAGGATAAGATAAGGAACACACCCATTATCAAGAAATCACATTAGGATTCTCTTTTTAACCTGTTCCTTAAAACACTAGTGGTTAGGAAATCTATTGGAGGCAGAAGCAGTCAAGGGTAGCTTAGGTTTAGGGTTAGGGTTAGGGTTAGGGTGAGGGTTAGTGCACGGCTTAGGGTACGGGTTCGGGGAGGGGTTCGGATACGGCGTAGGGTATGTGTTAGCGTTAGGGTTAGGGTTAGTGTTAGGGTTAGGGCTCGGTTTAGGGTACGGTTTAGGATTAGGGTACGCGTTAGTGTTTGGGTAGGGGTTAGGGTTAGGGTACGCGTTAGGGTTAGGGTAGTTATTAAACGTATCCCACTCTGTAGATACCCCTTAGCACGTAAAGGAATATTATTTGGGGGTCCAGCCATGGAGAAGAGTTTCAACACTAAGATAAGATAAAGATCACACCCATTATACAGAAATCACTTTAGGATTCTCTTTTTAACCTATTCCTTAAAACACTAGTGCTGAGGAAATCTATTGGAGGCAGAAGCAGTCAAGGGTAGCTTAGGGTTAGGGTTAGGGTTAGGGTGAGGTTTAGGGTTCGACTTAGGGTACGGGTTCGGGGACGGGTTCGGAAGGGCGTAGGGTATGGGTTAGGATTAGTGTTAGGGTTAGTGTTAGTGTTAGGGCTCGGTTTAGTGAATGAGTTAGGATTAGGGTACGCGTTAGGGTTAGGGTACGGGTTAGGGTTAGGGTACACGTTAGGGTTAGGGTCGTTATTATACCTATCCCACTCTCTAGATACCCCTTAGCACGTAAAGGAATATCCTTTGGGGGTCCAGCCATGGAGAAGAGTTTAGACACTAGGATAAATAAGGAACACACCGATTATCAAGAAATCACATTAGGATTCTCATTTTAACCTGTTCCTTAAAACACTAGTCCTTAGGAAATCTATTGGAGGCAGAAGCAGTCAAGGGTAGCTTAGGGTTACGGTTAGGGTGAGGGTGAGTGTTAGGGTACGGTTTAGGGTACGGATTCACGGAGGGGTTAGGGTCGGGCGTAGAGTATGTTTTAGGGTTAGGGTTAGGGTTAGGGTTAGTGTTAGGGCTCGGTTTAGGGTACGGGTTAGGATTAGAGAACGCGTTAAGGTTAGGGTAGGGGTTAGGGTTAGGGTACGCGTTAGGGTTTGGGTAGTTATTAAACCTATCCCACTCTCTAGATACCCCTTAGCACATAAAGGAATATTATTTGGGGGTCCAGCCATGGAGAAGAGTTTAGACACTAGGATAAGAGAAGGAACACACCCATTATCAAGAAATCACATTAGGATTCTCTTTTTAACCTTTTCCTTAATACACTAGTGCTTAGGAAATCTATTGGAGGCAGAAGCAGACAAGGGTAGCTTAGGGTTAGTGTTAGGGTTAGTGTGAAGGTTAGGGTACGGCTTAGGGTTCGGGTTCGGGGAGGCGTTATGCTACGGCGTAGGGTATGGGTTAGGGTTAGGGTTAGGGTTAGTGTTAGGGTTAGGGCTAGGTTTTGGGTACGGGTTAGGATTAGGGTACGCGTTAGGGTTAGTGTCGGTGTTAGCGTTACGGTACGCGTTAGGGTGAGGGTAGTTATTAAACCTATCCCACTCTCTAGATACCACTTAGCACGTAAAGGAATATTATTTGGGGGTCCAGCCATGGAGAAGAGTTTAGACACTAGGAGAAGATAAGGAACACACCCATTATCAAGAAATCACATTAGGATTCTCTTTTTAACCTGTTCCTTAAAACACTAGTGCTTAGGAAATCTATTGGAGGCAGAAGCAATCAAGGGTAGCTTAGGGTTAGGGTTAGGGTTAGGGTGAGGGTTAGGGTACGGCTTAGTGTACGGTTTCGGGGAGGGGTTCGGGTAGGGCGTAGGGTATGGTTTAGGATTAGGGTTACGGTTAGTGTTAGGGTTAGGGCTCGGTTTAGGGTACGGGTTAGGATTAGGGTACGCATTAGGGTTAGGGTAGGGGTTAGGGTTAGGGTACGCTTTAGGGTGAGGGCAGTTATTAAACCTATCCCACTCTCTAGATACCCCTTAGCACGTAAAGGAATATTATTTGGGGGTCCAGCCATGGAGAAGAGTTTAGACACTAGGATAAGATAAGGAACACACCCATTATCAAGAAATCACATTAGGATTCTCTTTTTAACCTGTTCTTTAAAACACTAGTGCTTAGGAAATCTATTGGAGGCAGAAGCACTCAAGGGTAGTTTAGCGTTAGGGTTAGGGTTAGGGTACCGCTTAGGGTACAGTTTCGGTGAGGGGTTCGGGTAGGGCGTAGGGTATGGGTTAGGGTTAGGGTTAGGGTTAGTGTTAGGGTTACGGCTCGGTTTAGGGTACGTGTTAGGATTAGGGTACGCATTACGGTTAGGGTAGGGGTTAGGGTTAGGGTATGCATTAGGGTGAGGTTAGTTATTAAACCTATCCCACTCTCTAGATACCCCTTAGCACGTAAAGGAATATTATATGGGGGTCCAGCCATGGAGAAGAGTTTAGACACTAGGAGAAGATAAGGAACACACCCATTATCAAGAAATCACATTAGGATTCACTTTTTCACCTGTTCCTTAAAACACTAGTGCTTAGGAAATCTATTGGAGGCAGAAGCAGTCAAGGGTAGCTTAGGGTTAGGGTTAGGGTTAGGGTGAGGTTTAGGGTACGGCTTAGGGTACGGGTTCAGGTAAGGGTACGGGTACGGCGTAGGGTGTGGGTTAGGGTTAGGTTTAGGGTTAGTGTTAGGGTTAGGGCTCGGTTTAGGGAACGGGTTAGGATTAGGGTATGCCTTAGGGTTAGGGTAGGGGGTAGGGTTAGGATACGTGTTAGGTTGAGGGTAGTTATTAAACCTATCCCACTCTCTAGATACCCCTTAGCACGTAAAGGAATATTATTTGGGGGTCCAGCCATGGAGAAGAGTTTAGACACTAGGATAAGATAAGGAACACACCCATTCTCAAGAAATCACATTAGGATTCTCCTTTTAACCTGTTCCTTAAAACACTAGTGCTTAGGAAATCTATTGGAGGCAGAAGCAGTCAAGGGTAGCTTAGGGTTAGGGTTAGGGTTAGGGTTAGGGTTAGGGTACGGCTTAGGGTACGGGTTCGGGGAGGGGTTCGGGTACGGCGTAGGGTTAGGGCTAGGGTTAGGGTTAGTGTTAGGGTTAGGGCTCGGTTTAGGGTACGGGTTAGGATTAGGGTACGCGTTAGGGTTAGGGTAGGGGTTAGGGTTAGGGTACGCGTTAGGGTTAGGGTAGTTATTAAACCTATCTCACTCTCTAGATACCCCTTAGCATGGAAAGGAATATTATTTGGGGGTCCAGCCATGGAGAAGAGTTTAGACACTAGGATAAGATAAGGAACACACCCATTCTCAAGAAATCACATGAGGATTCTCTTTTTAACCTGTTCCTTAAAACACTAGTGCTTAGGAAATCTATTGGAGGCAGAAGCAGTCAAGGGTAGCTTAGGGTTAGGGTTAGGGTTAGGGTACGGCTTAGGGTACGGGTTCGGGGAGGGGTTCGGGTACGGCGTAGGGTATGGGCTAGGGTTAGGGTTAGGGTTAGTGTTAGGGTTAGGGCTCGGTTTAGGGTACGGGTTAGAATTAGGGTACACATTAGGGTTAGGGTAGGGGTTAGGGTTAGGGTACGCCTTAGGGTTAGGGTAGTTATTAAACCTATCCCACTCTCTAGATACCCCTTAGCACGTAAAGGAATATTATTTGGGGGTCCAGCCATGGAGAAGAGTTTAGACACTAGGATAAGATAAGGAACACACCCATTCTCAAGAAATAACATTAGGATTCTCTTTTTAACCTGTTCCTTAAAACACTAGTGCTTAGGAAATCTATTGGAGGCAGAAGCAGTCAAGGGTAGCTTAGGGTTAGGGTTAGGGTTAGGGTTAGGGTACGGCTTAGGGTACGGGTTCGGGGAGGGGTTCGGGTACGGCGTAGGGTATGGGCTAGGGTTAGGGTTAGGGTTAGTGTTAGGGTTAGGGCTCGGTTTAGGGTACGGGTTAGGGTTAGTGTAGGGGTTAGGGTTAGGGTACGCGTTAGGGCTAGGGTAGTTATTAAACCTATCCCACTCTCTAGATACCCCTTAGCACGTAAAGGAATATTATTTGGGGGTCCAGCCATGGAGAAGAGTTTAGACACTAGGATAAGATAAGGAACACACCCATTCTCAAGAAATCACATTAGGATTCTCTTTTTAACCTGTTCCTTAAAACACTAGTGCTTAGGAAATCAATTGGAGGCAGAAGCAGTCAAGGGTAGCTTAGGGTTAGGGTTAGGGTTAGGGTTAGGGTTAGGGTTAGGGCTCGGTTTAGGGTACGGGTTAGGATTAGGGTACAGTTTAGGGTTAGGGTAGGGGTTAGGGTTAGGGTACGCGTTAGGGCTAGGGTAGTTATTAAACCTATCCCACTGTCTAGATACCCCTTAGCACGTAAAGGAATATTATTTAGGGGTCCAGCCATGGAGAAGAGTTTAGACACTAGGATAAGATAAGGAACACACCCATTCTGAAGAAATCACATTAGGATTCTCTTTTTAACCTGTTCCTTAAAACACTAGTGCTTAGGAAATCTATTGGAGGCAGAAGCAGTCAAGGGTAGCTTAGGGTTAGGGTTAGGGTTAGGGTTAGGGTTAGGGTACGGCTTAGGGTACGGGTTCGGGAAGGGTTTCGGGTACGGCGTAGGGTATGGGCTAGGGTTAGGGTTAGGGTTAGTGTTAGGGTTAGGGCTCGGTTTAGGGTACGGGTTAGAATTAGGGTACGCGTTAGGGTTAGGGTAGGAGTTAGGGTTAGGGTACGCTTTAGGGTTAGGGTAGTTATTAAACCTATCCCACTCTCTAGATACCCCTTAGCACGTAAGAGAATATTATTTGGGGGTCCAGCCATGGAGAAGAGTTTAGACACTAGGATAAGATAAGGAACACACCCATTCTCAAGAAATCACATTAGGATTCTCTTTTTAACCTGTTCCTTAAAACACTAGTGCTTAGGAAATCTATTGGAGGCAGAAGCAGTCAAGGGTAGCTTAGTGTTAGGGTTAGGGTTAGGGTTAGGGTTAGGGTACGGCTTAGGGTACGGGTTCGGGGAGGGGTTCGGGTACGGCGTAGGGTATGGGCTAGGGTTAGGGTTAGGGTTAGTGTTAGGGTTAGTGCTCGGTTTAGGGTACGGGTTAGGATTAGGGTACGCGTTAGGGTTAGGGTAGGGGTTAGGGTTAGGGTACGCCTTAGGGTTAGGGTAGTTATTAAACCTATCCCACTCTCTAGATACCCCTTAGCACGTAAAGGAATATTATTTGGGGGTCCAGCCATAGAGAAGAGTTTAGACACTAGGATAAGATAAGGAACACACCCATTCTCAAGAAATCACATTAGGATTCTCTTTTTAACCTGTTCCTTAAAACACTAGTGCTTAGGAAATCTATTGGAGGCAGAAGCAGTCAAGGGTAGCTTAGGGTTAGGGTTAGGGTTAGGGTTAGGGTTAGGGTACGGCTTAGGGTACGGGTTCGGGAAGGGGTTCGGGTACGGCGTAGGGTATGGGCTAGGGTTAGGGTTAGGGTTAGTGTTAGGGTTAGGGCTCGGTTTAGGGTACGGGTTAGGGTTAGTGTAGGGGTTAGGGTTAGGGTACGCGTTAGGGCTAGGGTAGTTATTAAACCTATCCCACTCTCTAGATACCCCTTAGCACGTAAAGGAATATTATTTGGGGGTCCAGCCATGGAGAAGAGTTTAGACACTAGGATAAGATAAGGAACACACCCATTCTCAAGAAATCACATTAGGATTCTCTTTTTAACCTGTTCCTTAAAACACTAGTGCTTAGGAAATCTATTGGAGGCAGAAGCAGTCAAGGGTAGCTTAGGGTTAGGGTTAGGGTTAGGGTTAGGGTACGGCTTAGGGTACGGGTTCGGGGAGGGGTTCGGTTACGGCGTAGGGTATGGGCTAGGGTTAGGGTTAGGGTTAGTGTTAGGGTTAGGGCTCGGTTTAGGGTACGGGTTAGGATTAGGGTACGCGTTAGGGTTAGGGTAGGGGTTAGGGTTAGGGTACGCGTTAGGGTTAGGGTAGTTATTAAACCTATCCCACTCTCTAGATACCCCTTAGCACGTAAAGGAATATTATTTGGGGGTCCAGCCATGGAGAAGAGTTTAGACACTAGGATAAGATAAGGAACACACCCATTCTCAAGAAATCACATTAGGATTCTCTTTTTAACCTGTTCCTTAAAACACTAGTGCTTAGGAAATCTATTGGAGGCAGAAGCAGTCAAGGGTAGCTTAGGGTTAGGGTTAGGGTTAGGATACGGCTTAGGGTACGGGTTCGGGGAGGGGTTCGGTTACGGCGTAGGGTATGGGCTAGGGTTAGGGTTAGGGTTAGTGTTAGGGTTAGGGCTCGGTTTAGGGTACGGGTTAGGATTAGGGTACGCGTTAGGGTTAGGGTAGGGGTTAGGGTTAGGGTACGCGTTAGGGTTAGGGTAGTTATTAAACCTATCCCACTCTCTAGATACCCCTTAGCATGTAAAGGAATATTAATTGGGGGTCCAGCCATGGAGAAGAGTTTAGACACTAGGATAAGATAAGGAACACACCCATTCTCAAGAAATCACATGAGGATTCTCTTTTTAACCTGTTCCTTAAAACACTAGTGCTTAGGAAATCTATTGGAGGCAGAAGCAGTCAAGGGTAGCTTAGGGTTAGGGTTAGGGTTAGGGTACGGCTTAGGGTACGGGTTCGGGGAGGGGTTCGGGTACGGCGTAGGGTATGGGCTAGGGTTAGGGTTAGGGTTAGTGTTAGGGTTTGGGCTCGGTTTAGGGTACGGGTTAGAATTAGGGTACGCGTTAGGGTTAGGGTAGGGGTTAGGGTTAGGGTACGCCTTAGGGTTAGGGTAGTTATTAAACCTATCCCACTCTCTAGATACCCCTTAGCACGTAAAGGAATATTATTTGGGGGTCCAGCCATGGAGAAGAGTTTAGACACTAGGATAAGATAAGGAACACACCCATTCTCAAGAAATCACATTAGGAATCTCTTTTTAACCTGTTCCTTAAAACACTAGTGCTTAGGAAATCTATTGGAGGCAGAAGCAGTCAAGGGTAGCTTAGGGTTAGGGTTAGGGTTAGGGTTAGGGTACGGCTTAGGGAACGGGTTCGGGGAGGGGTTCGGGTATGGCGTAGGGTATGAGCTAGGGTTAGGGTTAGGGTTAGTGTTAGGGTTAGGGCTCGGTTTAGGGTACGGGTTAGGATTAGGGTACGCGTTAGGGTTAGGGTAGGGGTTAGGGTTAGGGTACGCGTTAGGGTTAGGGTAGTTATTAAACCTATCCCACTCTCTAGATACCCCTTAGCACGTAAAGGAATATTATTTGGGGGTCCAGCCATGGAGAAGAGTTTAGACACTAGGATAAGATAAGGAACACATCCATTCTCAAGAAATCACATTAGGATTCTCTTTTTAACCTGTTCCTTAAAACACTAGTGCTTAGGAAATCTATTGGAGGCAGAAGCAGTCAAGGGTAGCTTAGGGTTAGGGTTAGGGTTAGGGTTAGGGTTAGGGTACGGCTTAGGGTACGGGTTCGGGGAGGGGTTCGGGTACGGCGTAGGGTATGGGCTAGGGTTAGGGTTAGGGTTAGTGTTAGGGTTAGGGCTCGGTTTAGGGTACGGGTTAGGATTAGGGTACGCGTTAGGGTTAGGGTAGGGGTTAGGGTTAGGGTACGCGTTAGGGCTAGGGTAGTTATTAAACCTATCCCACTCTCTAGATACCCCTTAGCAGGTAAAGGAATATTATTTGGGGGTCCAGCCATGGAGAAGAGTTTAGACACTAGGAGAAGATAAGGAACACACCCATTCTCAAGAAATCACATTAGGATTCTCTTTTTAACCTGTTCCTTAAAACACTAGTGCTTAGGAAATCTATTGGAGGCAGAAGCAGTCAAGGGTAGCTTAGGGTTAGGGTTAGGGTTAGGGTTAGGGTTAGGGTACGGCTTAGGGTACGGGTTCGGGGAGGGGTTCGGGTACGGCGTAGGGTATGGGCTAGGGTTAGGGTTAGGGTTAGTGTTAGGGTTAGGGCTCGGTTTAGGGTACGGGTTAGGATTAGGGTACGCGTTATTGTTAGGGTAGGGGTTAGGGTTAGGGTACGCGTTAGGGTTAGGGTAGTTATTAAACCTATCCCACTCTCTAGATACCCCTTAGCACGTAAAGGAATATTATTTGGGGGTCCAGCCATGGAGAAGAGTTTAGACACTAGGATAAGATAAGGAACACACCCATTCTCACGAAATCACATTAGGATTCTCTTTTTAACCTGTTCCTTAAAACACTAGTGCTTAGGAAATCTATTGGAGGCAGAAGCAGTCAAGGGTAGCTTAGGGTTAGGGTTAGGGTTAGGGTTAGGGTACGGCTTAGGGTACGGGTTCGGGGAGGGGTTCGGGTACGGCGTAGGGTATGGGCTAGGGTTAGGGTTAGGGTTAGTGTTAGGGTTAGGGCTCGGTTTAGGGTACGGGTTAGGATTAGGGTACGCGTTAGGGTTAGGGTAGGGGTTAGGGTTAGGGTACGCGTTAGGGTTAGGGTAGTTATTAAACCTATCCCACTCTCTAGATACCCCTTAGCATGTAAAGGAATATTATTTGGGGGTCCAGCCATGGAGAAGAGTTTAGACACTAGGATAAGATAAGGAACACACCCATTCTCAAGAAATCACATGAGGATTCTCTTTTTAACCTGTTCCTTAAAACACTAGTGCTTAGGAAATCTATTGGAGGCAGAAGCAGTCAAGGGTAGCTTAGGGTTAGGGTTAGGTTTAGGGTACGGCTTAGGGTACGGGTTCGGGGAGGGGTTCGGGTACGGCGTAGGGTATGGGCTAGGGTTAGGGTTAGGGTTAGTGTTAGGGTTAGGGCTCGGTTTAGGGTACGGGTTAGAATTAGGGTACGCGTTAGGGTTAGGGTAGGAGTTAGGGTTAGGGTACGCCTTAGGGTTAGAGTAGTTATTAAACCTATCCCACTCTCTAGATACCCCTTAGCACGTAAGAGAATATTATTTGGGGGTCCAGCCATGGAGAAGAGTTAAGACACTAGGAGAAGATAAGGAACACACCGAGTATCAAGAAATTACATTACGATTCTCTTTTTAACCTGTTCCTTAAAACACTAGTGCTTAGGAAATCTATTGGAGGCAGAAGCAGTCAAGGGTAGCTTAGGGTTAGGGTTAGGGTTAGGGTGAGGGTTAGGGTACGGCTTAGGGTACGGGTTCGGGGAGGGGTACGGGTATGGCGTAGGGTGTGTGTTAGTGTTAGGTTTAGGGTTAGTGTTAGGGTTAGGGCTCGGTTTAGGGTACGGGTTAGGATTAGGTTACGCGTTAGGGTTAGGGTAGGGGTTAGGTTTAGGGTACGCGTTAGGGTGAGGGTAGTTATTAAACATATCCCAATCTCTAGATACCCCTTAGCATGTAAAGGAGTATTATTTGGGGGTCCAGCCATGGAGAAGAGTTTAGACACTAGGATAAGATAAGGAACACACCCATTATCAAGAAATCACATTAGGATTCTCTTTTTAACCTGTTCCTTAAAACACTAGTGCTTAGGAAATCTATTGGAGGCAGAAGCACTCAAGGGTAGCTTAGCGTTAGGGTTAGGGTTAGGGTACCGCTTAGGGTACAGTTTCGGTGAGGGGTTCGGGTAGGGCGTAGGGTATGGGTTAGGGTTAGGGTTAGGGTTAGTGTTAGGGTTACGGCTCGGTTTAGGGTACGTGTTAGGATTAGGGTACGCATTACGGTTAGGGTAGGGGTTAGGGTTAGGGTATGCATTAGGGTGACGGTAGTTATTAAACCTATCCCACTCTCTAGATACCCCTTAGCACGTAAAGGAATATTATTTGGGGGTCCAGCCATGGAGAAGAGTTTAGACACTAGGAGAAGATAAGGAACACACCCATTATCAAGAAATCACATTAGGATTCACTTTTTAACCTGTTCCTTAAAACACTAGTGCTTAGGAAATCTATTGGAGGCAGAAGCAGTCAAGGGTAGCTTAGGGTTAGGGTTAGGGTTAGATTGAGGGTTAGGGTACGGCTTAGGGTACGGGTTCGGGGAGGGGTTCGGGTAGGGTTTAGGGTATGGGTTAGGGTTAGGGTTAGGGCTAGTGTTAGGGTTACAGCTCGGTTTAGGGTACGTGTTAGGATTAGGGTACGCATTACGGTTAGGGTAGGGGTTAGGGTTAGGGTATGCATTAGGGTGAGGGTAGTTATTAAACCTATCCCACTCTCTAGATACCCCTTAGCACGTAAAGGAATATTATTTGGGGGTCCAGCCATGGAGAAGAGTTAAGACACTAGGAGAAGACAAGGAACACACCCAGTATCAAGAAATCACATTAGGATTCTCTTTTTCACCTGTTCCTTAAAACACTAGTGCTTAGGAAATCTATTGGAGGCAGAAGCAGTCAAGGGTAGCTTAGGGTTAGGGTTAGGGTTAGGGTGAGGTTTAGGGTACGGCTTAGGGTACGGGTTCAGGGAAGGGTACGGGTACGGCGTAGGGTGTGGGTTAGGGTTAGGTTTAGGGTTAGTATTAGGGTTAGGGCTCGGTTTAGGGAACGGGTTAGGATTAGGGTATGCGTTAGGGTTAGGGTAGGGGGTAGGGTTAGGGTACGTGTTAGGGTGAGGGTAGTTATTAAACCTATCCCACTCTCTAGATACCCCTTAGCACGTAAAGGAATATTATTTGGGGTGCAGCCATGGAGAAGAGGTTAGACACTAGGAGAAGATAAGGAACACACCCATTATGAAGAAATCACATTAGGATTCTCTTTTTCACCTGTTCCTTAAAACACTAGTGCTTAGGAAATCTATTGGAGGCAGAAGCAGTCAAGGGTAGCTTAGGGTTAGGGTTAGGGTTAGGGTGAGGGTTTGGGGACGGCTTAAGGTACGGGTTCGAGGAGGGGTTCGGGTAGGGCGTAGGGTATGGTTTAGGGTTAGGGTTAGGGTTACTATTAGGGCTGGGCTCGGTTTCGGGTACGGGTTATGATTAGGGTACGCATTAGGGTTAGGGTAGGGGTTAGGGTTAGGGTACACGTTAGGGTTAGGTTCGTTATTAAACCTATCCCACTCTCTAGATACCCCTTAGCACGTAAAGGAATATTATTTGGGGGTCCAGCCATGGAGAAGAGTTAAGACACTAGGAGAAGATAAGGAACACACCCAGTATCAAGAAATCACATTAGGATTCTCTTTTTCACCTGTTCCTTAAAACACTAGTGCTTAGGAAATCTATTGGAGGCAGAAGCAGTCAAGGGTAGCTTAAGGTTAGGGTTAGGGTTAGGGTGAGGTTTAGGGTACGGCTTAGGGTACGGGTTCAGGGAGGGGTACGGGTACGGCGTAGGGTGTGGGTTAGGGTTAGGTTTAGGGTTAGTGTTAGGGTTAGGGCTCGGTTTAGGGAACGGGTTAGGATTAGGGTATGCGTTAGGGTTAGGGTAGGGGGTAGGGTTAGGGTACGTGTCAGGGTGAGGGTAGTTATTAAACCTATCCCACTCTCTAGATAGCCCTTAGCACGTAAAGGAATATTATTTGGGGGTCCAGCCATGGAGAAGAGTTTAGACACTAGGAGAAGATAAGGAACACACCCATTATCAAGAAATCACATTAGGATTCTCTTTTGAACCTGTTCCTTAAAACACTAGTGCTTAGGAAATCTATTGGAGGCAGAAGCAGTAAAGGGTAGCTTAGGTTTAGGGTTAGGGTTAGGGTGAGTGTTAGGGTAGGGCTTAGGTTTCGGGTTCGGGCAGGGTTTCGGGTACGGCGTAAGGTATGGGTTAGGGTTAGGGTTAGGGTTAGTGTTAGGGTTAGGGCTCGGTTTAGGGTACGGGTTAGTATTAGGGTACGCGTTAGGGTTAGGGTAGGGGTTAGGCTTAGGGTACGCGTTAGGGTGAGGGTAGTTATTAAAACTATCCCACTATCTAGATACCCCTTAGCATGTAAAGGAATATTATTTGGGGGTCCAGCCATGGAGAAGAGTTTAGACACTAGGATAAGATAAGGAACACACCCATTATCAAGAAATCACTTTAGGATTCTCTTTTGAACCTGTTCCTTAAAACACTAGTGCTTAGGAAATCTATTGGAGGCAGAAGCAGTCAAGGGTAGCTTAGGGTTAGGGTTAGGTTTAGGGTGAGGGTTTGGGGACGGCTTAAGGTACGGGTTCGAGGAGGGGTTCGGGTAGGGCGTAGGGTATGGTTTAGGGTTAGGGTTAGGGTTAGTATTAGGGCTGGGCTCGGTATCGGGTACGGGTTAGGATTAGGGTACGCGTTAGGGTTAGGGTAGGGGTTAGGATTAGGGTACACGTTAGGGTTAGGGTCGTTATTAAACCTATCCCACTCTCTAGATACCCCTTAGCACGGAAAGGAATATTATTTGGGGGTTCAGCCATGGAGAAGAGTTAAGACACTAGGAGAAGATAAGGAACACACCGAGTATCAAGAAATTACATTACGATTCTCTTTTTAACCTGTTCCTTAAAACACTAGTGCTTAGGAAATCTATTGGAGGCAGAAGCAGTCAAGGGTAGCTTAGGGTTAGGGTTAGGGTTAGGGTGAGGGTTAGGGTACGGCTTAGGGTACGGGTTCGGGGAGGGGTACGGGTATGGCGTAGGGTGTGTGTTAGTGTTAGGTTTAGGGTTAGTGTTAGGGTTAGGGCTCGGTTTAGGGTACGGGTTAGGATTAGGGTACGCGTTAGGGTTAGGGTAGGGGTTAGGTTTAGGGTACGCGTTAGGGTGAGGGTAGTTATTAAACATATCCCAATCTCTAGATACCCCTTAGCATGTAAAGGAGTATTATTTGGGGGTCCAGCCATGGAGAAGAGTTTAGACACTAGGATAAGATAAGGAACACACCCATTATCAAGAAATCACATTAGGATTCTCTTTTTAACCTGTTCCTTAAAACACTAGTGCTTAGGAAATCTATTGGAGGCAGAAGCACTCAAGGGTAGCTTAGCGTTAGGGTTAGGGTTAGGGTACCGCTTAGGGTACAGTTTCGGTGAGGGGTTCGGGTAGGGCGTAGGGTATGGGTTAGGGTTAGGGTTAGGGTTAGTGTTAGGGTTACGGCTCGGTTTAGGGTACGTGTTAGGATTAGGGTACGCATTACGGTTAGGGTAGGGGTTAGGGTTAGGGTATGCATTAGGGTGAGGGTAGTTATTAAACCTATCCCACTCTCTAGATACCCCTTAGCACGTAAAGGAATATTATTTGGGGGTCCAGCCATGGAGAAGAGTTTAGACACTAGGAGAAGATAAGGAACACACCCATTATCAAGAAATCACATTAGGATTCTCTTTTGAACCTGTTCCTTAAAACACTAGTGCTTAGGAAATCTATTGGAGGCAGAAGCAGTAAAGGGTAGCTTAGGTTTAGGGTTAGGGTTAGGGTGAGTGTTAGGGTAGGGCTTAGGTTTCGGGTTCGGGCAGGGGTTCGGGTACGGCGTAAGGTATGGGTTAGGGTTAGGGTTAGGGTTAGTGTTAGGGTTAGGGCTCGGTTTAGGGTACGGGTTAGTATTAGGGTACGCGTTAGGGTTAGGGTAGGGGTTACGCTTAGGGTACGCGTTAGGGTGAGGGTAGTTATTAAAACTATCCCACTATCTAGATACCCCTTAGCATGTAAAGGAATATTATTTGGGGGTCCAGCCATGGAGAAGAGTTTAGACACTAGGATAAGATAAGGAACACACCCATTATCAAGAAATCACTTTAGGATTCTCTTTTGAACCTGTTCCTTAAAACACTAGTGCTTAGGAAATCTATTGGAGGCAGAAGCAGTCAAGGGTAGCTTAGGGTTAGGGTTAGGTTTAGGGTGAGGGTTTGGGGACGGCTTAAGGTACGGGTTCGAGGAGGGGTTCGGGTAGGGCGTAGGTTATGGTTTAGGGTTAGGGTTAGGGTTAGTATTAGGGCTGGGCTCGGTATCGGGTACGGGTTAGGATTAGGGTACGCGTTAGGGTTAGGGTAGGGGTTAGGATTAGGGTACACGTTAGGGTTAGGGTCGTTATTAAACCTATCCCACTCTCTAGATACCCCTTAGCACGTAAAGGAATATTATTTGGGGGTTCAGCCATGGAGAAGAGTTAAGACACTAGGAGAAGATAAGGAACACACCGAGTATCAAGAAATTACATTACGATTCTCTTTTTAACCTGTTCCTTAAAACACTAGTGCTTAGGAAATCTATTGGAGGCAGAAGCAGTCAAGGGTAGCTTAGGGTTAGGGTTAGGGTTAGGGTTAGGGTTAGGGTGAGGGTTAGGGTACGGCTTAGGGTACGGGTTCGGGGAGGGGTACGGGTATGGCGTAGGGTGTGTGTTAGTGTTAGGTTTAGGGTTAGTGTTAGGGTTAGGGCTCGGTTTAGGGTACGGGTTAGGATTAGGGTACGCGTTAGGGTTAGGGTAGGGGTTAGGTTTAGGGTACGCGTTAGGGTGAGGGTAGTTATTAAACATATCCCAATCTCTAGATACCCTTTAGCATGTAAAGGAGTATTATTTGGGGGTCCAGCCATGGAGAAGAGTTTAGACACTAGGATAAGATAAGGAACACACCCATTATCAAGAAATCACATTAGGATTCTCTTTTTAACCTGTTCCTTAAAACACTAGTGCTTAGGAAATCTATTGGAGGCAGAAGCACTCAAGGGTAGCTTAGCGTTAGGGTTAGGGTTAGGGTACCGCTTAGGGTACAGTTTCGGTGAGGGGTTCGGGTAGGGCGTAGGGTATGGGTTAGGGTTAGGGTTAGGGTTAGTGTTAGGGTTACGGCTCGGTTTAGGGTACGTGTTAGGATTAGGGTACGCATTACGGTTAGGGTAGGGGTTAGGGTTAGGGTATGCATTAGGGTGAGGGTAGTTATTAAACCTATCCCACTCTCTAGATACCCCTTAGCACGTAAAGGAATATTATTTGGGGGTCCAGCCATGGAGAAGAGTTTAGACACTAGGAGAAGATAAGGAACACACCCATTATCAAGAAATCACATTAGGATTCACTTTTTAACCTGTTCCTTAAAACACTAGTGCTTAGGAAATCTATTGGAGGCAGAAGCAGTCAAGGGTAGCTTAGGGTTAGGGTTAGGGTTAGATTGAGGGTTAGGGTACGGCTTAGGGTACGGTTCGGGGAGGGGTTCGGGTAGGGTTTAGGGTATGGGTTAGGGTTAGGGTTAGGGCTAGTGTTAGGGTTACGGCTCGGTTTAGGGTACGTGTTAGGATTAGGGTACGCATTACGGTTAGGGTAGGGGTTAGGGTTAGGGTATGCATTAGGGTGAGGGTAGTTATTAAACCTATCCCACTCTCTAGATACCCCTTAGCACGTAAAGGAATATTATTTGGGGGTCCAGCCATGGAGAAGAGTTTAGACACTAGGAGAAGATAAGGAACACACCCAGTATCAAGAAATCACATTAGGATTCTCTTTTTCACCTGTTCCTTAAAACACTAGTGCTTAGGAAATCTATTGGAGGCAGAAGCAGTCAAGGGTAGCTTAGCGTTAGGGTTAGGGTTAGGGTACCGCTTAGGGTACGGGTTCGCTGAGGGGTTCGGGTAGGGCGTAGGGTATGGGTTAGGGTTAGGGTTAGGGTTAGTGTTAGGGTTAGGGCTCGCTTTAGGGTACGGGTTAGGATTACTGTACGCGTTAGGGTTAAGGTAGGGGTTAGGGTTAGGGTACACGTTAGGGTTAGGGTAGTTATTAAACCTATCCCACTCTCTAGATACCCCTTAGCACGTAAAGGAATATTATTTGGGGGTCCAGCCATGGAGAAGAGTTTAGACACTAGGATAAGATAAGGAACACACCCATTAATAAGAAATCACATTAGGATTCTCTTTTGAACCTGTTCCTTAAAACACTAGTGCTTAGGAAATCTATTGGAGGCAGAAGCAGTCAAGGGTAGCTTAGGGTTAGGGTTAGGGTTAGGGTGAGGGTTTGGGGACGGCTTAAGGTACGGGTTCGAGGAGGGGTTTGGGTAGGGCGCAGGGTATGGTTTAGGGTTAGGGTTAGGGTTAGTATTAGGGCTGGGCTCGGTTTCGGGTACGGGTTAGGATTAGGGTACGCGTTAGGGTTAGGGTAGGGGTTAGGGTTAGGGTACACGTTAGGGTTAGGTTCGTTATTAAACCTATCCCACTCTCTAGATACCCCTTAGCACGTAAAGGAATATTATTTGGGGGTCCAGCCATGGAGAAGAGTTAAGACACTAGGAGAAGATAAGGAACACACCCAGTATCAAGAAATCACATTAGGATTCTCTTTTTCACCTGTTCCTTAAAACACTAGTGCTTAGGAAATCTATTGGAGGCAGAAGCAGTCAAGGGTAGCTTAGCGTTAGGGTTAGGGTTAGGGTACCGCTTAGGGTACGGGTTCGCTGAGGGGTTCGGGTAGGGCGTAGGGTATGGGTTAGGGTTAGGGTTAGGGTTAGTGTTAGGGTTAGGGCTCGCTTTAGGATACGGGTTAGGATTACTGTACGCGTTAGGGTTAAGGTAGGGGTTAGGGTTAGGGTACACCTTAGGGTTAGGGTAGTTATTAAACCTATCCCACTCTCTAGATACCCCTTAGCACGTAAAGGAATATTATTTGGGGGTCCAGCCATGGAGAAGAGTTTAGACACTAGGATAAGATAAGGAACACACCCATTAATAAGAAATCACATTAGGATTCTCTTTTGAACCTGTTCCTTAAAACACTAGTGCTTAGGAAATCTATTGGAGGCAGAAGCAGTCAAGGGTAGCTTAGGGTTAGGGTTAGGGTTAGGGTGAGGGTTTGGGGACGGCTTAAGGTACGGGTTCGAGGAGGGGTTCGGGTAGGGCGTAGGGTATGGTTTAGGGTTAGGGTTAGGGTTAGTATTAGGGCTGGGCTCGGTTTCGGGTACGGGTTAGGATTAGGGTACGCGTTAGGGTTAGGGTAGGGGTTAGGGTTAGGGTACACGTTAGGGTTAGGTTCGTTATTAAACCTATCCCACTCTCTAGATACCCCTTAGCACGTAAAGGAATATTATTTGGGGGTCCAGCCATGGAGAAGAGTTAAGACACTAGGAGAAGATAAGGAACACACCCAGTATCAAGAAATCACATTAGGATTCTCTTTTTCACCTGTTCCTTAAAACACTAGTGCTTAGGAAATCTATTGGAGGCAGAAGCAGTCAAGGGTAGCTTAAGGTTAGGGTTAGGGTTAGGGTGAGGTTTAGGGTACGGCTTAGGGTACGGGTTCAGGGAGGGGTACGGGTACGGCGTAGGGTGTGGGTTAGGGTTAGGTTTAGGGTTAGTGTTAGGGTTAGGGCTCGGTTTAGGGAACGGGTTAGGATTAGGGTATGCGTTAGGGTTAGGGTAGGGGGTAGGGTTAGGGTACGTGTCAGGGTGAGGGTAGTTATTAAACCTATCCCACTATCTAGATAGCCCTTAGCACGTAAAGGAATATTATTTGGGGGTCCAGCCATGGAGAAGAGTGTAGACACTAGGAGAAGATAAGGAACACACCCATTATCAAGAAATCACATTAGGATTCTCTTTTGAACCTGTTCCTTAAAACACTAGTGCTTAGGAAATCTATTGGAGGCAGAAGCAGTAAAGGGTAGCTTAGGTTTAGGGTAAGGGTTAGGGTGAGTGTTAGGGTAGGGCTTAGGTTTCGGGTTCGGGCAGGGGTTCGGGTACGGCATAAGGTATGGGTTAGGGTTAGGGTTAGGGTTAGTGTTAGGGTTAGGGCTCGGTTTAGGGTACGAGTTAGTATTAGGGTACGCGTTAGGGTTAGGGTAGGGGTTAGGGTTAGGGTACGCGTTAGGGTGAGGGTAGTTATTAAAACTATCCCACTATCTAGATACCCCTTAGCATGTAAAGGAATATTATTTGGGGGTCCAGCCATGGAGAAGAGTTTAGACACTAGGATAAGATAAGGAACACACCCATTATCAAGAAATCACATTAGGATTCTCTTTTTAACCTGTTCCTTAAAACACTAGTGGTTAGGAAATCTATTGGAGGCAGAAGCAGTCAAGGGTAGCTTAGGTTTAGGGTTAGGGTTAGGGTTAGGGTGAGGGTTAGTGCACGGCTTAGGGTACGGGTTCGGGGAGGGGTTCGGATACGGCGTAGGGTATGTGTTAGCGTTAGGGTTAGGGTTAGTGTTAGGGTTAGGGCTCGGTTTAGGGTACGGTTTAGGATTAGGGTACGCGTTAGTGTTTGGGTAGGGGTTAGGGTTAGGGTACGCGTTAGGGTTAGGGTAGTTATTAAACGTATCCCACTCTGTAGATACCCCTTAGCACGTAAAGGAATATTATTTGGGGGTCCAGCCATGGAGAAGAGTTTCAACACTAAGATAAGATAAAGATCACACCCATTATACAGAAATCACTTTAGGATTCTCTTTTTAACCTATTCCTTAAAACACTAGTGCTGAGGAAATCTATTGGAGGCAGAAGCAGTCAAGGGTAGCTTAGGGTTAGGGTTAGGGTTAGGGTGAGGTTTAGGGTACGACTTAGGGTACGGGTTCGGGGACGGGTTCGGAAGGGCGTAGGGTATGGGTTAGGATTAGTGTTAGGGTTAGTGTTAGTGTTAGGGCTCGGTTTAGTGAATGAGTTAGGATTAGGGTACGCGTTAGGGTTAGGGTACGGGTTAGGGTTAGGGTACACGTTAGGGTTAGGGTCGTTATTATACCTATCCCACTCTCTAGATACCCCTTAGCACGTAAAGGAATATCCTTTGGGGGTCCAGCCATGGAGAAGAGTTTAGACACTAGGATAAATAAGGAACACACCGATTATCAAGAAATCACATTAGGATTCTCATTTTAACCTGTTCCTTAAAACACTAGTCCTTAGGAAATCTATTGGAGGCAGAAGCAGTCAAGGGTAGCTTAGGGTTACGGTTAGGGTGAGGGTGAGTGTTAGGGTACGGTTTAGGGTACGGATTCACGGAGGGGTTAGGGTCGGGCGTAGAGTATGTTTTAGGGTTAGGGTTAGGGTTAGGGTTAGTGTTAGGGCTCGGTTTAGGGTACGGGTTAGGATTAGAGAACGCGTTAAGGTTAGGGTAGGGGTTAGGGTTAGGGTACGCGTTAGGGTTTGGGTAGTTATTAAACCTATCCCACTCTCTAGATACCCCTTAGCACATAAAGGAATATTATTTGGGGGTCCAGCCATGGAGAAGAGTTTAGACACTAGGATAAGAGAAGGAACACACCCATTATCAAGAAATCACATTAGGATTCTCTTTTTAACCTTTTCCTTAATACACTAGTGCTTAGGAAATCTATTGGAGGCAGAAGCAGACAAGGGTAGCTTAGGGTTAGTGTTAGGGTTAGTGTGAAGGTTAGGGTACGGCTTAGGGTTCGGGTTCGGGGAGGCGTTATGCTACGGCATAGGGTATGGGTTAGGGTTAGGGTTAGGGTTAGTGTTAGGGTTAGGGCTAGGTTTTGGGTACGGGTTAGGATTAGGGTACGCGTTAGGGTTAGTGTCGGTGTTAGCGTTACGGTACGCGTTAGGGTGAGGGTAGTTATTAAACCTATCCCACTCTCTAGATACCACTTAGCACGTAAAGGAATATTATTTGGGGGTCCAGCCATGGAGAAGAGTTTAGACACTAGGAGAAGATAAGGAACACACCCATTATCAAGAAATCACATTAGGATTCTCTTTTTAACCTGTTCCTTAAAACACTAGTGCTTAGGAAATCTATTGGAGGCAGAAGCAATCAAGGGTAGCTTAGGGTTAGGGTTAGGGTTAGGGTGAGGGTTAGGGTACGGCTTAGTGTACGGTTTCGGGGAGGGGTTCGGGTAGGGCGTAGGGTATGGTTTAGGATTAGGGTTACGGTTAGTGTTAGGGTTAGGGCTCGGTTTAGGGTACGGGTTAGGATTAGGGTACGCGTTAGGGTTAGGGTAGGGGTTAGGGTTAGGGTACGCTTTAGGGTGAGGGCAGTTATTAAACCTATCCCACTCTCTAGATACCCCTTAGCACGTAAAGGAATATTATTTGGGGGTCCAGCCATGGAGAAGAGTTTAGACACTAGGATAAGATAAGGAACACACCCATTATCAAGAAATCACATTAGGATTCTCTTTTTAACCTGTTCCTTAAAACACTAGTGCTTAGGAAATCTATTGGAGGCAGAAGCACTCAAGGGTAGTTTAGCGTTAGGGTTAGGGTTAGGGTACCGCTTAGGGTACAGTTTCGGTGAGGGGTTCGGGTAGGGCGTAGGGTATGGGTTAGGGTTAGGGTTAGGGTTAGTGTTAGGGTTACGGCTCGGTTTAGGGTACGTGTTAGGATTAGGGTACGCATTACGGTTAGGGTAGGGGTTAGGGTTAGGGTATGCATTAGGGTGAGGTTAGTTATTAAACCTATCCCACTCTCTAGATACCCCTTAGCACGTAAAGGAATATTATATGGGGGTCCAGCCATGGAGAAGAGTTTAGACACTAGGAGAAGATAAGGAACACACCCATTATCAAGAAATCACATTAGGATTCACTTTTTCACCTGTTCCTTAAAACACTAGTGCTTAGGAAATCTATTGGAGGCAGAAGCAGTCAAGGGTAGCTTAGGGTTAGGGTTAGGGTTAGGGTGAGGTTTAGGGTACGGCTTAGGGTACGGGTTCAGGGAAGGGTACGGGTACGGCGTAGGGTGTGGGTTAGGGTTAGGTTTAGGGTTAGTGTTAGGGTTAGGGCTCGGTTTAGGGAACGGGTTAGGATTAGGGTATGCCTTAGGGTTAGGGTAGGGGGTAGGGTTAGGATACGTGTTAGGTTGAGGGTAGTTATTAAACCTATCCCACTCTCTAGATACCCCTTAGCACGTAAAGGAATATTATTTGGGGTCCAGCCATGGAGAAGAGATTAGACACTAGGAGAAGATAAGGAACACACCCATTATGAAGAAATCACATTAGGATTCTCTTTTTAAACTGTTCCTTAAAACACTAGTGCTTAGGAAATCTATTGGAGGCAGAAGCAGTGAAGGCAAGCTTAGGGTTATGGTTAGGCTTAGGGTGAGGGTTAGGGTACGGCTTAGGGTACGGGTTCGGGGAGGGGTCCGGGTAGGGCATAGTGTATGGGTTAGGGTTAGGTTTAGGTTTAGTGTTAGGGTTAGGGCTCGGTTTAGGCTACGGCTTAGGATTAGGGTACACGTTAGGGATAGGGTAGGGGTTAGGGTTAGGGTACGCTTTAGGGTGAGGGTAGTTATTAAACCTATCCCACTCTCTAGATACCCCTTAGCACGTAAAGGAATATTATTTGGGGGTCCAGCCATGGAGAAGAGTTTAGACACTAGGAGAAGATAAGGAACACACCCATTATCAAGAAATCACATTAGGATTCTCTTTTTAACCTGTTCCTTAAAACACTAGTGCTTAGGAAATCTATTGGAGGCAGAAGCAGTCAAGGGTAGCTTAGCGTTAGGGTTAGGGTTAGGGTTAGGGTACCGCTTAGGGTACGGGTTCGCTGAGGGGTTCGGGTAGGGCGTAGTGTATGGGTTAGGGTTAGGGTTAGGGTTAGTGTTAGGGTTAGGGCTCGCTTTAGGATACGGGTTAGGATTACTGTACGCGTTAGGGTTAAGGTAGGGGTTAGGGTTAGGGTACACGTTAGGGTTAGGGTAGTTATTAAACCTATCCCACTCTCTAGATACCCCTTAGCACGTAAAGGAATATTATTTGGGGGTCCAGCCATGGAGAAGAGTTTAGACACTAGGATAAGATAAGGAACACACCCATTAATAAGAAATCACATTAGGATTCTCTTTGAACCTGTTCCTTAAAACACTAGTGCTTAGGAAATCTATTGGAGGCAGAAGCAGTCAAGGGTAGCTTAGGGTTAGGGTTAGGGTTAGGGTGAGGGTTTGGGGACGGCTTAAGGTATGGGTTCGAGGAGGGGTTCGGGTAGGGCGTAGGGTATGGTTTAGGGTTAGGGTTAGGGTTAGTATTAGGGCTGGGCTCGGTTTCGGGTACGGGTTAGGATTAGGGTATGCGTTAGGGTTAGGGTAGGGGTTAGGGTTAGGGTACACGTTAGGGTTAGGTTCGTTATTAAACCTATCCCACTCTCTAGATACCCCTTAGCACATAAAGGAATATTATTTGGGGGTCCAGCCATGGAGAAGAGTTAAGACACTAGGAGAAGATAAGGAACACACCCAGTATCAAGAAATCACATTAGGATTCTCTTTTTCACCTGTTCCTTAAAACACTACTGCTTAGGAAATCTATTGGAGGCAGAAGCAGTCAAGGGTAGCTTAGGGTTAGGGTTAGGGTTAGGGTGAGGTTTAGGGTACGGCTTTGGGTACGGGTTCAGGGAGGGGTACGGGTACGGCGTAGGGTGTGGGTTAGGGTTAGGTTTAGGGTTAGTGTTAGGGTTAGGGCTCGGTTTAGGGAACGGGTTAGGATTAGGGTATGCGTTAGGGTTAGGGTAGGGGGTAGGGTTAGGGTACGTGTCAGGGTGAGGGTAGTTATTAAACCTATCCCACTCTCTAGATAGCCCTTAGCACGTAAAGGAATATTATTTGGGGGTCCAGCCATGGAGAAGTGTTTAGACACTAGGAGAAGATAAGGAACACACCCATTATCAAGAAATCACATTAGGATTCTCTTTTGAACCTGTTCCTTAAAACACTAGTGCTTAGGAAATCTATTGGAGGAAGAAGCAGTCAAGGGTAGCTTAGGTTTAGGGTTAGGGTTAGGGTGAGTGTTAGGGTAGGGCTTAGGTTTCGGGTTCGGGCAGGGGTTCGGGTACGGCGTAAGGTATGGGTTAGGGTTAGGGTTAGGGTTAGTGTTAGGGTTAGGGCTCGGTTTAGGGTACGGGTTAGTATTAGGGTACGCGTTAGGGTTAGGGTAGGGGTTAGGGTTAGGGTACGCGTTAGGGTGAGGGTAGTTATTAAAACTATCCCACTATCTAGATACCCTTTAGCATGTAAAGGAATATTATTTGGGGGTCCAGCCATGGAGAAGAGTTTTGACAGTAGGATAAGATAAGGAACACACCCATTATCAAGAAATCGCATTAGGATTCTCTTTTTAACCTGTTCCTTAAAACACTAGTGGTTAGGAAATCTATTGGAGGCAGAAGCAGTCAAGGGTAGCTTAGGTTTAGGGTTAGGGTTAGGGTTAGGGTGAGGGTTAGTGCACGGCTTAGGGTACGGGTTCGGGGAGGGGTTCGGGTACGGCGTAGGGTATGTGTTAGCGTTATGGTTAGGGTTAGTGTTAGGGTTAGGGCTCGGTTTAGGGTACGGTTTAGGATTAGGGTACGCGTTAGTGTTTGGGTAGGGGTTAGGGTTAGGGTACGTGTTAGGGTTAGGGTAGTTATTAAACCTATCCCACTCTGTAGATACCCCTTAGCACGTAAAGGAATATTATTTGGGGGTCCAGGCATGGAGAAGAGTTTCGACACTAAGATAAGATAAAGATCACACCCATTATACAGAAATCACATTAGGATTCTCTTTTTAACCTATTCCTTAAAACACTAGTGCTGAGGAAATCTATTGGAGGCAGAAGCAGTCAAGGGTAGCTTAGGGTTAGGGTTAGGGTTAGGGTGAGGTTTAGGGTACGACTTAGGGTACGGGTTCGGGGACGGGTTCGGGAAGGGCGTAGGGTATGGGTTAGGATTAGTGTTAGGGTTAGTGTTAGTGTTAGGGCTCGGTTTAGTGTATGGGTTAGGATTAGGGTACGCGTTAGGGTTAGGGTAGGGGTTAGGGTTAGGGTACACGTTAGGGTTAGGGTCGTTATTATACCTATCCCACTCTCTAGATACCCCTTAGCACGTAAAGGAATATCCTTTGGGGGTCCAGCCATGGAGAAGAGTTTAGACACTAGGATAAGATAAGGAACACACCGATTATCAAGAAATCACATTAGGATTCTCATTTTAACCTGTTCCTTAAAACACTAGTCCTTAGGAAATCTATTGGAGGAAGAAGCAGTGAAGGGTAGCTTAGGGTTACGGTTAGGGTGAGGGTGAGTGTTAGGGTACGGTTTAGGTTACGGATTCACGGAGGGGTTAGGGTAGGGCGTAGAGTATGTTTTAGGGTTAGGGTTAGGGTTAGGGTTAGTGTTAGGGCTCGGTTTAGGGTACGGGTTAGGATTAGAGAACGCGTTAAGGTTAGGGTAGGGGTTAGGGTTAGGGTACGCGTTAGGGTTTGGGTAGTTATTAAACCTATCCCACTCTCTAGATACCCCTTAGCACATAAAGGAATATTATTTGGGGGTCCAGCCATGGAGAAGAGTTTAGACACTAGGATAAGAGGAGGAACACACCCATTATCAAGAAATCACATTAGGATTCTCTTTTTAACCTTTTCCTTAATACACTAGTGCTTAGGATATCTATTGGAGGCAGAAGCAGACAAGGGTAGCTTAGGGTTAGTGTTAGGGTTAGTGTGAAGGTTAGGGTACGGCTTAGGGTTCGGGTTCGGGGAGGCGTTATGCTACGGCGTAGGGTATGGGTTAGGGTTAGGGTTAGGGTTAGTGTTAGGGTTAGGGCTAGGTTTTGGGTACGGGTTAGGATTAGGGTACGCGTTAGGGTTAGTGTCGGTGTTAGCGTTACGGTACGCGTTAGGGTGAGGGTAGTTATTAAACCTATCCCACTCTCTAGATACCACTTAGCACGTAAAGGAATATTATTTGGGGGTCCAGCCATGGAGAAGAGTTTAGACACTAGGAGAAGATAAGGAACACACCCATTATCAAGAAATCACATTAGGATTCTCTTTTTAACCTGTTCCTTAAAACACTAGTGCTTAGGAAA
Source organism: Balaenoptera acutorostrata (assembly GCF_949987535.1). Taxonomy (NCBI): domain Eukaryota; kingdom Metazoa; phylum Chordata; class Mammalia; order Artiodactyla; family Balaenopteridae; genus Balaenoptera; species Balaenoptera acutorostrata. The sequence goes on along the minus strand of NW_026646352.1, from coordinate 291,620 downwards.
TCTATTGGAGGCAGAAGCAATCAAGGGTAGCTTAGGGTTAGGGTTAGGGTTAGGGTGAGGGTTAGGGTACGGCTTAGTGTACGGTTTCGGGGAGGGGTTCGGGTAGGGCATAGGGTATGGTTTAGGATTAGGGTTACGGTTAGTGTTAGGGTTAGGGCTCGGTTTAGGGTACGGGTTAGGATTAGGGTACGCGTTAGGGTTAGGGTAGGGGTTAGGGTTAGGGTACGCTTTAGGGTGAGGGCAGTTATTAAACCTATCCCACTCTCTAGATACCCCTTAGCACGTAAAGGAATATTATTTGGGGGTCCAGCCATGGAGAAGAGTTTAGACACTAGGATAAGATAAGGAACACACCCATTATCAAGAAATCACATTAGGATTCTCTTTTTAACCTGTTCCTTAAAACACTAGTGCTTAGGAAATCTATTGGAGGCAGAAGCACTCAAGGGTAGTTTAGCGTTAGGGTTAGGGTTAGGGTACCGCTTAGGGTACAGTTTCGGTGAGGGGTTCGGGTAGGGCGTAGGGTATGGGTTAGGGTTAGGGTTAGGGTTAGTGTTAGGGTTACGGCTCGGTTTAGGGTACGTGTTAGGATTAGGGTACGCATTACGGTTAGGGTAGGGGTTAGGGTTAGGGTATGCATTAGGGTGAGGTTAGTTATTAAACCTATCCCACTCTCTAGATACCCCTTAGCACGTAAAGGAATATTATATGGGGGTCCAGCCATGGAGAAGAGTTTAGACACTAGGAGAAGATAAGGAACACACCCATTATCAAGAAATCACATTAGGATTCACTTTTTCACCTGTTCCTTAAAACACTAGTGCTTAGGAAATCTATTGGAGGCAGAAGCAGTCAAGGGTAGCTTAGGGTTAGGGTTAGGGTTAGGGTGAGGTTTAGGGTACGGCTTAGGGTACGGGTTCAGGGAAGGGTACGGGTACGGCGTAGGGTGTGGGTTAGGGTTAGGTTTAGGGTTAGTGTTAGGGTTAGGGCTCGGTTTAGGGAACGGGTTAGGATTAGGGTATGCCTTAGGGTTAGGGTAGGGGGTAGGGTTAGGATACGTGTTAGGTTGAGGGTAGTTATTAAACCTATCCCACTCTCTAGATACCCCTTAGCACGTAAAGGAATATTATTTGGGGTCCAGCCATGGAGAAGAGATTAGACACTAGGAGAAGATAAGGAACACACCCATTATGAAGAAATCACATTAGGATTCTCTTTTTAAACTGTTCCTTAAAACACTAGTGCTTAGGAAATCTATTGGAGGCAGAAGCAGTGAAGGCAAGCTTAGGGTTATGGTTAGGCTTAGGGTGAGGGTTAGGGTACGGCTTAGGGTACGGGTTCGGGGAGGGGTCCGGGTAGGGCATAGTGTATGGGTTAGGGTTAGGTTTAGGTTTAGTGTTAGGGTTAGGGCTCGGTTTAGGCTACGGCTTAGGATTAGGGTACACGTTAGGGATAGGGTAGGGGTTAGGGTTAGGGTACGCTTTAGGGTGAGGGTAGTTATTAAACCTATCCCACTCTCTAGATACCCCTTAGCACGTAAAGGAATATTATTTGGGGGTCCAGCCATGGAGAAGAGTTTAGACACTAGGAGAAGATAAGGAACACACCCATTATCAAGAAATCACATTAGGATTCTCTTTTTAACCTGTTCCTTAAAACACTAGTGCTTAGGAAATCTATTGGAGGCAGAAGCAGTCAAGGGTAGCTTAGCGTTAGGGTTAGGGTTAGGGTACCGCTTAGGGTACGGGTTCGCTGAGGGGTTCGGGTAGGGCGTAGTGTATGGGTTAGGGTTAGGGTTAGGGTTAGTGTTAGGGTTAGGGCTCGCTTTAGGATACGGGTTAGGATTACTGTACGCGTTAGGGTTAAGGTAGGGGTTAGGGTTAGGGTACACGTTAGGGTTAGGGTAGTTATTAAACCTATCCCACTCTCTAGATACCCCTTAGCACGTAAAGGAATATTATTTGGGGGTCCAGCCATGGAGAAGAGTTTAGACACTAGGATAAGATAAGGAACACACCCATTAATAAGAAATCACATTAGGATTCTCTTTGAACCTGTTCCTTAAAACACTAGTGCTTAGGAAATCTATTGGAGGCAGAAGCAGTCAAGGGTAGCTTAGGGTTAGGGTTAGGGTTAGGGTGAGGGTTTGGGGACGGCTTAAGGTATGGGTTCGAGGAGGGGTTCGGGTAGGGCGTAGGGTATGGTTTAGGGTTAGGGTTAGGGTTAGTATTAGGGCTGGGCTCGGTTTCGGGTACGGGTTAGGATTAGGGTATGCGTTAGGGTTAGGGTAGGGGTTAGGGTTAGGGTACACGTTAGGGTTAGGTTCGTTATTAAACCTATCCCACTCTCTAGATACCCCTTAGCACATAAAGGAATATTATTTGGGGGTCCAGCCATGGAGAAGAGTTAAGACACTAGGAGAAGATAAGGAACACACCCATTATCAAGAAATCACATTAGGATTCTCTTTTGAACCTGTTCCTTAAAACACTAGTGCTTAGGAAATCTATTGGAGGAAGAAGCAGTCAAGGGTAGCTTAGGTTTAGGGTTAGGGTTAGGGTGAGTGTTAGGGTAGGGCTTAGGTTTCGGGTTCGGGCAGGGGTTCGGGTACGGCGTAAGGTATGGGTTAGGGTTAGGGTTAGGGTTAGTGTTAGGGTTAGGGCTCGGTTTAGGGTACGGGTTAGTATTAGGGTACGCGTTAGGGTTAGGGTAGGGGTTAGGGTTAGGGTACGCGTTAGGGTGAGGGTAGTTATTAAAACTATCCCACTATCTAGATACCCTTTAGCATGTAAAGGAATATTATTTGGGGGTCCAGCCATGGAGAAGAGTTTTGACAGTAGGATAAGATAAGGAACACACCCATTATCAAGAAATCGCATTAGGATTCTCTTTTTAACCTGTTCCTTAAAACACTAGTGGTTAGGAAATCTATTGGAGGCAGAAGCAGTCAAGGGTAGCTTAGGTTTAGGGTTAGGGTTAGGGTTAGGGTGAGGGTTAGTGCACGGCTTAGGGTACGGCTTCGGGGAGGGGTTCGGGTACGGCGTAGGGTATGTGTTAGCGTTATGGTTAGGGTTAGTGTTAGGGTTAGGGCTCGGTTTAGGGTACGGTTTAGGATTAGGGTACGCGTTAGTGTTTGGGTAGGGGTTAGGGTTAGGGTACGTGTTAGGGTTAGGGTAGTTATTAAACCTATCCCACTCTGTAGATACCCCTTAGCACGTAAAGGAATATTATTTGGGGGTCCAGGCATGGAGAAGAGTTTCGACACTAAGATAAGATAAAGATCACACCCATTATACAGAAATCACATTAGGATTCTCTTTTTAACCTATTCCTTAAAACACTAGTGCTGAGGAAATCTATTGGAGGCAGAAGCAGTCAAGGGTAGCTTAGGGTTAGGGTTAGGGTTAGGGTGAGGTTTAGGGTACGACTTAGGGTACGGGTTCGGGGACGGGTTCGGGAAGGGCGTAGGGTATGGGTTAGGATTAGTGTTAGGGTTAGTGTTAGTGTTAGGGCTCGGTTTAGTGTATGGGTTAGGATTAGGGTACGCGTTAGGGTTAGGGTAGGGGTTAGGGTTAGGGTACACGTTAGGGTTAGGGTCGTTATTATACCTATCCCACTCTCTAGATACCCCTTAGCACGTAAAGGAATATCCTTTGGGGGTCCAGCCATGGAGAAGAGTTTAGACACTAGGATAAGATAAGGAACACACCGATTATCAAGAAATCACATTAGGATTCTCATTTTAACCTGTTCCTTAAAACACTAGTCCTTAGGAAATCTATTGGAGGAAGAAGCAGTGAAGGGTAGCTTAGGGTTACGGTTAGGGTGAGGGTGAGTGTTAGGGTACGGTTTAGGTTACGGATTCACGGAGGGGTTAGGGTAGGGCGTAGAGTATGTTTTAGGGTTAGGGTTAGGGTTAGGGTTAGTGTTAGGGCTCGGTTTAGGGTACGGGTTAGGATTAGAGAACGCGTTAAGGTTAGGGTAGGGGTTAGGGTTAGGGTACGCGTTAGGGTTTGGGTAGTTATTAAACCTATCCCACTCTCTAGATACCCCTTAGCACATAAAGGAATATTATTTGGGGGTCCAGCCATGGAGAAGAGTTTAGACACTAGGATAAGAGGAGGAACACACCCATTATCAAGAAATCACATTAGGATTCTCTTTTTAACCTTTTCCTTAATACACTAGTGCTTAGGATATCTATTGGAGGCAGAAGCAGACAAGGGTAGCTTAGGGTTAGTGTTAGGGTTAGTGTGAAGGTTAGGGTACGGCTTAGGGTTCGGGTTCGGGGAGGCGTTATGCTACGGCGTAGGGTATGGGTTAGGGTTAGGGTTAGGGTTAGTGTTAGGGTTAGGGCTAGGTTTTGGGTACGGGTTAGGATTAGGGTACGCGTTAGGGTTAGTGTCGGTGTTAGCGTTACGGTACGCGTTAGGGTGAGGGTAGTTATTAAACCTATCCCACTCTCTAGATACCACTTAGCACGTAAAGGAATATTATTTGGGGGTCCAGCCATGGAGAAGAGTTTAGACACTAGGAGAAGATAAGGAACACACCCATTATCAAGAAATCACATTAGGATTCTCTTTTTAACCTGTTCCTTAAAACACTAGTGCTTAGGAAATCTATTGGAGGCAGAAGCAATCAAGGGTAGCTTAGGGTTAGGGTTAGGGTTAGGGTGAGGGTTAGGGTACGGCTTAGTGTACGGTTTCGGGGAGGGGTTCGGGTAGGGCATAGGGTATGGTTTAGGATTAGGGTTACGGTTAGTGTTAGGGTTAGGGCTCGGTTTAGGGTACGGGTTAGGATTAGGGTACGCGTTAGGGTTAGGGTAGGGGTTAGGGTTAGGGTACGCTTTAGGGTGAGGGCAGTTATTAAACCTATCCCACTCTCTAGATACCCCTTAGCACGTAAAGGAATATTATTTGGGGGTCCAGCCATGGAGAAGAGTTTAGACACTAGGATAAGATAAGGAACACACCCATTATCAAGAAATCACATTAGGATTCTCTTTTTTACTTGTTCCTTAAAACACTAGTGCTTAGGAAATCTATTGGAGGCAGAAGCCTTCAAGGGTAGCTTAGGGTTATGGTTAGGGTTAAGTTTAGGGTGAGGGTTACGGTACAGCTTCAGGCCCTCTTCTGGTTCCGGGGGGCAGGGTGAGCCTCTGGTTAATTCTTCTTCCTGATGGGAAAATAGAGTGACCTGTGCCTGTCCCAACACATAGAGCTATTCTCTCATGGGTTCCCCTTCTTCCCATTCATCTTCAGGACAAATTGCAACCTGTACGGAACAGGAGGTTAAAGGTGCTGATGCTCCAAGTAGGGAGGTTGCTAGTAAAGCGGCTGGAATGGCGAACCGGAGCACAAGGAGATGAGAAATGAGGTGCGTTTTAGAAACCTTTCCCGATCACACGGTGTACCATCTTCTGGGTTTCTCATGCATCTTTTCGATGTAGGAAGATGACCTTGTACCTGGAGATTTGGGACCCATGGGATGGGTACGACGCAGTATTACTTTAAAAGGTTTGCGTTGGCTCACCCAACCTCACCAAACCTCTCAGCCCCAAGAGTGTCCACCCTTATGTCTCATCAAGCTGTGGGTCCAGATATGGTCAATCCAGGTTGCATCACAGCCCCTGAATGAATTGTGTGAGAATTTCTCTCTCTTTCACTGTCTTTGTTTCATGGATTTTTAAAAGTAATTTATTCTTATAATGGGGTTTAGCTGCTTTTCACTGCTGTGTTTATGCCGCTTTACACCCACTTGACTCACTTACAGAGAGATATCAGTACATAGGTTTTAAGATCCTTACTACTCAGAAATATTCTTGTGCGATGAATAGGGGGTGTTGAGTTCAGTTCACTGAGCAAGGAGTAAGTGTTGTCTATTACATATTGGGTTTATGGAACGGTATGTGAGCTAATTTGAAACCCTTGTTTTATGCATCACCCCACCTCACCTTTCCCGTTAAGCAGCGAGAGTGTGTTTTCTAAATGTGTGATTCTCTTCTGTTTTGTAATGCAGTTCAAGTGTAACGGTTTTTACATTCCCTCTATAAGTGATATCTTATGATAAGTGTCTTTTTCTGTGTGACTTATTTCACTTAGAATCGTTGTACCTAAATCCACTCATCATGCTGCTACTAACATTATGACATTGATGTCATGCCTGAGTGATATGCCATTCTACATAAGGACCTCAAATTCTTTATCCATTTTTCGCTTTCCTGTGCTATTTAAGATGTAATGAAGTGGAGGTTCCTGTCAACAGAGCAGCCGTAAACTTTGGGGTGCCTGTGTCTTGCTGATTTTTAGTTTTCCCAATTTATACACCCGTGAGTGGAAGTGCCCTATGCTCTCTAAGCTGTGTTTTTTCGATGTTTCAGGACACACCGTACACTTCTCCAGAGTGGCTGTTGGCAATTTACATCCCACCCATCAGCGTAGCAAGGCTCCCATTTCTCCATGGCCTGTCCTGCATTTCTGGTTTTGATACATTTTTCAGCATGGCCCTTTTGACCGATGGGAAGCGAGACTTCTTTGTAGTGCTGATTTGCCTTGCCAGGTTGTTTGGTTGGCCAAAACGGGCGTGTGCGTTTTTTCCTGAATATATTCAGGAAAAAACGCATACGCCCTTTTTGGCCAAGGGCATCACTGTCGACGTTTTGCCCCTTTTTATGGGCTTTAAAGGCGATTCGAATCTACCTCCTGAAATCTGTTTCCTGCAATTCTGCCTTGCTTTCAAATCCTCTTCGTTGCCTTCCCTCAATATATTTGTGGACGAGAGTTATCATTTATAACTGCGCAGGTTTTGTGAATTGCAGTGCCCCTGACCTGAATTTTTCAACTCGCTTTTTTGGGAGCTGGCCGCAAAAGTGCAGGATTGCTTCAGGCCCTCTTCTGGTTCCGGGGGCCAGGCTGAGCCTGTGGTTAATTCTTCTTCCTGATGGGAAAATAGAGTGATGTGTGCCTGTCCCAACATATAGAGCTAGTCTCTCATTGGTACCCCTTCTTTCATTCATCCTCAGGACAAATTGCAACCTGTACGGAACAGGAGGTTAAAGGTGCTTATGCTCCATGTAGGGAGATTGCTAGTAAAGGGGCTGGAATGGCGAACCGGAGCAGAAGGAGATGACAAATGATGTGCGTTTTAGAAACCTTTCCCGATCACACGGTGTACCATCTTCTGGGTTTCTCATGCATGTTTTCGATGTAGGAAGATGCCCTTGTACCTGGAGATTTGGGACCCATGGGATGGGTACCACGCAGTATTACTTTAATAGGTCTGCATTTGCTCACCCAACCTCACCAAACCTCTCAGCCCCAAGAGTGTCCACCCTTATGTCTCATCCAGCTGTGGGTCTAGATATGGTCAATACAGGTTGTATCACAGCCCCTGACCGAATTGTGTAAGAATTTCTCTCTCTTTCACTGTCTTTGTTTCATGGGTTTTTTAAAGAAATTTATTTTTATAATGGTGTTTCGCTTCTTTTCACTGCTCTGTTTATGCCGCTTTACACCCACTTGACTCACTTACGGGGAGATATCAATACCTAGGTTTTAAGATTCTTACTTGTCAGATATATTCTTGTGCGGTGAATAGCGGGTGTTGAGTCCAGTTCACTGAGCAAGGAGTAGTTCTTGTCTATTACATATTGGGTTTATGGAACGGTATATGAACTAATTTGAAACCCTTCTTTCATGTATCACACCACCTCACCTTTCCCGTTAAGCAGTCATAGTGTGTCTTCTAAAAGTGTGACTCTGTTCTGTTTTGTAATTCAGTTCAAGTGTGACGGTTTTTACATTCCCTCTATAAGTGATATCTTATGATAAGTGTCTTTTTCTGTGTGACTTATTTCACTTAGAATCGTCGAAACTAAATCCACTCCTCATGCTGCTACTCGCGTTAAGACATTGATTTCATGGCTGAGTGATATTCCATTGTACATAAGAAGCAAAACTTCTTTATCCATTTTTCTGTTTCCTAGGATATTTAAGGTGTAATGAAGTGGAGGTTCTTGTCAACAGAGCAACCCTAAACTTTGGGTTGCCTGTGTCTTGCTGATTTTTAGATTTCCCAATTTATACGCCCATGCGTGGAAGTGCCCCATTCTCTCTAGCTGTGTTTTTGAGATGTTTTTGGAAACACCATACCCTTCTGCAGAGTCGCCATTGGCAATTTATATCCCGCCCATCAGTGTAACAAGGCTCCCTTTCCTCCTTGTCCTCTCCTGCATTTCTTGTTTTTACACTTTTTTAGGAAGTTCCTTTTGACCGATGGGAAGTGAGACTCCTTTGTAGTGCTGATTTGCATTTCCGGCTTGCTTGGTTGGCCAAAAAGGGCCTATGCGTTTTTTTCTCAATTTATTCAGGAAAAAATGCATACGCCCTTTTTGGCCAAGGGCATCCTTGTCGACGTTTGGCCGCTTTTCATGTGCTTTAGTGGCGATTCGAATCTAACTCCTGAAATTTGTTTCCTGCAATTCTGCCTTGCTTTCCAATCCTTTTCGTTGCCTTCCCTCAATATAGTTTTGGACGATAGTTATAATTTAAAACTCTGCAGGTTTGTGAATTGCAGTGCCCCTGAGCTCCATTTTTCAATTCGCTTTTTGGGAGCTTCCCGCAGAGCCGCTGGTTTGCTTCTGGCCCTACTCTGGTTCTCAGTGGCAGGCTAAGCCTTTGCTTAATTCTTCTTCCTGATTGGAAATTAGAGTGACATGTGCCTGTCCGAGCATCTAGGGCTTGGCTCTCCTTGTTTCTCCTCCTTCCCCTTCTTCCTTTGGACAAATTCCAAATTCTGTGCAACTGGATGTTGAAGGTGCTGACATCCTCAAGTGGGGAGATTTTAAGGAAAAAGGCTGGAGGGGTGAATCCAACAACCAGGAAATTAGGAGTTTTGGTTCCTTTTCCAAAATCTTCCTGATCCAACCGTGTTCCATCTTCTGGGTGTCACTAGCATGTTTTAGCTGTAGGAAAGGTCCCGTGTATGTAAGGAGAACACCAGGGATTTTTCCAAATCAGTGTCTCCCCGATCTCCAATCTGGGGAATTTTTAAGCTACTGGTACATGTGTGTTCATTAAGGGACTTGGGCCGTAGGCAGAGTCCGAACTTTAGATGATTGAAGTCTTCAGGTTCAGAAACGCTCACCATCGGCCTCCTTTAGTTTCCATTTTATCTGTAGTTGATAGATGATGTTGATATAGATATCTATTGTTTTTCAGATTATTTCCCCTTAGGGGTCATTAAAAAATATTGAGTATAGTTCCCTGTGCTATACAGTAGTTCCTTGTTGATGATATATTTTATACATAGCAGTGTGTATATGTTAATCCGAAACTGTTAATTTATCCCTCCTCCCACCTTTCCCCTTTGGTAATAAAAAAATATAAGATTTTATACTTCTCAGAAATCTAGGAGCTGAAAGAGAGGTATCATTTTCAATGGAAAATCATTCAAAACAAGGTTGAAACTTCAACCAAGATTATTAGATGTACATCCTTGGAAAGAAATCACTGCATTTCACTACTGTTGACCTGACAAATAAGACAAACCCCTCCACTGAACTTGCTTATAATAAAGTGATGGAAATATCAAATGGAAGTGTTAGAAACATCTTATTTTACACGAGCCTTATACACTGCTCTATGTTAATTACAGTTTGGCTCACACATCTGTTCATTGAAGTTACAATGTTCTCAAATTCTGTTACTGATCCTGCAGAGTGGGCCCCAACAAGGGTCTCCCTGCCCAGTGTCATTGGAGCCAACAGATCGAGACTGACTTTGGTTCAGAAGCAAAGGAAAACTTTATATTTTAATCAGAGAATGGAGAGGTGAGAGTGTGTGCTCCCCTGCGGGTTGTGGGCCGGGCTGCTGTGTAGGGATCCTGTCAGCATCAGCGGGAGGGAGGGGGCGGAACTCTCGAGGGCCGGGTTGGCTGGAGCTCAGGCTCTATGTCGCAGAGTCTGCACAGGGCCCCACGAGCTGAGGTGTCGGCCCAGCCATTTTGCACTAGGAAATCGGGTCTGAAGTGCCGGGTGTGGGACCTCTGCATGTGGAAACCTAGGAGCAAGTGAAATTAGACAAAGTACAAAGGAAAAAATGGTTAGACTTTATTTTATTGCCCAGATTCTATTTTTATCTCCCAGGAATTTTTAATGGGCTTTGCCAGTGACAAAGCCCTCCTCTGCCTTTTGTCCCATTCCTCATTCGTGGGGCGCTGAGGGTGCAGACACCTCTTCTGTAAATGCTTCGTGCTGAGTTGGGTGTCCTCATACCTGGGGGTAGGGGCAGGACTTCTCTCCAGCAGCCTCCAGGTGAGGTGGATTGTCCCCAGACCTCCTCACTCACTGCTCGTCTGCCTGAGCACCAGCATTGGAAGTTTCATAGATTCTAATGACCTTTAAGGGTCCAGGAAAGAGATGTTCAGAGACGTTGCGGGGCGGGTGGGCGGTTTTACCCTGCTCCACATTGGTTCGACCCCCTTAGGCTGACGGTTTCTGCCAGCCTAGATGCTCTGACCAGTAGTCTGCGCTTTCTTCAGTTAGGCCACTGAATTAACGTACAAACAGCACCAGGTGTCAGAGCCCTGCTTGCTCAAATCCCAGACACTCCAGGGCTGGTGGTGATCCAGGACCATGACGGCCACTCAGTCAACGGCCTTTTGAAGTAGGAGGAGTACAGCCGGTCTCATTGGCCTCCGTCACCGCAGTGTCTGTAGGCTTTTCTATGGTGGCAGCGTTATTTACGGTTCCCCTGCCAAGTTTATTAGCTCCGCTCTGGGTGCAGCAAGTCCTGTAAGCAATAGTCTGCTCTTTTGGGGCACACTCTTGTTGTTTTCTGAGAGAAGCTTCAGGTCAAGTGATGGTCACACGAGTCGTCATGGGGGCCCATTGCCCCCAGTTGTCTCTCCGGAGGTTGGTGTTGGAGGGCCTCCTCACTCGAGGTCATTGTGCCCACGGAGCAATCCCTGCAACTTCAGGGCATGGTGGGTGGTTAGGATCACCAAGTGGCGTCCTTTACCCTTAGGAGGGAGCTGGCCTTGCGGGCTGCTGATTTCCAGGTTTTTAGAAACCCCCAGTATCCTGGTCGGATGGGGTGGCTGGTCAATGCCTGGAGGGCATTCTTGCATTGTTCCATTTCAAGTGGTCCCAGTTTTTGCACTAATACTCCAAGGGCGATTTGCCTTGGACCAGGAATGTAAAGGTCAAAGGGTTTAGCTAACTTAGGGAGGTCCAGGGCAAGGGTCTGAATTGACTGCACTTTCCCTTCTTGAAAGGCCGCTTCTGGATTCTATTCAAAAGGATCATCATCTTTTCCTTTCAGTGTTTCATATAGAGGCCCAGCTATTAGACTGTAGTTAGGGATCCAGATGCAGCAAACCCCGGTCTCCCCAGGATCCCCTAAGCTGTCTTCTAGATACAGGAAGGGTGAGGCAGCAAATGGCTTCTTCCCTTTCCTGGGGTGGGCTTCTCCGACCTTCTGTGTGAATGAAACCCAGGAAGGTCACCTTAGTTTGTGATATTTGAGCCTTTTTCTTGGACACCTTCTATCTTTTATTGGCTAGGTAGTTCAGAGGCCTCCTTAGTCGGGCTGGTGATCAGAATGTCATCTGCATATTGAAGGAGGGTTCCCTTCTCCAGAGGTAGATCTTTTAGGTCTTTAGCTAACGTTTCCCAAAAGATGGTGTGGGAATTTTTGAACCCCTGGGGCAGGACGGCCCAGCAGCATTGTTTTTGTTGTATGTTGAGTCCTGCCACTCACAGCCAAAATTTCTTGTGACTCTGGGACTAATGGAATACAGAAGAAGGCATCATTGAAGTCTAATACAGAATACCATGTCCTGCTGGATGGTAGAATGACCAGCAGGGTGTAGGAATTTGGAACTACTAGATGTATATCCTCTGTGGCTTCACTGACTGTCCTGTCGTCCTCTACCAGGTACCCAGCAGCCCACGGGGCTCTTGTGGTCGGGCCCCTCCCAGGATATGGAGCTCACCTGGGCAGGTACCCAGCTGCCCATGGGGCTCTCGGTGTTAGGCCACTCCCAGGATATGGAGCTCACCTGGGCAGGTACCCAGCAGCCCATGGGGCCCTCATGGTCAGGCCCCTCCCAGGTTATGGAGCTCACCTGGGCAGGTATGCAGCAGCCCACAGGGCTCTCGTGGGCAGGCCCCTCCCTGGATATGGAGCTCCCCTGGACAGGTACCCTGGCAGGGCTGGGCACACAGAAACCGTGCACATAGCCCTCATTGCAGAGCACCCCCACCACAACTGTAGCTCAGAGCTGACACAGAGCACCTCAGAGCAGAGCTTGAACTAACAAACAGCAGCTCCAACAGGTCTGTGACCCTAGGCTTCACTCTGTGCAGCCTCCCTCTGCCTGGTCTTCCAGGGGCTTCCACTGCATCCGGGGCACCAGGCCTCTGTCTGCACCCACCACCCCTCCTCTCCCTGACTCCTGGGTTCCTCTCATTAGCAGAGGGTCTTCTTGAAGTTGTCTCCCACTCATGGACCAGATGAAATGATTAGAAAACAAGCCAGGGCTGCCGCCCCTTATCTATCCTGACTCTCGGGACCCTACACCTGTTCCTTGGATCTGGCCGGTGCAGCAAGGCCCATTTTCTGCAACTCTGAGCCCCTGAGGGGCGAGGATTGGCTGACCTTGGCAGCCTGACCCGGCCGGCCAGCCCTTCCCAGGTGTGCCTGGGTTGAGGTCAATATAAACACCCCTCCAGGCAGCAAAAGCCTCTGCAGCTGTGCCTGACGCCATATTCTCTGCCCCGTCCGCAGTCTCGGGGTTGGGATGGTGGGAGGGAGTAGGGCCCGTGGCTCTATGAGTGGCCCGGTGTGACTGGGGCTCTGCTGGACTTCCTGAAGGAGTTGCCCTGCTGCCACCTGCTAAAGAAGAGGATGTGTCACCCATACTTGCTGCTGGAATTTCTCCCCGGGCAGAGGTGAGGAAGGAAAAAAGCAGTGGGGGCCGGGACAGGAGGGGTACCTCAGGCAGGGAAATGGAAAGCTTCCAGACGAGTGCCCGGGGCCAGGACCATCCTGGCTGGCCTGCAGGCACCAAGTCGGCCTGCGTGTCCAAGCCCCTTCCTCTAGCTTTTAAAGTCTTTGCACACATTCAGGTGTTTTACCTGGGAAGGGTGGGAAAAGTTCAGCAGCAACTGGCCTGGGGCTCAGCTCACATTTACTCAGAGACGCCTCCTCACGGTCCCCCAGCTTTGCAATGAGGACGCTCCTTGTGTTGGGGCTGCTGGCTGCATGGGAAATGATTCCCCACCTGTGACCAACTTCAGAATTGTTTACCACTGGAGCAAGTGCCCTGATAGGGTTTTCCTCTGTATGACCAGTGGGTTCTGTTTTTTTTTTTTCTTTTTTGGTTCAAGGTAAATTTTATTCCTCTTTTTGTATTTATGGATATAAGCATGGAAATAATTCATTCATATAAATACGTCTATGGGAAGGACAGAACTTTTTTCTCTGTTTTATTTTTTTAAGTATTAATTATTTTTTAATTTTTGAATTTATTTTATTCATTTTTTTATACAGCAGGTTCTTATTGGTTATCTATTTTATACATATAAGTGTATATATGTCAATCCCAGGCTCGCAATTCATCCCACCACCACCACCCTGCCACTTTCCCCCCTTGGTGTCCATACATTTGTTCTCTACATCTGTGTCTCTATTTCTGCCTTGCAAACCGGCTCATCTGTACCATTTTTCTAGGTTCCACATGTATGCGTTAATATACGATATTTGTTTTTCTCTTTCTGACTTACTTCACTCTGTATGACAGTCTCTAGATCTATCCACGTCTCTACAAATGACCCAATTTCATTCCTTTTTATGGCTGAGAAATATTGCATTTTATATATGTAGCACATCTTTTCCGTTCATCTGTCTATGGGCATTTAGGTTGCTTCCATGACCTGGCTATTGTAAATAGTGCTGCAGTGAACATTGTGGTGAATATGTCTTTTTGAATTATGGTTTTCTCTGGGTATATGGCCAGTAGTGGGATTGCTGGGTCACACGGTAATTCTATATTTAGTTTTTTTAAGGAACCTCCATACTGTTCTCCATAGTGACTGTATCAACTTACATTCCCACAAATAGTGTAAGAGGGTTCCCTTTTCTCCACACCCTCTCCAGCATTTGTTGTTTGTAGATTTTCTGATGATGCCCATTCTAACTCGTGTGAGGTGATAACTCATTGTAGTTTTGGTTTATATTTCTCTAATAATTAGTGATGTTGAGCAGCTTTTCATGTGCTTCTTGGTCATCTGTATGTCTTCTTGGGACAAATGTCTATTTACGTCATCTGCCCATTTTTGGATTGGGTTGTTTGTTTTTTTACTGTTGAGCTGCATGAGCTGTTTATATACATTGGAGATTAATCCTTTGTCCATTGATTCGTTTGCAAATATTTTCTCCCATTCTGAGGGTTGTCTTTTCGTCTTGTTTGTAGTTTCCTTTGCTTTGCAAAAGCTTTTAGGTTTCATTTGCTCCCATTTGTTTATTATTGTTTCTTATTCCATTACTCTAGGAGGTGGATCAAAAAAGACCTTGCTGTGATTTATGTCAAAGAGTATTCTTCCTATGTTTTCCTCTAAGAGTTTTCTAGTGTCCGGTCTTACATTTTGGTCTCTAATGCATTTTGAGTTTATTTTTTGTGTATGGTGTTAGGGAGTGTTCTAATTTCATTCTTTTACATGTAGCTGTCCATTTTTCCCAGCACCACTTATTGAAGAGACTGTCTTTTCTCCATTGTATATCCTTGCCTCCTTTGTCATAGATTAGTGGGTCATAGGTGTGTAGGTTTATCTCTGGGCTTTCTTTTTTTTTTTCTTTTACATCTTTAATGGAGTATAATTGCTTTACAATTGTGTGTTAGTTTCTGCTGTATAAAAAAGTGAATCAGCTATGCGTATACATATAACACCATATCCCCTCCCTCTTGCACCTCCCTCTCACTCCCTTATCCCACCCTTTTAGGTGGTCACAAAGCACAGAGCTGGTCTCCCTGTGCTATGTGGCTGCTTCCCAGTAGCTATCAATTTTACATTTGGTACTGTATATATGTCCATACCACTCTCTCACTTCGTCCCAGCTTACCCTTCCCCCTCCCCATGTCCTCAAGTCCTTTCTCTACGTCTGTGTCCTTAATCCTTTCCTACCCCTAGGTTCTACATAAACTTTTTTTTTAGATTCCATATATATGTGTTAGCATACGGTGTTTGTTTTTCTCTTTCTGACTTACTTCACTCTGTAGGACAGACTCTAGATCCATCCACCTCACTAAAAATAACTCAATTTCGTTTCTTTTTATGGCTGAATCATGTTCCATTGTATATATGTGCCACATCTTCTTTATCCATTTATCTGTTGATGGACACTTAGGTTGCTTCCATGTCCTGGCTATTGTAAATAGAGCTACAGTGAACATTGTGGTACATGACTCGTTTTGAATTATGGTTTTCTCAGGGTAAATGTCCAGGAGTGGTTTTGCTGGGTTGTATGGTAGTTCTATTTTTAGTTTTTAAGGAACCTTCATACCGTTCTCCCTAGTGGCTATATCAATTTACATTCCCACCAACAGTGCAAGAGGGTTCCCTTTTCTCCAATTAATGCCTCTCCAGCATTTATTGTTGGTAGATTTTTTGATGATGGCCATTCTGACTGGTGTGAGGTGATACCTCGCTGTAGTTTTGATTTGCATTTCTCTAATGATTAGTGATGTTCAGCATCTTTCATGTGTTTGTTGGCAACCTGTATATCTTCTTTGGAGAAATGTCTATTTAGGTCTTCTGCCCATTTTTGGATTGGGTTGTTTGGTTTTGTGATATTGAGCTACATGAGCTGCTTTTTGGAGATTAATCCTTTGCCATTTGCTTCATTTGAAAATATTTTCTCCCATTCTGATGGTTGTCTTTTCATCTTGCTTATGTTTTCCTTTGCTGTGCAAAAGAATTTATGTTTCATTAGGTCCCATTTTTTTATTTTTGTTTTTATTTCCATTTCTCTAGGAGGTGGGTCAAAAAGGATCTTGCTGTGATTTATGTCATAGACTGTTCTGCTTATGTTTTCCTCTAAGAGTTTTATAGTGGCTGGTCTTATATTTAGGTCTCTAATCCATTTTGAGTTTATTTTTGTGTATGGTGTTAGGGAGTGTTCTAATTCCATTCTTTTACATGTAGCTGTCCAGTTTTCCCAGCACCACTTACTGAAGACACTGTCTTTTCTCCGTTGTATACCCTTGCCTCCTTTGTCATAGATTAGTTAACCATAGGTATGTGGGTTTATCTCTGTGCTTTCTATCCTGTTCTATTGACCTATATTTCTGTTTTTGTGTCAGTACCATATTATCTTGATTACTGTAGCTTTGTAATATAGTCTGAAGTCTGGAAGTCTGATTCCTCCTGCTCTTTTTTTTCCCCCTGAAGACTGCTTTGGCTATCCAAGGTCTTTTGTGTCTCCCTACAAATTTTAAGATTTTTTTTTCTTGTTCTGTAGAAAATGCCAAAGGTATTTTGATCGGGATTGCATTAAATCTGTAGATTGCTTTGGGTAGTATAGTCATTTTCACAATATTGATTCTTCTAATCCAAGAACATGGTATATGTCTCCATCTGTTTATATCATCTTTGATTTCTTTCATCAGTGTCTTATAGTTTTCTGAGTACAGGTCTTTTACTTGCTTAGGTAGGTTTATTCCTAGGTATTTTATTCTTTTTGTTGCAGTGGTAATGGGATTGTTTCCTTAATTTCTCTTTCTGATCTTTCATTGTTAGTGTATAGGAATGCAAGCAATTTCTGTGCATTAATTTTGTATCCTGCAACTTTACCAGATTCATTGATTAGCTCCAGTGGTTTTCTGGTGGCATCTTTAGGATTCTCTATCTATGATATCATGTCATCTGCAAACAGTGACAATTGTACTCCTTCTTTTCCTTTTTGTATTCCTTTTATTTCTTTTTCTTCTCTGATTGCCATGGCTAGGACTTCCAAAACTATGTTGAATAGCAGTGGTGAGAGTGGACATCCTCGTCTTGTTCCTGATCTTAGAGGAAACGCTTGCAGTTTTTCACCATTGAGAATGGTGTTTGCTGCGGGTTTGTCATATATGGCCTTTATTATGTTGAGGTAGTTTCCCTCTATGCCCACACTCTGCAGAGTTTTTATCATAAATGGGTGTTGAATTTTCACAAAATCTTTTCCTTCATCTATTGAGATGATCATATGGTTTTATTCTACAATTTGTTAATATGGTGTATTCACATTGATTTGTGTATATTGAAGAATCCTTGCATCCCTGGGATACACCCCACTTGATCATGGTGTATGATCCTTTTAATGTGTTGTTCGATTCTGTTTGCTAGTATTTGGTTGAGGATTTTTACATCTATATTCATCAGTGATATTGGTCTATAATTTTCTTTCCTTGTAGTATCTCTGTCTGATTTTGGTATCAGGGTGATGGTGGTCTCATAGAATGAGTTTGGGAGTGTTCCTTCCCCTGCAATTGTTTTGAAGAATTTGAGAAGGTTGGGTGTTAGCTCTTCTCTAAATGTTTGATAGAATTCACCTGTGATGCCATCTGGTTCTGGACTTTTGTTTGTTGGAAGATTTTTAATCACAGTTTCAATTTCATTGCTTGTGATAGGTTTGTTCATATTTTCTATTTCTTCCTGGTTCAGTCTTGGAAGGTTATCCCTTTCTAAGAATTTGTCCATTTCTTCCAGGTTGTCCATTTTATTGGCATAGATTTGCTTGTAGTAGTCTCTTAGGATGCTTTGTATTCCTGTGGTGTCTTTTGTAACTTCTCCTTTTTCACTTCTAATTTTGTTGATTTGAGTCCTCTCCCTCTTTTTCTTGAGTCTGGCTAAAGGTTGATCATTATTGCTTATCTTCTCAAAGAACCAGCTTTTAGTTTTATTGATCTTTGCTTTCATTTTCTTTGTTTCTATTTCATTTATTTCTGCTCTGATCTTTAAGATTTCTTTCCTTCTACTAACTTTGGGTTTTGTTCTTCTTTCTCTAGTTCCTCTAGGTGTAAGGTTAGATTGTTTATTTGAGATTTTTCTTGTTTCTTGAGGTAGGCTTGTATTGCTATAAACTTCCCTCTTAGAACTGCTTTTGCTGCATCCCATAGGTTTTGGATCATCGTGTTTTTGTTGTCATTTGTCTCTAGGTAGTTTTTGATTTCCTCTTTGATTTCTTCAGTGATCTCTTGGTTATTTAGTAACGTATTGTTTAGCCTCCATGTGTTTGTGTTTTTTATGGTATTTTTCCGTGTAATTGATTTCTAATCTCATAGCATTGTGGTTGGAACAGCTGCTTGACATGATTTCAGTTTTCTTAAATTTACTGAGGCTTTGTGACCCAAGATGTGATCTATCTTGGAGAATGTTCCGTGTGCAGTTAAGAAGAACGTGTAATCTGCTGTTTTTGGATGGAATGTCCTATAAATATCAATTAACTCTATCTGGTCTATTGTGTCATTTAAAGCTTGTGTTTCCTTATTAATTTTCTGTCTGGCTGATCTCCACTGGTGTAAGTGAGCTGTTAAAGTCCCCCACTATTATTGTGTTACTGTTGATTTCCTCTTTTATAGCTGTTAGCGGTTGCCTTATACATTGAGGTGCTCCTATGTTGGGTACATATATATTTATAATTGTTATATCTTCTTCTTGGATTGATCCCTTGACCATTATGTACTGTCTTTCCTTGTCTCTTGTAACATTCTTTATTTTAAAGTCTATTTTATCTGATATGAGTATTGCTACTCCAGCTTTCTTTTGATTTTCATTTGCATAGAATATATTTTTCCATCGCCTCACTTTCAGTCTGTGTGTGTCCCTAGGTCTGAAATGGGTCTCTTGTAGACAGCATATATATGGGTCTTGTTTTTGTATCCATTCAGCGAGCCTGTGTCTTTTGGTTGGAACATTTAGTGCATTCACGTTTAAGGTAATTATTGATATGTATGTTCCTATTACTATTTTCTTAATTGTTATGGGGTTGTCTTGGTGGGTCCTTTTCTTCTCTTGTGTTTCCCACTTAGAGAAGTTCCTTTAGCATTTGGGGTAGAGCTGGTTTCATGGTGCTGAATTCTCTTAGCTTTTGCTTGTCTGTAAGGCTTTTGATTTCTCCATCAAATCTGAATGAGACCTTTGCAGGGTGGAGTACTCTTGGTTGTAGGTTCTTCCCTTTCATCACTTTAAATTGATCATGCCACTCCCTTCTGGCTTGGAGATTTTCTGCTGAGAAATCAGCTGTTATCCTTATGGGAGTTCCCTTGTATGTTATTTGTCATTTTTCCCTTGCTGCTTTCAATAATTTTTCTTTGTCGTTAATTTTTGTCAATTTGATTACTATGTGTCTTGTCATTTTTCTCCTTTGGTTTATCCTGCCTGGGACTCTCTGTGCTTCTGGACTTGGGTGGCTCTTTCTTTTCCCATGCTAGGGAAGTTTTTGACCATAATCTCTTCAAATATATTCTCGGGTCCTTTCTCTCTCTTCTCCTTCTGGGACCCCTATCATGCGAATGTTGTTGTGTTTAATGTTGTCCCAGAGGACTCTTGGGGTGTCTTCATTTATTTTCATTCTTTTTCTTTATTCTGTTCCATGGCAGTGATTTCCACCTTTCTGTCTTCCAGGTCACTTATCCGTTCTTCTGCCACAGTTATTCTGCTACTGATTCCTTCTAGTATATTTTTCATTTCAGTTATTACATTGTTCACCTCTGTTTGTTTGTTCTTTAATTCTTCTAGGTGTTTGTTCCTTAATTCTTCTAGGTCTTTGTTAAGCATTTTTTGTGTCTTCTCCATCTTTGCCTCCTTTCTTTTTCCAAGGTCTTGGCTCAACTTCACTATCATTATTCTGAATTCTTTTTCGGGAAGGTTCCCTATCTCCACGTCATTTCGTTTTTTTTTTTTCTGGGGTTTTTATCTTGTTCCTTGATCTGGTATAAAGTCCTCTGCCTTTTCATTTTGTCTATCTTTCTGTGAATGTGGTTTTCCTTCCACAGGCTGCAGAATTGTAGTTCTTCTTGCTTCTGCTGTCTGCTCTCTGGTGGATGAGTCTATCTTAGAGGCTTGTGCAAGCTTCCTGATGGGAGGGACTGGTGGTGGGTAGAGCTGGGTGTTGCTTTGGTGGGCAGAGCTTTAATCCGCTTGTCTGTGGATTAAATAAAACTTTAATAAAAAGTTTAATCTGCTTGTCTGCTGATGCATGGGGCTGGGTTCCCTCCCTGTTGGTGGTTTGGCCTGAGGCGACCCAGCACTGGAGCCTACCTTGCTCTTGGTGGGGCTAATGGCAGACTCTGGGAGGGCTCACACCAAGGAGTATTTCCCAGAACTTCTGCTGCCATTGTCGTTGTCCTCACGGTGAGCCACAGCCACAGCCACCACCTGCCTCTGCAGGAGACCCTCTAAAAGTAGCAGGTAGTTCTGATCATTCTCCTACAGGGTCACTGCTCCTTCCCCTGGGTCCTGATGTGCACACTACTTTGTTTGTGCCCTCCATGAGTGGAGTATCTGAGTGGAGTTGAGACTCTGAGACTCTGCGTGGAGTCGCACAGACTCTGGGTCCTGTGAAGCTTCGATGTTTTGTGGTTCTAGAAATCCTATAGGAGACGGTCCACAGTAGGTGAAGCTAACGTTGTCAGTAGAGGTGTTGAAGCCAAAGATCTGCAGTTCCGACTAGAGGTGCCCACGTACATACAGGACAAAATCATCTCGTGTGAATGTAGTTCAGGCATGTTTAAGATGAATGCAGTCATGTTAATGCCTACCATATTCTATCTTGAGCCTCTCCTCAGGGACCCCCTCCTCAGTTCCTGAGGCTCCTGTAAGTCATGTGCAGGGGACTGGAGAGTGAGCTCTGTCCAGTCTGAGCCCTGAGTTACCCTGTGTGTATCTTAGGATACTTTGTATTTCTGTGGTGTCTGTCTGTTGTAACATCATCTCTTTCATTTCAGATTTATTTGGGCCCTCTCTTTTTAAAAAAACATACTACTATTGTCTTTTATTCTTTACAGAAGTTTAATAAGTGTTTGATCTACTATCCTTACCCTATGTATACTTTTTGCAGTGAGATTTTTACTTTTCTTTGTTTCCTTGTTACTATCAATAATTAGTGAGACTTCTTTTAAGCTACCTTCAACATTGCTTATAAAGCTGCTTTATTAGTGATGACAGAGTCTTAATGGAATTCATGTTCTGGTTGTAAATTAGAATGCAATGTGCCAGCAAAAAGCCCCTTAAGTTTATGTCTCACTACTTCTTGTTTTTTTTTTTTAATCTAATTTTTATTTTTTGTCAGAGCAAATTTGATTAAAATGTTTTGTTTCTTCTAGGTGTGCAAGATGTGGTTCTTTTAAACATATACATATATCTATTCTTCTTTGGATCATTTTCCCATGTAGGTTATGACACAATGTTGAGCAGTCTTGTCTTGGTATTACATAGGTCTTTGGTGATTACATATTTCACATGTGTTTCTATATCTATCTTAACCCCAATATCCTAATGTATCCAATCCTCACACCTTTCCATTTGGTGAACCATAAGTTTGTTTAATAAATCTGTGATTGCATTTCTCTGTGGAAATATCTTCATTGGTATGAATTTTTAGCTAAGACCTATAAGTGATATTATAGGATATGTGTCTTTGGCTTTCTGACTTAGTACAATTTGCCTGATTACCTCAAGAATCATACATGGTGCTGCAAATGGCATTGTTTCATTTTTTTCCCTGGCTAATATTCCATCTGTAAGTGTACCAGTTCTTCTTTGGCCACGCACCTCTTGATGGACTTTCTGGTTGCCTCCATGTCTTGGCTATTGTAATACTGCTGCAATGCATATTTTCTTGCCTGTGTCTTTCCAGTTCTATCTTCTTATGTTATAGGCCAAGGAGTGGGCTTGCTGTATCATATGGTAGCTCAGTGTGTACGTTTTAAAGGCACCACCATTCAGTTCTCATTAGTGGCTCTTTCCAGGTTACGTCCCACTTAAAATTGAGGGTATGCATTTCTCCAAAACACCTTCAATATTTATTGTTTGTAGTTTTCTTGCTGATGGTTATTCTAACAGGTGCGAGCTGATACCTCTCTGTGGTTGAATTTGCATGTGTCCCAAAATCTGTTGAAATTGAGCTTTAAAGCATGCCCTTTCTATTTATCAAACTGTGATTACAGCTTAGTTCTTCAAAGTGTTTTATTAAAGTAAGTGTCACATTTTGAAAATTTTTGGCCATTATCTCCCTCAAGACATTTTGAAGGCAGGTTTCATTTACAGCCCTGAAGTACTTGTTCATATGAAGTGACCATTAGCACAGATTTGAAAGCTGCTTTGGCAGGTAACGGCCGGAGGGCGGCAGCCTTTCCACATTCCCCAATCTGGTAACTAGGGAAGGAGCCTTCAGCCCCAAAAGTGTCCACCCTTATGTCTCATCCAGCTGTGGATCTAGATATGGTCAATCTAGGTTGCATCACAGCCCCTGAATGAATTGTGTGAGAATTTCTCTGTCTTTCAACGTCTTTGTATCAAGGGTATTTAAAAGTAGCTTATTTTTATAATGGGGTTTAGCTGCTTTTCACGGCTGTGTTTATGCCGCTTTACACCCACTTGACTCACTTACAGAGAGATATCAATACATAGGGTTTAAGATTCTTACTAGTCAGATATAGTCTTGTGCGGTGAATAGGGGGTGTTGAGTCCAGTTCAGTGAGCAAGGAGTAGGTCTTGTCTATTACATATTGGGTTTATGGAACGGTATGTGAGCTAATTTGAAACCCTTGTTTTATGCATCACCCCACCTCACCTTTCCCGTTAAGCAGCCATAGTGTGTTTTCTAAATGTGTGACTCTGTTCTGTTTTGTAATTCAGTTCAAGTGTAACGGTTTTTACATTCCCTCTATAAGTGATACCTTTTGATAAGTGTCTTTTTCTGTGTGACTTATTTCACTTAGAATCATCGTACCTACATCCACTCATCATGCTGCTAGTAGCCTTAGGACATTGATTTCATGGATGAGTCATATTCCATTGTACATAAGTACCACAACTTCTTTATCCATTTTCCTCTTTCCTGGGATATTTAAGGTGTACCGAAGTGGAGGTTCTTGAAAACAGAGCAGCCCTAAAATTTGGGGTGCCTGTGTCTTGCTGATTTTTAGTTTTCCCAAGTTATACAGCCATGAATGGAAGTGCCCTATGCTCTCTAAGCTGTTTCCTAGATGTTTCAGGACACACCATACACTTCTCCACAGAGGCTGTTGGCAATTTTCATCCCGCCCATGAGCGTAACGAGGTTCTCATTTCTCCATGGCCTGTCCTGCATTTCTGGTTTTTACACTTTTTTAGGATGACGCTTTTGACCGATGGGAAGTGAGACTTCTTTGTAGTGCTGATTTGCATTTACAGCTTGCTTGGTTGGCCCAAAAGGGCGTATGCGTTTTTTCCTGTATATATTCAGGAAAAAACGCATACGCCCTTTTGGGACAAGTGCACCGTTTTCGACGTTTTGAAGCTTTTCATGTGCTTTAGGGGCGATTCGTATCTACCTCCTGAAATCAGTTTCCTGCAATTTTCCCTTGCTTTGAAATCCTCTTCGCTGCCTTCCTTCAATATATTTTTGGATGAGAGTTATCATTTATAACTCTGCAGGTTTGTGAATTGCAGTGACCGTGAACTCTATTTTTCAACTCGCTTTTTGGGAGCTGGCCGCAAATCCGCGGGATTGCTTCAGGCCCTATTCTGGTTCTAGGGAGCAGGCCAAGGCTGTGTTTAATTCTTCTTCCTGTTGGGAAATTAGAGTGACCTGTGCATTTACCAACACTTAGAGCTAGTCTCTCATTGGTTCCCCCGATTCCCGTTCATCCTCACGGCAATTTGCAACCTGGATGAAACAGGGAGTGAAAGGTGCTGATTCTCCAAGTGGGGAGATTGTTAGTAAAGTGGCAGGAATGGCAATACAGAGCATCAGGAGATGAGAAATGAGGTGCCTTTTAGAAACCTTTCTCGATCACATGATGTACCATTCTCTGGGTTTCCCATGCATATTTTTGGTGTAGGAAGATTCCGTTGAACCTGGAGATTTGGGACTCATGGAATGAGTACCAGGCAGTATTACTTTAAAGGGTCTGCGATTGCTCACCCAACCTCACCAATCCTGTCAGCCCCAAGAGTGTCCAGCCTTATGTCTCATCCAGCTGTAGGTCTAGATGTGGTCTGTCCAGGTTGCATCACAGCCCCTGAATGAATTGTGTGAGAATTTCTCTCTCTTTCACTGTCTTTGTTTCATGGGTATTTAAAAGTAGTTTATTTTTATAATGGGGTTTAGCTGCTTTTCACTGCTGTGTTTATGCTGCTTTACACCCACTTGACTCACTTACAGAGAGATATCAATACATAGGTTTGAAGATTCTTACTAGTCAGATATATTCTTGTGTGGTGATAGGGGGTGTTGAGTCCAGTTCACTGGGCAAGGAGTAGGTCTTTTCTATTATATATTGGGTTTATGGAACGGTATGTGAGCTAATTTGAAACCCTTGTTTTATGCATCACACCACCTCACCTTTACAGTTAAGCAGCCATACTATATTTTCTAAATGAGTGACTCTGTTCTGTTTTCTAATTCAGTTCCCATATAGAAATTTTTACGTTACCTCTATCAGTGATATCTCATGATAAGTGTCTTTTTCTGCGTGACTTATTTTACTTAGAATCATAGTACCTAAATCCACTCATCTTGCTGCTCCTAGCCTTATGACATTGATTTCATGGCTGAGTGATATTCTATTGTACATAAGTACCAAAACTTCTTATCCATTTTTCAATTTCCTGGGATATTAAAAGGTGTTCCGAAGTGGAGGTTCTTGTCAACAGAGGAGCTCTAAACTTTGGGGTGCCTGTGTCTTGCTGATTTTTAGTTTTCCCAATTTATACACCCGTGAGTGGAAGTGCCCTATGCTCTCTAAGCTGTGTTTTTTAGATGTTTCAGGACACACCGTACACTTCTCCAGAGTGGCTGTTGGCAATTTACATTCCGCCCATCAGCATAGCAAGGCTCCCATTTCTCCATGGCCTGTCCTGCATTTCTGGTTTTGACACTTTTTTCAGCATGGCCCTTTTGACCGATGGGAAGCAAGACTACTTTGTAGCGCTGATTTGCCTTTCCAGGTTGCTTGGTTGGCCAAAAAGGGTGTATGCGTTTTTTCCTGAATATATTCTGGAAAAAATGTATACGCCCTTTTTGGCCAAGGGCATCACTGTCGACGTTTTGCCGCTTTTCATGGGCTTTCAAGGTGATTCAAATCTACCTACTGAAATCTGTTTCCTGCAATTCTGCCTTGCTTTCAAATCCTCTTCGTTGACTTCCCTCAATTTATTTGTGGATGAGAGTTATCATTTGTAACTCTGCAGGTTTGTGAATTGCACTGCCCCTGAGCTCCTTTTTTCAACTCGCTTTTTTGGGAGCTGGACGCAAAAGTGCAGGATTGCTTCAAGCCCTATTCTGGTTCCGTGGGCCAGGCTGAGCCTGTGGTTAATTCTTCTTCCTGATGGGAAAATAGAGTGACCTGTGCCTGTCTCTACACATAGAGCTAGTCTCTCATTGGTTCCCCCTCTTCCCGCTCATCCTCAGGACAAATTGCAACCTGTACGGAACTGGAGGTTAAAGGTGCTGATGCTCCAATTAGGGAGATTGCTAGTAAAGGGCTGGAACGGCGAAGCAGAGCACAAGGAGATAGGAAATCAGGTGCGTTTTAGAAACCTTTCCCGATCACACGGTGTATCATCTTCTGGGTTTCTCATGCATGTTTTCGACGTAGGAAGATGCCCTTGAACCTGGAGATTTGGGACCCATGGGATGGGTACCATGCAGTATTACTTGAAAGGGTCTGCGTTGGCTCACCCAAGCTCACCAAACCTCTCAGCCCCAAGAGTGTCCACCCTTATGTCTCAATCAGCTGTGGGTCTAGATATGGTCAATCCAGGTTGCATCACAGCCCCTGAACGAATTTTGTAAGAATTTCTCTCTCTTTCACTGTCTTTGTTTCACGGGTTTTGAAAAGTAATTTATTTTTATAATGGGGTTTAGCTGTTTTTCACGGCTGTGTTTAGGCTGCTTTACACCCCCTTGACTTACTTACAGAGAGATATCAGTACATAGGTTTGAAGATTCTTACTAGTCAGATATATTCCTGTGCGGTGAATGGGGGGTGTTGAGTCCAGTTCACTGAGTAAGGAGTAGGTCTTTTTTATTACATATTGGGTTTATGGCACGGTATCTGAGCTAATTTGAAACCCTTGGTTTATGCATCACCCCACCTCACCTTTCCCGTTCAGCAGCCATAGTATGTTTTCTAAACGTGTGACTCTGTTCTGTTTTGCAATTCAGTTCAAGTGTAGCGGTTTCTACATTCCCTCTATAAGTGATATCTTATGATAAGTGTCTTTTTCTGTGTTACTTATTTCACTTAGAATCGTCATACCTAAATCCACTCATCTTGCTGCTACTAGCCTTATGACGTTGATTTCATGGCTGAGTGATATTCCATTGTACATAAGGACCACAACTTCTTTATCCATTTTTCTCTTTCTTACGATATTTAAGGTGTAATGAAGTGGAGGTTCCTGTCTATAGAACAGCCGTAAACTTTGGAGTGCCTGCATCTTGCTGATTTTTAGTTTTCCCAATTTATACGCCCATGAGTGGAAGTGCCCTATGCTCTCTAAGCTGTGTTTTTTAGATGTTTCAGGACACACCGTACACTTCTGCAGAGTGGCTGTTGGCAATTTACATCCCGCCCATCAGCGTAGCAAGGCTCCCATTTCTCCATGGCCGGTCCTGCATTTCTGGTTTTGACACATTTTTCCGCATGGCCCTTTTGCCCGATGGGAAGCGAGACTTCTTTGGAGCGCTGATTTGCCTTTCCAGATTGCTTGGTTGGCCAAAAAGGGCGTATGCGTTTTTTCCTGAATATATTCCGGAAAAAACGCATACGCCCTTTTTGGCCAAGGGCATCGTTGTCCACGTTTTGCCTCTTTTCATGTGCTTTGAAGCTTATTCGAATCTACCTCCTGAAAACTTTTTCCTGGAATTAGGCCTTGCATTCAAATCCTCTTCGTTGCCTTCCCTCAATATATTTGTGGACGAGAGTTATCATTTATAATTCTTCAGGTTTGTGAATTGCAGTGCCGCTGAGCTCCATTTTTCAACTCACTTTTTTGGGAGCTGGCCGCAAAACTACAGGATTGCTTCAGGCCTTCTTCTGGTTCTGGGGGCAGGCTGAGCTTGTGGTTAATTCTTCTTCCTGATGGGAAATTAGAGTGACCTGTGCCTGGCCCAACCCCTAGAGCTAGTCTCTCATTGGTTCACCCTCTTCCCGTTCATCCTCAGGACAAATTGCAACCTGTACGGAAGAGGAGGATAAAGGTGCTGATTCTCCAAGGAGGGAGATGGCTAGTAAATCGGCTGGAATGGCGAACCCGAGCCAAGGAGATGAGAAATGAGGTGCATTTTAGAAACCTTTCCCGATCACACGGTGTACCATCTTCTGGGTTTCTCATGCATGTTTTCGATGTAGGAATATGCCCTTTAACCTGGAGATCTGGGACCCATGGGATGGGTACCATGCAGTATTACTTTAAAGGGTCTGCGTTGGCTCACACAACCTCACCAAACCTCTCAGCCACAAGAGTGTCCACCCTTATGTCTCAATCAGCTGTGGGTCTAATTATGGTCAATCCAGGTTCCATCACAGCCCCTGAACGAATTTTGTAAGAATTTCTCTCTCTTTCACTGTCTGTGTTTCACGGGATTTGAAACGTAATTTATTTTTATAATGGGGTTTAGCTGCTTTTCACGGCTGTGTTTATGCCGCTTTACACCCCCTTGACTCACTTACAGAGAGATATCAGTACATAGGTTTGACTATTCTAACTAGTCAGATATATTCTTGTGCGGTGAATAGGGGGTGTTGAGTCCAATTCACTGAGCAAGTAGTAGGTCTTGTCTATTACATATTGGGTTTATGGAACGGTATCTGAGCTAATTTGAAACC
The DNA here is from genome assembly GCF_949987535.1 of Balaenoptera acutorostrata. Taxonomy (NCBI): domain Eukaryota; kingdom Metazoa; phylum Chordata; class Mammalia; order Artiodactyla; family Balaenopteridae; genus Balaenoptera; species Balaenoptera acutorostrata. The sequence goes on along the minus strand of NW_026646352.1, from coordinate 263,537 downwards.
CTTGTTTTATGCATCACCCCACCTCACCTTTCCGCTTCAGCAGCCATAGTGTGTTTTCTAAACGTGTGACTCTGTTCTGTTTTGTAATTCAGTTCAAGTGTAGCGGTGTTTACATTCCCTCTATAAGTGATATCTTATGATAAGTGTCTTTTTCTGTGTGACTTATTTCAGTTAGAATCGTCGGACCTAAATCCACTCATCGTGCTGCTACTAGCCTTATGACGTTGATTTCATGGCTGAGTGATATTCCACTGTACATGAGGACTCCAACTTCTTTATCCATTTTTCTCTTTCCTAGGATATTTAAGGTGTAATGAAGTGGGGGTTCTTGTCAACAGAGCAGCCCTAAACTTTGGGGTGCCTGTGTCTTGCTGATTTTAGTTTTCCCAATTTATACGCCCATGAGTGTAAGTGCCCTATACTCTCTAAGCTGTGTTTTTTACATGTCTCAGGACACACCGTACACTTCTCCAGAGTGGCTGTTGGCAATTTACATCCTGCCCATCAGCGTAGCAAGGCTCCCATTTCTCCATGGCCGGTCCTGCATTTCTGGTTTGGACACTTTTTTCCGCATGGCCGTTTTGCCCACTGGGAAGCGAGACTTCTTTGGAGCGCTGATTTGCCTTTCCAGGTTACTTGGTTGGCCAAAAAGGGCGTATGCGTTTCTTCCTGAATATATTCAGGAAAAAACGCATACGCCCTTTTTGACCAAGGGCATCACTGTCCACGTTTTGCCGCTTTTCATGGGCTTTGAAGGCGATTCGAATCTACCTCCTGAAATCTGTTTCCTGCAATTCTGCCTTGCTTTCAAATCCTCTTCGTTGCCTTCCCTCAATATATTTGTGGACGAGAGTTATCATTTTTAACTCTGCAGGTTTGTGAATTGCAGTGCCCATGAGCTCCATTTTTCAACTCGCTTTTTTGGGAGCTGGACGCAAAAGTGCAGGATTGCTTCAGGCCCTCTTCTGGTTCTGGGGGGCAGGCTGAGCTTGTGGTTAATTCTTCTTCCTGATGGGAAAATAGAGTGACCTGTGCCTGTCCCAACACCTAGAGCTAGTCTCTCATTGGTTCCCCTCTTCCCGTTCATCCTCAGGACAAATTGCAACCTGTACGGAACAGGAGATTAAAGGTGCTGATTCTCCAAGGAGGGAGATGGCTAGTAAAGCGGCTGGAATGGCGAACCCGAGCACAAGGAGATGAGAAATGAGGTGCGTTTTAGAAACCTTTCCCGATCACACGGTGTACCATCTTCTGGGTTTCTCATGCATGTTATCGACGAAGAAAGATGCCCTTGAACCTGGAGATTTGGGACCCATGGGATAGGTACCATGCAGTATTACTTTAAAGGGTCTGCATTGGCTCATGCAACCTCACCACACCTCTCAGCCCCAAGAGTGTCCACCCTTATGTCTCAATCAGCTGTGGGTCTAGATATGGTCAATCCAGGTTGCATCACAGCCCCTGAACGAATTTTGTAAGAATTTCTCTCTCTTTCACTGTCTTTGTTTCACGGGTTTTGAAAAGTAATTTATTTTTATAATGTGGTTTAGCTGCTTTTCACGGCGGTGTTTATGCCGCTTTACACCCCCTTGACTCACTTACAGAGAGATATCAATACATAGGTTTGAAGATTCTTACTAGTCAGATATATTTTTGTGCGGTGAATAGGGGGTGTTGAGGCCAGTTCACTGAGCAAGGAGTAGGTCTTGTCTACTACATATTGGGTTTATGGAACGGTATCTGAGCTAATTTGAAACCCTTGTTTTATGCATCACCCCACCTCACCTTTCCCGTTCAGCAGCCATAGTGTGTTTTCTGAACTTGTGACTCTGTCCTGTTCTGTAATTCAGTTCAAGTGTAGCGGTTTTTACATTGCCTCTATAAGTGATATCTTATGATAAGTGTCTTTTTCTGTGTGACTTATTTCACTTAGAATCGTCGTACCTAAATCCACTCATCGTGCTGCTACTAGCCTTGTGACGTGGATTTCATGGATGAGTGATATTCCATTGTACATGAGGACCACAAGTTCTTTATCCACTTTTCTCTTTCCTAGGATATTTAAGGTGTAATGAAGTGGGGCTTCTTGTCAACAGAGCAGCCCTAAACTTTGGGGTGCCTGTGTCTTGCTGATTTTTAGTTTTCCCAATTTATACGCCCATGAGTGGAAGTGCCCTATGCTCTCCAAGCTGTGTTTTTTACAAGTATCAGGACACACCGTACACTTCTCCAGAGTGGCTGTTGGCAATTTACATCCCGCCTATCAGCGTAGCAAGGCTCCCATTTCTCCATGGCCGGTCCTGCATTTCTGGTTTGGACACTTTTTCCGCATGGCCCTTTTGCCTGCTGGGAAGAGAGACTTCTTTGGAGCGCTGATTTGCCTTTCCAGGTTGCTTGGTTGGCCAAAAAGGGCGTATGCGTTTTTTCCTGAATATATTCAGGAAAAAACGCATACGCCCTTTTTGGCCAAGGGCATCATTGTCCACGTTTTGCCGCTTTTCATGTGCTTTCAAGGCGATTCGAATCTACCTCCTGAAATCTGTTTCCTGCAATTCTGCCTTGCTTTCAAAGCCTCTTCGTTGCCTTCCCTCAATATATTTGTGGACGAGAGTTATCATTTATAACTCTGCAGGTTTGTGAATTGCAGTGCCCCTGAGCTCCATTTTTCCAGTCGCTTTTTTGGGAGCTGGCCGCAAAAGTGCAGGATTGCTTCAGGCCCTCTTCTGGTTCTGGGGGGCAGGCTGAGCTTGTGCTTAATTCTTCTTCCCGATGGGAAAATAGAGTGACCTGTTCCTGTCCCAACCCCTAGAGCTAGTCTCTCATTGGTTCCCCTCTTCCCATTCATCCTCAGGAAAAATTGCAACCTGTAAGGAACAGGAGATTAAAGGTGCTGATTCTCCAAGGAGGGAGATGGCTAGTAAAGCGGCTGGAATGGCGAACCCGAGCACAAGGAGATGAGAAATGAGGTGCGTTTTAGAAACCTTTCCCGATCACACGGTGTACCATCTTCTGGGTTTCTCATGCATGTTTTTGACGTAGGAAGATGCCCTTGAACCTGGAGATTTGGGACCCATGGGATGGGTACCATGCAGTATTACTTTAAAGGGTCTGCGTTGGCTCACGCAACCTCACCAAACCTCTCAGCCTCAAGAGTGTCCACCCTTATGTCTCAATCAGCTGTGGGTCTAGATATGGTCAATCCAGGTTGCATCACAGCCCCTGAACGAATTTTGTAAGAATTTCTCTCTCTTTCACTGTCTTTGTTTCACGGGTTTTGAAAAGTAATTTATTTTTATAATGGGGTTTAGCTGCTTTTCACGGCTGTGTTTAGGCCGCTTTACACCCCCTTGACTCACTTACAGAGAGATATCAATACATAGGTTCGAAGATTCTTACTAGTCAGATATATTCTTGGGCGGTGAATAGGGGGTGTTGAGGCCAGTTCACTGAGCAAGGAGTAGGTCTTGTCTACTATATATTGGGTTTATGGAACGGTATCGGAGCTAATTTGAAACCCTTGTTTTATGCATCACCCCACCTCACCTTTCCCGTTCAGCAGCCATAGTGTGTTTTCTGAACGTGTGACTCTGTTCTGTTTTGTAATTCAGTTCAAGTGTAGCGGTTTTTACATTCCCTCTATAAGTGATATCTTATGATAAGTGTCTTTTTCTGTGTGACTTATTTCACTTAGAATCGTCGTAGCTAAATCCACTCATCGTGCTGCTACTAGCCTTATGACGTGGATTTCATGGCTGAGTGATATTCCATTGTACATGAGGACCACAACTTCTTTATCTACTTTTCACTTTCCTAGGATATTTAAGGTGTAATGAAGTGGGGGTTCTTGTCAACAGAGCAGCCGTAAACTTTGGGGGGCCTGTGTCTTGCTGATTTTAGCTTTCCCAATTTATACGCCCATGAGTGGAATTGCCCTATGCTCTCCAAGCTGTGTTTTTTAGATGTTTCAGGACACACCTTATAGTTCTCCAGAGTGGCTGTTGGCAATTTACATCCCGCCCATCAGCGTAACAAGGCTCCCATTTCTCCATGGCCGGTCCTGCATTTCTGGTTTTGACACTTTTTTCCGCATGGCCCTTTTGCCCGCTGGGAAGCGAGACTTCTTTGGAGCGCTGATTTGCCTTTCCAGGTTGCTTGGTTGGCCAAAAAGGGCGTATGCGTTTTTTCCTGAATATATTCAGGAAAAAACGCATACGGCCTTTTTGGCCAAGGGCATCATTGTCCACGTTTTGCCGCTTTTCATGTGCTTTCAAGGCGATTCGAATCTACCTCCTGAAATCTGTTTCCTGCAATTCTGCCTTGCTTTCAAAGCCTCTTCGTTGCCTTCCCTCAATATATTTGTGGACGAGAGTTATCATTTATAACTCTGCAGGTTTGTGAATTGCAGTGCCCCTGAGCTCCATTTTTCCAGTCGCTTTTTTGGGAGCTGGCCCAAAAAGTGCAGGATTGCTTCAGGCCCTCTTCTGGTTCTGGGGGGCAGGCTGAGCTTGTGGTTAATTCTTCTTCCCGATGGGAAAATAGAGTGACCTGTGCCTGTCCCAACACCTAGAGCTAGTCTCTCATTGGTTCCCCCTCTTCCCGTTCATCCTCAGGACAAATTGCAACCGGTATGGAACAGGAGGTTAAAGGTGCTGATTCTCCAAGGAGGGAGATGGCTAGTAAAGCGGCTAGAATGGCGAACCCGAGCACAAGGAGATGAGAAATTAGGTGCGTTTTAGAAACCTTTCCCGATCGCACGGTGTACCATCTTCTGGGTTTCTCATGCATGTTTTCGATGTAGGAAGATGCCCTTGAACCTGGCGATTTTGGACCCATGGGATGGGTACCATGCAGTATTACTTTAAAGGGTCTGCGTTGGCTCACGCAACCTCACCAAACCTCTCAGTCCCAAGAGTGTCCACCCTTATGTCTCAATCAGCTGTGGGTCTAGATATGGTCAATCCAGGTTGCATCACAGCCCCTGAACGAATTTTGTAAGAATTTCTCTCTCTTTCACTGTCTTTGTTTCACGGGTTTTGAAAAGTAATTTATTTTTATAATGGGGTTTAGCTGCTTTTCACGGCTGTGTTTATGCCGCTTTACACCCCCTTGACTCACTTACAGAGAGATATCAATACATAGGTTTGAAGATTCTTACTAGTCAGATATATTTTTGTGCGGTGAATAGGGGGTGTTGAGGCCAGTTCACTGAGCAAGGAGTAGGTCTTGTCTACTACATATTGGGTTTATGGAACGGTATCTGAGCTAATTTGAAACCCTTGTTTTATGCATCACCCCACCTCACCTTTCCCGTTCAGCAGCCATAGTGTGTTTTCTGAACTTGTGACTCTGTCTTGTTCTGTAATTCAGTTCAAGTGTAGCGGTTTTTACATTGCCTCTATAAGTGATATCTTATGATAAGTGTCTTTTTCTGTGTGACTTATTTCACTTAGAATCGTCGTACCTAAATCCACTCATCGTGCTGCTACTAGCCTTATGACGTGGATTTCATGGCTGAGTGATATTCCATTGTACATGAGGACCACAAGTTCTTTATCCACTTTTCTCTTTCCTAGGATATTTAAGGTGTAATGAAGTGGGGGTTCTTGTCAACAGAGTAGCCCTAAACTTTGGGGTGCCTGTGTCTTGCTGATTTTTAGTTTTCCCAATTTATACGCCCATGAGTGGAAGTGCCCTATGCTCTCCAAGCTGTGTTTTTTAGATGTTTCAGGACACACCTTACACTTCTCCAGAGTGGCTGTTGGCAATTTACATCCCGCCCATCAGCGTAGCAAGGCTCCCATTTCTCCATGGCCGGTCCTGCATTTCTGGTTTGGACACTTTTTTCCGCATGGCCCTTTTGCCTGCTGGGAAGAGAGACTTCTTTGGAGCGCTGATTTGCCTTTCCAGGTTGCTTGGTTGGCCAAAAAGGGCGTATGCGTTTTTTCCTGAATATATTCAGGAAAAAACGCATACGCCCTTTTTGACCAAGGGCATCATTGTCCACGTTTTGCCGCTTTTCATGTGCTTTCAAGGCGATTCGAATCTACCTCCTGAAATCTGTTTCCTGCAATTCTGCCTTGCTTTCAAAGCCTCTTCGTTGCCTTCCCTCAATATATTTGTGGACGAGAGTTATCATTTATAACTCTGCAGGTTTGTGAATTGCAGTGCCCCTGAGCTCCATTTTTCCAGTCGCTTTTTTGGGAGCTGGCCGCAAAAGTGCAGGATTGCTTCAGGCCCTCTTCTGGTTCTGGGGGGCAGGCTGAGCTTGTGGTTAATTCTTCTTCCCGATGGGAAAATAGAGTGACCTGTGCCTGTCCCAACCCCTAGAGCTAGTCTCTCATTGGTTCCCCTCTTCCCGTTCATCCTCAGGACAAATTGCAACCTGTAAGGAACAGGAGATTAAAGGTGCTGATTCTCCAAGGAGGGAGATGCCTAGTAAAGCGGCTGGAATGGCGAACCCGAGCACAAGGAGATGAGAAATGAGGTGCGTTTTAGAAACCTTTCCCGATCACACGGTGTACCATCTTCTGGGTTTCTCATGCATGTTTTCGACGTAGGAAGATGCCCTTGAACCTGGAGATTTGGGACCCATGGGATGGGTACCATGCAGTATTACCTTAAAGGGTCTGCATTGGCTCATGCAACCTCACCAAACCTCTCAGCCCCAAGAGTGTCCACCCTTATGTCTCAATCAGCTGTGGGTCTAGATATGGTCAATCCAGGTTGCATCACAGCCCCTGAACGAATTTTGTAAGAATTTCTCTCTCTTTCACTGTCTTTGTTTCACGGGTTTTGAAAAGTAATTTATTTTTATAATGGGATTTAGCTGCCTTTCACGGCTGTGTTTATGCCGCTTTACACCCCCTTGACTCACTTACAGAGAGATATCAATACATAGGTTTGAAGATTCTTACTAGTCAGATATATTTTTGTGCGGTGAATTGGGGGTGTTGAGGCCAGTTCACTGAGCAAGGAGTAGGTCTTGTCTACTACATATTGGGTTTATGGAACGGTATCGGAGCTAATTTGAAACCCTTGTTTTATGCATCACCCCACCTCACCTTTCCCGTTCAGCAGCCATAGTGTGTTTTCTGAACTTGTGACTCTGTCTTGTTCTGTAATTCAGTTCAAGTGTAGCGGTTTTTACATTGCCTCTATAAGTGATATCTTATGATAAGTGTCTTTTTCTGTGTGACTTATTTCACTTAGAATCGTCGTACCTAAATCCACTCATCGTGCTGCTACTAGCCTTATGACGTGGATTTCATGGCTGAGTGATATTCCATTGTACATGAGGACCACAAGTTCTTTATCCACTTTTCTCTTTCCTAGGATATTTAAGGTGTAATGAAGTGGGGGTTCTTGTCAACAGAGTAGCCCTAAACTTTGGGGTGCCTGTGTCTTGCTGATTTTTAGTTTTCCCAATTTATACGCCCATGAGTGGAAGTGCCCTATGCTCTCCAAGCTGTGTTTTTTAGATGTTTCAGGACACACCTTACACTTCTCCAGAGTGGCTGTTGGCAATTTACATCCCGCCCATCAGCGTAGCAAGGCTCCCATTTCTCCATGGCCGGTCCTGCATTTCTGGTTTGGACACTTTTTTCCGCATGGCCCTTTTGCCTGCTGGGAAGAGAGACTTCTTTGGAGCGCTGATTTGCCTTTCCAGGTTGCTTGGTTGGCCAAAAAGGGCGTATGCGTTTTTTCCTGAATATATTCAGGAAAAAACGCATACGCCCTTTTTGACCAAGGGCATCATTGTCCACGTTTTGCCGCTTTTCATGTGCTTTCAAGGCGATTCGAATCTACCTCCTGAAATCTGTTTCCTGCAATTCTGCCTTGCTTTCAAAGCCTCTTCGTTGCCTTCCCTCAATATATTTGTGGACGAGAGTTATCATTTATAACTCTGCAGGTTTGTGAATTGCAGTGCCCCTGAGCTCCATTTTTCCAGTCGCTTTTTTGGGAGCTGGCCGCAAAAGTGCAGGATTGCTTCAGGCCCTCTTCTGGTTCTGGGGGGCAGGCTGAGCTTGTGGTTAATTCTTCTTCCCGATGGGAAAATAGAGTGACCTGTGCCTGTCCCAACCCCTAGAGCTAGTCTCTCATTGGTTCCCCTCTTCCCGTTCATCCTCAGGACAAATTGCAACCTGTAAGGAACAGGAGATTAAAGGTGCTGATTCTCCAAGGAGGGAGATGCCTAGTAAAGCGGCTGGAATGGCGAACCCGAGCACAAGGAGATGAGAAATGAGGTGCGTTTTAGAAACCTTTCCCGATCACACGGTGTACCATCTTCTGGGTTTCTCATGCATGTTTTCGACGTAGGAAGATGCCCTTGAACCTGGAGATTTGGGACCCATGGGATGGGTACCATGCAGTATTACCTTAAAGGGTCTGCATTGGCTCATGCAACCTCACCAAACCTCTCAGCCCCAAGAGTGTCCACCCTTATGTCTCAATCAGCTGTGGGTCTAGATATGGTCAATCCAGGTTGCATCACAGCCCCTGAACGAATTTTGTAAGAATTTCTCTCTCTTTCACTGTCTTTGTTTCACGGGTTTTGAAAAGTAATTTATTTTTATAATGGGATTTAGCTGCCTTTCACGGCTGTGTTTATGCCGCTTTACACCCCCTTGACTCACTTACAGAGAGATATCAATACATAGGTTTGAAGATTCTTACTAGTCAGATATATTTTTGTGCGGTGAATTGGGGGTGTTGAGGCCAGTTCACTGAGCAAGGAGTAGGTCTTGTCTACTACATATTGGGTTTATGGAACGGTATCGGAGCTAATTTGAAACCCTTGTTTTATGCATCACCCCACCTCACCTTTCCCGTTCAGCAGCCATAGTGTGTTTTCTGAACTTGTGACTCTGTCTTGTTCTGTAATTCAGTTCAAGTGTAGCGGTTTTTACATTGCCTCTATAAGTGATATCTTATGATAAGTGTCTTTTTCTGTGTGACTTATTTCACTTAGAATCGTCGTACCTAAATCCACTCATCGTGCTGCTACTAGCCTTATGACGTGGATTTCATGGCTGAGTGATATTCCATTGTACATGAGGACCACAAGTTCTTTATCCACTTTTCTCTTTCCTAGGATATTTAAGGTGTAATGAAGTGGGGGTTCTTGTCAACAGAGTAGCCCTAAACTTTGGGGTGCCTGTGTCTTGCTGATTTTTAGTTTTCCCAATTTATACGCCCATGAGTGGAAGTGCCCTATGCTCTCCAAGCTGTGTTTTTTAGATGTTTCAGGACACACCTTACACTTCTCCAGAGTGGCTGTTGGCAATTTACATCCCGCCCATCAGCGTAGCAAGGCTCCCATTTCTCCATGGCCGGTCCTGCATTTCTGGTTTGGACACTTTTTTCCGCATGGCCCTTTTGCCTGCTGGGAAGAGAGACTTCTTTGGAGCGCTGATTTGCCTTTCCAGGTTGCTTGGTTGGCCAAAAAGGGCGTATGCGTTTTTTCCTGAATATATTCAGGAAAAAACGCATACGCCCTTTTTGACCAAGGGCATCATTGTCCACGTTTTGCCGCTTTTCATGTGCTTTCAAGGCGATTCGAATCTACCTCCTGAAATCTGTTTCCTGCAATTCTGCCTTGCTTTCAAAGCCTCTTCGTTGCCTTCCCTCAATATATTTGTGGACGAGAGTTATCATTTATAACTCTGCAGGTTTGTGAATTGCAGTGCCCCTGAGCTCCATTTTTCCAGTCGCTTTTTTGGGAGCTGGCCGCAAAAGTGCAGGATTGCTTCAGGCCCTCTTCTGGTTCTGGGGGGCAGGCTGAGCTTGTGGTTAATTCTTCTTCCCGATGGGAAAATAGAGTGACCTGTGCCTGTCCCAACCCCTAGAGCTAGTCTCTCATTGGTTCCCCTCTTCCCGTTCATCCTCAGGACAAATTGCAACCTGTAAGGAACAGGAGATTAAAGGTGCTGATTCTCCAAGGAGGGAGATGCCTAGTAAAGCGGCTGGAATGGCGAACCCGAGCACAAGGAGATGAGAAATGAGGTGCGTTTTAGAAACCTTTCCCGATCACACGGTGTACCATCTTCTGGGTTTCTCATGCATGTTTTCGACGTAGGAAGATGCCCTTGAACCTGGAGATTTGGGACCCATGGGATGGGTACCATGCAGTATTACCTTAAAGGGTCTGCATTGGCTCATGCAACCTCACCAAACCTCTCAGCCCCAAGAGTGTCCACCCTTATGTCTCAATCAGCTGTGGGTCTAGATATGGTCAATCCAGGTTGCATCACAGCCCCTGAACGAATTTTGTAAGAATTTCTCTCTCTTTCACTGTCTTTGTTTCACGGGTTTTGAAAAGTAATTTATTTTTATAATGGGATTTAGCTGCCTTTCACGGCTGTGTTTATGCCGCTTTACACCCCCTTGACTCACTTACAGAGAGATATCAATACATAGGTTTGAAGATTCTTACTAGTCAGATATATTTTTGTGCGGTGAATAGGGGGTGTTGAGGCCAGTTCACTGAGCAAGGAGTAGGTCTTGTCTACTACATATTGGGTTTATGGAACGGTATCGGAGCTAATTTGAAACCCTTGTTTTATGCATCACCCCACCTCACCTTTCCCGTTCAGCAGCCATAGTGTGTTTTCTGAACTTGTGACTCTGTCCTGTTCTGTAATTCAGTTCAAGTGTAGCGGTTTTTACATTGCCTCTATAAGTGATATCTTATGATAAGTGTCTTTTTCTGTGTGACTTATTTCACTTAGAATCGTCGTACCTAAATCCACTCATCGTGCTGCTACTAGCCTTATGACGTGGATTTCATGGCTGAGTGATATTCCATTGTACATGAGGACCACAAGTTCTTTATCCACTTTTCTCTTTCCTAGGATATTTAAGGTGTAATGAAGTGGGGGTTCTTGTCAACAGAGCAGCCCTAAACTTTGGGGTGCCTGTGTCTTGCTGATTTTTAGTTTTCCCAGTTTATACGCCCATGAGTGGAAGTGCCCTATGCTCTCCAAGCTGTGTTTTTTAGATGTTTCAGGACACACCTTACACTTCTCCAGAGTGGCTGTTGGCAATTTACATCCCGCCCATCAGCGTAGCAAGGCTCCCATTTCTCCATGGCCGGTCCTGCATTTCTGGTTTGGACAGTTTTTTCCGCATGGCCCTTTTGCCTGCTGGGAAGAGAGACTTCTTTGGAGCGCTGATTTGCCTTTCCAGGTTGCTTGGTTGGCCAAAAAGGGCGTATGCGTTTTTTCCTGAATATATTCATGAAAAAACGCATACGCCCTTTTTGGCCAAGGGCATCATTGTCCACGTTTTGCCGCTTTTCATGTGCTTTCAAGGCGATTCGAATCTACCTCCTGAAATCTGTGTCCTGCAATTCTGCCTTGCTTTCAAAGCCTCTTCGTTGCCTTCCCTCAATATATTTGTGGACGAGAGTTATCATTTATAACTCTGCAGGTTTGTGAATTGCAATGCCCCTGAGCTCCATTTTTACAGTCGCTTTTTTGGGAGCTGGCCTCAAAAGTGCAGGATTGCTTCAGGCCCTCTTCTGGTTCTGGGGGGCAGGCTGAGCTTGTGGTTAATTCTTCTTCCTGATGGGAAAATAGAGTGACCTGTGCCTGTCCCAACCCCTAGAGCTAGTCTCTCATTGGTTTCCCTCTTCCCGTTCATCCTCAGGACAAATTGCATCCTCTATGGAACAGGACTTTAAAGGTGCTGATTCTCCAAGGAGGGAGATGGCTAGTAAAGTGGCTGGAATGGCGAACCCGAGCACAAGGAGATGAGAAATGAGGTGCGTTTTAGAAACCTTTCCCGATCACACGGTGTACCATCTTCTGGGTTTCTCATGCATGTTTTTGACGTAGGAAGATGCCCTTGAACCTGGAGATTTGGGACCCATGGGATGGGTACCATGCAGTATTACTTTAAAGGGTCTGCGTTGGCTCACGCAACCTCACCAAACCTCTCAGCCCCAAGAGTGTCCACCCTTATGTCTCAATCAGCTGTGGGTCTAGATATGGTCAATCCAGGTTGCATCACAGCCCCTGAACGAATTTTGTAAGAATTTCTCTCTCTTTCACTGTCTTTGTTTCACGGGTTTTGAAAAGTAATTTATTTTTATAATGGGGTTTAGCTGCTTTTCACGGCTGTGTTTATGCCGCTTTACACCCCCTTGACTCACTTACAGAGAGATATCAATACATAGGTTTGAAGATTCTTACTAGTCAGATATATTTTTGTGCGGTGAATAGGGGGTGTTGAGGCCAGTTCACTGAGCAAGGAGTAGGTCTTGTCTACTACATATTGGGTTTATGGAACGGTATCGGAGCTAATTTGAAACCCTTGTTTTATGCATCACCCCACCTCACCTTTCCCGTTCAGCAGCCATAGTGTGTTTTCTGAACTTGTGACTCTGTCCTGTTCTGTAATTCAGTTCAAGTGTAGCGGTTTTTACATTGCCTCTATAAGTGATATCTTATGATAAGTGTCTTTTTCTGTGTGACTTATTTCACTTAGAATCGTCGTACCTAAATCCACTCATCGTGCTGCTACTAGCCTTATGACGTGGATTTCATGGCTGAGTGATATTCCATTGTACATGAGGACCACAAGTTCTTTATCCACTTTTCTCTTTCCTAGGATATTTAAGGTGTAATGAAGTGGGGGTTCTTGTCAACAGAGCAGCCCTAAACTTTGGGGTGCCTGTGTCTTGCTGATTTTTAGTTTTCCCAATTTATACGCCCATGAGTGGAAGTGCCCTATGCTCTCCAAGCTGTGTTTTTTAGATGTTTCAGAACACACCGTACACTTCTCCAGAGTGGCTGTTGGCAATTTACATCCCACCCATCAGCGTAGCAAGGCTCCCATTTCTCCATGGCCGGTCCTGCATTTCTGGTTTGGACACTTTTTTCCGCATGGCCCTTTTGCCCGCTGGGAAGCGAGACTTCTTTGGAGCGCTGATTGGCCTTTCCAGGTTGCTTGGTTGGCCAAAAAGGGCGTATGCGTTTTTTCCTGAATATATTCAGGAAAAAACGCATACGCCCTTTTTGACCAAGGGCATCATTGTCCACGTTTTGCCGCTTTTCATGTGCTTTCAAGGCGATTCGAATCTACCTCCTGAAATCTGTTTCCTGCAATTCTGCCTTGCTTTCAAAGCCTCTTCGTTGCCTTCCCTCAATATATTTGTGGACGAGAGTTATCATTTATAACTCTGCAGGTTTGTGAATTGCAGTGCCCCTGAGCTCCATTTTTCCAGTCGCTTTTTTGGGAGCTGGCCGCAAAAGTGCAGGATTGCTTCAGGCCCTCTTCTGGTTCTGGGGGGCAGGCTGAGCTTGTGGTTAATTCTTCTTCCCGATGGGAAAATAGAGTGACCTGTGCCTGTCCCAACCCCTAGAGCTAGTCTCTCATTGGTTCCCCTCTTCCCGTTCATCCTCAGGACAAATTGCAACCTGTAAGGAACAGGAGATTAAAGGTGCTGATTCTCCAAGGAGGGAGATGCCTAGTAAAGCGGCTGGAATGGCGAACCCGAGCACAAGGAGATGAGAAATGAGGTGCGTTTTAGAAACCTTTCCCGATCACACGGTGTACCATCTTCTGGGTTTCTCATGCATGTTTTCGACGTAGGAAGATGCCCTTGAACCTGGAGATTTGGGACCCATGGGATGGGTACCATGCAGTATTACCTTAAAGGGTCTGCATTGGCTCATGCAACCTCACCAAACCTCTCAGCCCCAAGAGTGTCCACCCTTATGTCTCAATCAGCTGTGGGTCTAGATATGGTCAATCCAGGTTGCATCACAGCCCCTGAACGAATTTTGTAAGAATTTCTCTCTCTTTCACTGTCTTTGTTTCACGGGTTTTGAAAAGTAATTTATTTTTATAATGGGATTTAGCTGCCTTTCACGGCTGTGTTTATGCCGCTTTACACCCCCTTGACTCACTTACAGAGAGATATCAATACATAGGTTTGAAGATTCTTACTAGTCAGATATATTTTTGTGCGGTGAATTGGGGGTGTTGAGGCCAGTTCACTGAGCAAGGAGTAGGTCTTGTCTACTACATATTGGGTTTATGGAACGGTATCGGAGCTAATTTGAAACCCTTGTTTTATGCATCACCCCACCTCACCTTTCCCGTTCAGCAGCCATAGTGTGTTTTCTGAACTTGTGACTCTGTCTTGTTCTGTAATTCAGTTCAAGTGTAGCGGTTTTTACATTGCCTCTATAAGTGATATCTTATGATAAGTGTCTTTTTCTGTGTGACTTATTTCACTTAGAATCGTCGTACCTAAATCCACTCATCGTGCTGCTACTAGCCTTATGACGTGGATTTCATGGCTGAGTGATATTCCATTGTACATGAGGACCACAAGTTCTTTATCCACTTTTCTCTTTCCTAGGATATTTAAGGTGTAATGAAGTGGGGGTTCTTGTCAACAGAGTAGCCCTAAACTTTGGGGTGCCTGTGTCTTGCTGATTTTTAGTTTTCCCAATTTATACGCCCATGAGTGGAAGTGCCCTATGCTCTCCAAGCTGTGTTTTTTAGATGTTTCAGGACACACCTTACACTTCTCCAGAGTGGCTGTTGGCAATTTACATCCCGCCCATCAGCGTAGCAAGGCTCCCATTTCTCCATGGCCGGTCCTGCATTTCTGGTTTGGACACTTTTTTCCGCATGGCCCTTTTGCCTGCTGGGAAGAGAGACTTCTTTGGAGCGCTGATTTGCCTTTCCAGGTTGCTTGGTTGGCCAAAAAGGGCGTATGCGTTTTTTCCTGAATATATTCAGGAAAAAACGCATACGCCCTTTTTGACCAAGGGCATCATTGTCCACGTTTTGCCGCTTTTCATGTGCTTTCAAGGCGATTCGAATCTACCTCCTGAAATCTGTTTCCTGCAATTCTGCCTTGCTTTCAAAGCCTCTTCGTTGCCTTCCCTCAATATATTTGTGGACGAGAGTTATCATTTATAACTCTGCAGGTTTGTGAATTGCAGTGCCCCTGAGCTCCATTTTTCCAGTCGCTTTTTTGGGAGCTGGCCGCAAAAGTGCAGGATTGCTTCAGGCCCTCTTCTGGTTCTGGGGGGCAGGCTGAGCTTGTGGTTAATTCTTCTTCCCGATGGGAAAATAGAGTGACCTGTGCCTGTCCCAACCCCTAGAGCTAGTCTCTCATTGGTTCCCCTCTTCCCGTTCATCCTCAGGACAAATTGCAACCTGTAAGGAACAGGAGATTAAAGGTGCTGATTCTCCAAGGAGGGAGATGCCTAGTAAAGCGGCTGGAATGGCGAACCCGAGCACAAGGAGATGAGAAATGAGGTGCGTTTTAGAAACCTTTCCCGATCACACGGTGTACCATCTTCTGGGTTTCTCATGCATGTTTTCGACGTAGGAAGATGCCCTTGAACCTGGAGATTTGGGACCCATGGGATGGGTACCATGCAGTATTACCTTAAAGGGTCTGCATTGGCTCATGCAACCTCACCAAACCTCTCAGCCCCAAGAGTGTCCACCCTTATGTCTCAATCAGCTGTGGGTCTAGATATGGTCAATCCAGGTTGCATCACAGCCCCTGAACGAATTTTGTAAGAATTTCTCTCTCTTTCACTGTCTTTGTTTCACGGGTTTTGAAAAGTAATTTATTTTTATAATGGGATTTAGCTGCCTTTCACGGCTGTGTTTATGCCGCTTTACACCCCCTTGACTCACTTACAGAGAGATATCAATACATAGGTTTGAAGATTCTTACTAGTCAGATATATTTTTGTGCGGTGAATAGGGGGTGTTGAGGCCAGTTCACTGAGCAAGGAGTAGGTCTTGTCTACTACATATTGGGTTTATGGAACGGTATCGGAGCTAATTTGAAACCCTTGTTTTATGCATCACCCCACCTCACCTTTCCCGTTCAGCAGCCATAGTGTGTTTTCTGAACTTGTGACTCTGTCCTGTTCTGTAATTCAGTTCAAGTGTAGCGGTTTTTACATTGCCTCTATAAGTGATATCTTATGATAAGTGTCTTTTTCTGTGTGACTTATTTCACTTAGAATCGTCGTACCTAAATCCACTCATCGTGCTGCTACTAGCCTTATGACGTGGATTTCATGGCTGAGTGATATTCCATTGTACATGAGGACCACAAGTTCTTTATCCACTTTTCTCTTTCCTAGGATATTTAAGGTGTAATGAAGTGGGGGTTCTTGTCAACAGAGCAGCCCTAAACTTTGGGGTGCCTGTGTCTTGCTGATTTTTAGTTTTCCCAGTTTATACGCCCATGAGTGGAAGTGCCCTATGCTCTCCAAGCTGTGTTTTTTAGATGTTTCAGGACACACCTTACACTTCTCCAGAGTGGCTGTTGGCAATTTACATCCCGCCCATCAGCGTAGCAAGGCTCCCATTTCTCCATGGCCGGTCCTGCATTTCTGGTTTGGACAGTTTTTTCCGCATGGCCCTTTTGCCTGCTGGGAAGAGAGACTTCTTTGGAGCGCTGATTTGCCTTTCCAGGTTGCTTGGTTGGCCAAAAAGGGCGTATGCGTTTTTTCCTGAATATATTCATGAAAAAACGCATACGCCCTTTTTGGCCAAGGGCATCATTGTCCACGTTTTGCCGCTTTTCATGTGCTTTCAAGGCGATTCGAATCTACCTCCTGAAATCTGTGTCCTGCAATTCTGCCTTGCTTTCAAAGCCTCTTCGTTGCCTTCCCTCAATATATTTGTGGACGAGAGTTATCATTTATAACTCTGCAGGTTTGTGAATTGCAATGCCCCTGAGCTCCATTTTTACAGTCGCTTTTTTGGGAGCTGGCCTCAAAAGTGCAGGATTGCTTCAGGCCCTCTTCTGGTTCTGGGGGGCAGGCTGAGCTTGTGGTTAATTCTTCTTCCTGATGGGAAAATAGAGTGACCTGTGCCTGTCCCAACCCCTAGAGCTAGTCTCTCATTGGTTTCCCTCTTCCCGTTCATCCTCAGGACAAATTGCATCCTCTATGGAACAGGACTTTAAAGGTGCTGATTCTCCAAGGAGGGAGATGGCTAGTAAAGTGGCTGGAATGGCGAACCCGAGCACAAGGAGATGAGAAATGAGGTGCGTTTTAGAAACCTTTCCCGATCACACGGTGTACCATCTTCTGGGTTTCTCATGCATGTTTTTGACGTAGGAAGATGCCCTTGAACCTGGAGATTTGGGACCCATGGGATGGGTACCATGCAGTATTACTTTAAAGGGTCTGCGTTGGCTCACGCAACCTCACCAAACCTCTCAGCCCCAAGAGTGTCCACCCTTATGTCTCAATCAGCTGTGGGTCTAGATATGGTCAATCCAGGTTGCATCACAGCCCCTGAACGAATTTTGTAAGAATTTCTCTCTCTTTCACTGTCTTTGTTTCACGGGTTTTGAAAAGTAATTTATTTTTATAATGGGGTTTAGCTGCTTTTCACGGCTGTGTTTATGCCGCTTTACACCCCCTTGACTCACTTACAGAGAGATATCAATACATAGGTTTGAAGATTCTTACTAGTCAGATATATTTTTGTGCGGTGAATAGGGGGTGTTGAGGCCAGTTCACTGAGCAAGGAGTAGGTCTTGTCTACTACATATTGGGTTTATGGAACGGTATCGGAGCTAATTTGAAACCCTTGTTTTATGCATCACCCCACCTCACCTTTCCCGTTCAGCAGCCATAGTGTGTTTTCTGAACTTGTGACTCTGTCCTGTTCTGTAATTCAGTTCAAGTGTAGCGGTTTTTACATTGCCTCTATAAGTGATATCTTATGATAAGTGTCTTTTTCTGTGTGACTTATTTCACTTAGAATCGTCGTACCTAAATCCACTCATCGTGCTGCTACTAGCCTTATGACGTGGATTTCATGGCTGAGTGATATTCCATTGTACATGAGGACCACAAGTTCTTTATCCACTTTTCTCTTTCCTAGGATATTTAAGGTGTAATGAAGTGGGGGTTCTTGTCAACAGAGCAGCCCTAAACTTTGGGGTGCCTGTGTCTTGCTGATTTTTAGTTTTCCCAATTTATACGCCCATGAGTGGAAGTGCCCTATGCTCTCCAAGCTGTGTTTTTTAGATGTTTCAGAACACACCGTACACTTCTCCAGAGTGGCTGTTGGCAATTTACATCCCACCCATCAGCGTAGCAAGGCTCCCATTTCTCCATGGCCGGTCCTGCATTTCTGGTTTGGACACTTTTTTCCGCATGGCCCTTTTGCCCGCTGGGAAGCGAGACTTCTTTGGAGCGCTGATTTGCCTTTCCAGGTTGCTTGGTTGGCCAAAAAGGGCGTATGCGTTTTTTCCTGAATATATTCAGGAAAAAACGCATACGCCCTTTTTGGCCAAGGGCATCATTGTCCACGTTTTGCCGCTTTTCATGTGCTTTCAAGGCGATTCGAATCTACCTCCTGAAATCTGTTTCCTGCAATTCTGCCTTGCTTTCAAAGCCTCTTCGTTGCCTTCCCTCAATATATTTGTGGACGAGAGTTATCATTTATAACTCTGCAGGTTTGTGAATTGCAGTGCCCCTGAGCTCCATTTTTACAGTCGCTTTTTTGTGAGCTGGCCACAAAAGTGCAGGATTGCTTCAGGCCCTCTTCTGGTTCTGGGGGGCAGGCTGAGCTTGTGGTTAATTCTTCTTCCTGATGGGAAAATAGAGTGACCTGTGCCTGTCCCAACCCCTAGAGCTAGTCTCTCATTGGTTCCCCTCTTCCCGTTCATCCTCAGGACAAATTGCAACCTGTACGGAACAGGACGTTAAAGGTGCTGATTCTCCAAGGAGGGAGATGGCTAGTAAAGCGGCTGGAATGGCGAACCCGAGCACAAGGAGATGAGAAATGAGGTGCGTTTTAGAAACCTTTCCCGATCACACGGTGTACCATCTTCTGGGTTTCTCATGCATGTTTACGACGTAGGAAGATGCCCTTGAACCTGGAGATTTGGGACCCATGGGTTGGGTACCATGCAGTATTACTTTAAAGGGTCTGTGTTGGCTCACGCAACCTCACCAAACCTCTCAGCCCCAAGAGTGTCCACCCTTCTGTCTCAATCAGCTGTGGGTCTACATATGGTCAATCCAGGTTGCATCACAGCCCCTGAACGAATTTTGTAAGAATTTCTCTCTCTTTCACTGTCTTTGTTTCACGGGTTTTGAAAAGTAATTTATTTTTATAATGGGATTTAGCTGCTTTTCACGGCTGTGTTTATGCCGCTTTACACCCCCTTGACTCACTTACAGAGAGATATCAATACATAGGTTTGAAGATTCTTACTAGTCAGATATATTTTTGTGCGGTGAATAGGGGGTGTTGAGGCCAGTTCACTGAGCAAGGAGTAGGTCTTGTCTACTACATATTGGGTTTATGGAATGGTATCTGAGCTAATTTGAAACCCTTGTTTTATGCATCACCCCACCTCACCTTTCCCGTTCAGCAGCCATAGTGTGTTTTCTGAACTTGTGACTCTGTCCTGTTCTGTAATTCAGTTCAAGTGTAGCGGTTTTTACATTGCCTCTATAAGTGATATCTTATGATAAGTGTCTTTTTCTGTGTGACTTATTTCACTTAGAATCGTCGTACCTAAATCCACTCATCGTGCTGCTACTAGCCTTATGACGTGGATTTCATGGCTGAGTGATATTCCATTGTACATGAGGACCACAAGTTCTTTATCCACTTTTCTCTTTCCTAGGATATTTAAGGTGTAATGAAGTGGGGGTTCTTGTCAACAGAGCAGCCCTAAATTTTGGGGTGCCTGTGTCTTGCTGATTTTTAGTTTTCCCAATTTATACGCCCATGAGTGGAAGTGCCCTATGCTCTCCAAGCTGTGTTTTTTAGATGTTTCAGGAGACACCGTACACTTCTCTAGAGTGGCTGTTGGCAATTTACATCCCACCCATCACCGTAGCAAGGCTCCCATTTCTCCATTGCCTGTCCTGCATTTCTGGTTTGGACACTTTTTTCCTCATGGCTCTTTTCCCCGCTGGGACGGGAGACTTCTTTGGAGCGCTGATTTGCCTTTCCAGGTTGCTTGGTTGGCCAGAAAGGGCGTATGCGTTTTTTCCTGAATATATTCAGGAAAAAACGCATACGCCCTTTTTGGCCAAGGGCATCATTGTCCATGTTTTGCCGCTTTTCATGTGCTTTCAAGGCGATTCGAATCTACCCCCTGAAATCTGTTTCCTGCAATTCTGCCTTGCTTTCAAAGCCTCTTCGTTGCCTTCCCTCAATATATTTGTGGACGAGAGTTATCATTTATAACTCTGCAGGTTTGTGAATTGCAGTGCCCCTGAGCTCCATTTTTCCAGTCGCTTTTTTGGGAGCTGGCCGCAAAAGTGCAGGATTGCTTCAGGCCCTCTTCTGGTTCTGGGGGGCAGGCTGAGCTTGTGGTTAATTCTTCTTCCTGATGGGAAAATAGAGTGACCTGTACCTGTCCCAACCTCTAGAGCTAGTCTCTCATTGGTTCCCCCTCTTCCCGTTCATCCTCAGGACAAATTGCAACCTGTACGGAACAGGAGGTTAAAGGTGCTGATTCTCCAAGGAGGGAGATGTCTATTAAAGCGGCTGGAATGGCGAACCCGAGCACAAGGAGATGAGAAATGAGGTGCGTTTTAGAAACCTTTCCCGATCACACGGTGTACCATCTTCTGGGTTTCTCATGCATGTTTTCGACGTAGGAAGATGCCCTTGAACCTGGAGATTTGGGACCCATGGGATGGGTACCATGCAGTATTTCTTTAAAGGGTCTGCGTTGGCTCACGCAACCTCACCAAACCTCTCAGCCCCAAGAGTGTTTTCCCTTATGTCTCAATCAGCTGTGGGTCGAGATATGGTCAATCCAGGTTGCATCACAGCCCCTGAACGAATTTTGTAAGAGTTTCTCTCTCTTTCACTGTCTTTGTTTCACCGGTTTTGAAAAGTAATTTATTTTTATAATGGGGTTTAGCTGCTTTTCACGGCTGTGTTTAGGCCGCTTTACACCCCCTTGACTCACTTACAGAGAGATATCAATACATAGGTTTGAAGATTCTTACTAGTCAGATATATTCTTGTGCGGTGAATAGTGGGTGTTGAGGCCAGTTCACTGAGCAAGGAGTAGGTCTTGTCTACTACATATTGGGTTTATGGAACGGTATCTGAGCTAATTTGAAACCCTTGATTTATGCATCACCCCACCTCACCTTTCCCGTTCAGCAGCCATAGTGTGTTTTCTAAACGTGTGACTCTCTTCTGTTTTCTAATTCAGTTCAAGTGTAGCGGTTTTTACATTCCCACTATAAGTGATATCTTATGATAAGTGTCTTTTTCTGTGTGACTTATTTCACTTAGAATCGTCGTACCTAAATCCACTCATCGTGCTGCTACTAGCCTTATGACGTGGATTTCATGGCTGAGTGATATTCCATTGTACATGAGGACCTCAAGTTCTTTATCCACTTTTCTCTTTCCTAGGATATTTAAGGTGTAATGAAGTGGGGGTTCTTGTCAACAGAGCAGCCCTAAACTTTGGGGTGCCTGTGTCTTGCTGATTTTTAGTTTTCCCAATTTATACGCCCATGAGTGGAAGCGCCCTATGCTCTCCAAGCTGTGTTTTTTAGATGTTTCAGGAGACACCGTAGACTTCTCCAGAGTGGCTGTTGGCAACTTACATCCCACCCATCACCGTAGCAAGGCTCCCATTTCTCCATGGCCTGTCCTGCATTTCTGGTTTGGACACTTTTTTCCTCATGGCTCTTTTCCCCGCTGGGAAGGGAGACTTCTTTGGAGCGCTGATTTGCCTTTCCAGGTTGCTTGGTTGGCCAAAAAGGGCGTATGCGTTTTTTCCTGAATATATTCAGGAAAAAACGCATACGCCCTTTTTGGCCAAGGGCATCATTGTCCACGTTTTGCTGCTTTTCATGTGCTTTCAAGGCGATTCGAATCTACCTAATGAAATCTGTTTCCTGCAATTCTGCCTTGCTTTCAAAGCCTCTTCGTTGCCTTCCCTCAATATATTTGTGGACGAGAGTTATCATTTATAACTCTGCAGGTTTGGGAATTGCAGTGCCCCTGAGCTCCATTTTTCCAGTCGCTTTTTTGGGAGCTGGCCGCAAAAGTGCAGGATTGCTTCAGGCCCTCTTCTGGTTCTGGGGGGCAAGCTGAGCTTGTGGTTAATTCTTCTTCCTGATGGGAAATTAGAGTGACCTGTACCTGTCCCAACCCCTAGAGCTAGTCTCTCATTGGTTCCCCCTCTTCCCCTTCATCCTCAGGACAAATTGCAACCTGTACGGAACAGGAGGTTAAAGGTGCTGATTCTCCAAGGAGGGAGATGGCTAGTAAAGCGGCTGGAATGGCGAACCCGAGCACAAGGAGATGAGAAATGAGGTGCGTTTTAGAAACCTTTCCCGATCACACGGTGTACCATCTTCTGGGTTTCTCATGCATGTTTTAGTCGTAGGAAGATGCCCTTGAACCTGGAGATTTGGGACCCATGGGATGGGTACCATGCAGTAATTCTTTAAAGGGTCTGCGTTGGCTCACGCAACCTCACCAAACCTCTCAGCCCCAAGAGTGTTTTCCCTTAAGTCTCAATCAGCTGTGGGTCTAGATATGGTCAATCCAGGTTGCATCACAGCCCCTGAACGAATTTTTTAAGAGTTTCTCTCTCTTTCACTGTCTTTGTTTCACGGGTTTTGAAAAGTAATTTATTTTTATAATGGGGTTTAGCTGCTTTTCACGGCTGTGTTTAGGCCGCTTTACACCCAATTGACTCACTTACAGAGAGATATCAATAGATAGGTTTGAAGATTCTTATTAGTCAGATATATTCTTGTGTGGTGAATAGGGCGTGTTGAGGCCAGTTCACTGAGCAAGGAGTAGGTCTTGTCTACTACATATTGGGTTTATGGAACGGTATCTGAGCTAATTTGAAACCCTTGATTTATGCATCACCCCACCTCACCTTTCCCGTTCAGCAGCCATAGTGTGTTTTCTGAACGTGTGACTCTGTTCTGTTTTGTAATTCAGTTCAAGTGTAGCGGTTTTTACATTCCCTCTATAAGTGATATCTTATGATAAGTGTCTTTTTCTGTGTGACTTATTTCACTTAGAATCGTCGTACCTAAATCCACTCATCGTGCTGCTACTAGCCTTATGACGTGGATTTCATGGCTGAGTGATATTCCATTGTACATGAGGACCACAAGTTCTTTATCCACTTTTCTCTTTCCTAGGATATTTAAGGTGTAATGAAGTGGGGGTTCTTGTCAACAGAGCAGCCCTAAACTTTGGGGTGCCTGTGTCTTGCTGATTTTTAGTTTTCCCAATTTATACGCCCATGAGTGGAAGTGCCCTATGCTCTCCAAGCTGTGTTTTTTAGATGTTTCATGAGACACCATACACTTCTCCAGAGTGGCTGTTGGCAATTTACATCCCGCCCATCACCGTAGCAAGGCTCCCATTTCTCCATGGCCTGTCCTGCATTTCTGGTTTGGACACTTTTTTCCTCATGGCTCTTTTGCCCGCTGGGAAGGGAGACTTCTTTGGAGCGCTGATTTGCCTTTCCAGGTTGCTTGGTTGGCCAAAAAGGGCGTATGCGTTTTTTCCTGAATATATTCAGGAAAAAACGCATAGGCCCTTTTTGGCCAAGGGCATCATTGTCCACGTTTTGCCGCTTTTCATGTGCTTTCAAGGCGTTTCGAATCTACCTCCTGAAATCTGTTTCCTGCAATTCTGCCTTGCTTTCAAAGCCTCTTCGTTGCCTTCCCTCAATATATTTGTGGACGAGAGTTATCATTTATAACTCTGCAGGTTTGTGAATTGCAGTGCCCCTGAGCTCCATTTTTCCAGTCGCTTTTTTGGGAGCTGGCCGCAAAAGTGCAGGATTGCTTCAGGCTCTCTTCTGGTTCTGGGGGGCAGGCTGAGCTTGTGGTTAATTCTTCTTCCCGATGGGAAAATAGAGTGACCTGTGCCTGTCCCAACCCCTAGAGCTAGTTTCTCATTGGTTGCCCTCTTCCCGTTCATCCTCAGGACAAATTGCAACCTGTAAGGAACAGGAGATTAAAGGTGCTGATTCTCCAAGGAGGGAGATGGCTAGTAAAGCGGCTGGAATGGCGAACCCGAGCACAAGGAGATGAGAAATGAGGTGCGTTTTAGAAACCTTTCCCGATCACACGGTGTACCATCTTCTGGGTTTCTCATGCATGTTTTCGACGTAGGAAGATGCCCTTGAACCTGGAGATTTGGGACCCATGGGATGGGTACCATGCAGTATTACTTGAAAGGGTCTGCGTTGGCTCACGCAACCTCACCAAACCTCTCAGCCCCAAGAGTGTCCACCCTTATGTCTCAATCAGCTGTGGGTCTAGATATGGTCAATCCAGGTTGCATCACAGCCCCTGAACGAATTTTGTAAGAATTTCTCTCTCTTTCACTGTCTTTGTTTCACGGGTTTTGAAAAGTAATTTATTTTTATAATGGGGTTTAGCTGCTTTTCACGGCTGTGTTTAGGCCACTTTACACCCCCTTGACTCACTTACAGAGAGATATCAATACATAGGTTCGAAGATTCTTACTAGTCAGATATATTCTTGTGCGGTGAATAGGGGGTGTTGAGGCCAGTTCACTGAGCAAGGAGTAGGTCTTGTCTACTACATATTGGGTTTATGGAACGGTATCGCAGCTAATTTGAAACCCTTCTTTTATGCATCACCCCACGTCACCTTTCCCGTTCAGCAGCCATAGTGTGTTTTCTGAACGTGTGACTCTGTTCTGTTTTGTAATTCAGTTCAAGTGTAGCGGTTTTTACATTCCCTCTATAAGTGATATCTTATGATAAGTGTCTTTTTCTGTGTGACTTATTTCACTTAGAATCGTCGTACGTAAATCCACTCATCGTGCTGCTACTAGCCTTATGACGTGGATTTCATGGCTGAGTGATATTCCATTGTACATGAGGACCACAAGTTCTTTATCCACTTTTCTCTTTCCTAGGATATTTAATGTGTAATGAAGTGGGGGTTCTTGTCAACAGAGCAGCCCTAAACTTTGGGGTGCCTGTGTCTTGCTGATTTTTAGTTTTCCCAATTTATACGCCCATGCGTGGAAGTGCCCTATGCTATCCAAGCTGTGTTTTTTAGATGTTTCAGGACACACCGTACACTTCTCCAGAGTGGCTGTTGGCAATTTACATCCCGCCCATCACCGTAGCAAGGCTCCCATTTCTCCATGGCCTGTCCTGCATTTCTGGTTTGGACACTTTTTTCCTCATGGCTCTTTTTCCCGCTGGGAAGGGAGACTTCTTTGGAGCGCTGATTTGCCTTTCCAGGTTGCTTGGTTGGCCAAAAAGGGCGTATGCGTTTATTCCTGAATATATTCAGGAGAAAACGCATATGCCCTTTTTGTCCAAGGGCATCATTGTCCACCTTTTGCCGCATTTCATGTGCTTTCAAGGCGATTCGAATCTACCTCCTGAAATCTGTTTCCTGCAATTCTGCCTTGCTTTCAAAGCCTCTTCATTGCCTTCCCTCAATATATTTGTGGACGAGAGTTATCATTTATAACTGTGCAGGTTTGTGAATTGCAGTGCCCCTGAGCTCCATTTTTACAGTCGCTTTTTTGGGAGCTGGCCGCAAATGTGCAGGATTGCTTCAGGCCCTCTTCTGGTTCTGGGGGGCAGGCTGAGCTTGTGGTTAATTCTTCTTCCTGATGGGAAAATAGAGTGACCAGGGCCTGTCCCAACACCTAGAGCTAGTCTCTCATTGGTTCCCCTCTTCCCGTTCAACCTCAGGACAAATTGCATCCTGTATGGAACAGGACGTTAAAGGTGCTGATTCTCCAAGGAGGGAGATGGCAGGTAAGGCGGCTGGAATGGCGAACCCGAGCACAAGGAGATGAGAAATGAGGTGCGTTTTAGAAACCTTTCCGGATCACACGGTGTACCATCTTCTGGGTTTCTCATGCATGTTTTCGACGTAGGAAGATGCCCTTGAACCTGGAGATTTGGGACCCATGGGATGGGTACCATGCAGTATTACTTTAAAGGGTCTGCGTTGGCTCACGCAACCTCACCAAACCTCTCAGCCCCAAGAGTGTCCACCCTTATGTCTCAATCAGCTGTGGGTCTAGATATGGTCAATCCAGGTTGCATCACAGCCCCTGAACGAATTTTTTAAGAGTTTCTCTCTCTTTCACTGTCTTTGTTTCACGGGTTTTGAAAAGTAATTTATTTTTATAATGGGGTTTAGCTGCTTTTCACGGCTGTGTTTAGGCCGTTTTACACCCAATTGACTCACTTACAGAGAGATATCAATAGATAGGTTTGAAGATTCTTATTAGTCAGATATATTCTTGTGTGGTGAATAGGGCGTGTTGAGGCCAGTTCACTGAGCAAGGAGTAGGTCTTGTCTACTACATATTGGGTTTATGGAACGGTATCTGAGCTAATTTGAAACCCTTGATTTATGCATCACCCCACCTCACCTTTCCCGTTCAGCAGCCATAGTGTGTTTTCTGAACGTGTGACTCTTTTCTGTTTTGTAATTCAGTTCAAGTGTAGCAGTTTTTACATTCCCTCTATAAGTGATATCTTATGATAAGTGTCTTTTTCTGTGTGACTTATTTCACTTAGAATCGTCGTACCTAAATCCACTCATCATGCTGCTACTAGCCTTATGACGTGGATTTCATGGCTGAGTGATATTCCATTGTACATGAGGACCACAAGTTCTTTATCCACTTTTCTCTTTTCTAGGATATTTAAGGTGTAATGAAGTGGGGGTTCTTGTCAACAGAGCAGCCCTAAACTTTGGGGTGCCTGTGTCTTGCTGATTTTTAGTTTTCCCAATTTATACGCCCATGAGTGGAAGTGCCCTATGCTCTCCAAGCTGTGTTTTTTAGATGTTTCATGAGACACCATACACTTCTCCAGAGTGGCTGTTGGCAATTTACATCCCGCCCATCACCGTAGCAAGGCTCCCATTTCTCCATGGCCTGTCCTGCATTTCTGGTTTGGACACTTTTTTCCTCATGGCTCTTTTGCCCGCTGGGAAGGGAGACTTCTTTGGAGCGCTGATTTGCCTTTCCAGGTTGCTTGGTTGGCCAAAAAGGGCGTATGCGTTTTTTCCTGAATATATTCAGGAAAAAACGCATAGGCCCTTTTTGGCCAAGGGCATCATTGTCCACGTTTTGCCGCTTTTCATGTGCTTTCAAGGCGTTTCGAATCTACCTCCTGAAATCTGTTTCCTGCAATTCTGCCTTGCTTTCAAAGCCTCTTCGTTGCCTTCCCTCAATATATTTGTGGACGAGAGTTATCATTTATAACTCTGCAGGTTTGTGAATTGCAGTGCCCCTGAGCTCCATTTTTCCAGTCGCTTTTTTGGGAGCTGGCCGCAAAAGTGCAGGATTGCTTCAGGCCCTCTTCTGGTTCTGGGGGGCAGGCTGAGCTTGTGGTTAATTCTTCTTCCCGATGGGAAAATAGAGTGACCTGTGCCTGTCCCAACCCCTAGAGCTAGTCTCTCATTGGTTCCCCTCTTCCCGTTCATCCTCAGGACAAATTGCAACCTGTAAGGAACAGGAGATTAAAGGTGCTGATTCTCCAAGGAGGGAGATGCCTAGTAAAGCGGCTGGAATGGCGAACCCGAGCACAAGGAGATGAGAAATGAGGTGCGTTTTAGAAACCTTTCCCGATCACACGGTGTACCATCTTCTGGGTTTCTCATGCATGTTTTCGACGTAGGAAGATGCCCTTGAACCTGGAGATTTGGGACCCATGGGATGGGTACCATGCAGTATTACCTTAAAGGGTCTGCATTGGCTCATGCAACCTCACCAAACCTCTCAGCCCCAAGAGTGTCCACCCTTATGTCTCAATCAGCTGTGGGTCTAGATATGGTCAATCCAGGTTGCATCACAGCCCCTGAACGAATTTTGTAAGAATTTCTCTCTCTTTCACTGTCTTTGTTTCACGGGTTTTGAAAAGTAATTTATTTTTATAATGGGATTTAGCTGCCTTTCACGGCTGTGTTTATGCCGCTTTACACCCCCTTGACTCACTTACAGAGAGATATCAATACATAGGTTTGAAGATTCTTACTAGTCAGATATATTTTTGTGCGGTGAATTGGGGGTGTTGAGGCCAGTTCACTGAGCAAGGAGTAGGTCTTGTCTACTACATATTGGGTTTATGGAACGGTATCGGAGCTAATTTGAAACCCTTGTTTTATGCATCACCCCACCTCACCTTTCCCGTTCAGCAGCCATAGTGTGTTTTCTGAACTTGTGACTCTGTCTTGTTCTGTAATTCAGTTCAAGTGTAGCGGTTTTTACATTGCCTCTATAAGTGATATCTTATGATAAGTGTCTTTTTCTGTGTGACTTATTTCACTTAGAATCGTCGTACCTAAATCCACTCATCGTGCTGCTACTAGCCTTATGACGTGGATTTCATGGCTGAGTGATATTCCATTGTACATGAGGACCACAAGTTCTTTATCCACTTTTCTCTTTCCTAGGATATTTAAGGTGTAATGAAGTGGGGGTTCTTGTCAACAGAGTAGCCCTAAACTTTGGGGTGCCTGTGTCTTGCTGATTTTTAGTTTTCCCAATTTATACGCCCATGAGTGGAAGTGCCCTATGCTCTCCAAGCTGTGTTTTTTAGATGTTTCAGGACACACCTTACACTTCTCCAGAGTGGCTGTTGGCAATTTACATCCCGCCCATCAGCGTAGCAAGGCTCCCATTTCTCCATGGCCGGTCCTGCATTTCTGGTTTGGACACTTTTTTCCGCATGGCCCTTTTGCCTGCTGGGAAGAGAGACTTCTTTGGAGCGCTGATTTGCCTTTCCAGGTTGCTTGGTTGGCCAAAAAGGGCGTATGCGTTTTTTCCTGAATATATTCAGGAAAAAACGCATACGCCCTTTTTGACCAAGGGCATCATTGTCCACGTTTTGCCGCTTTTCATGTGCTTTCAAGGCGATTCGAATCTACCTCCTGAAATCTGTTTCCTGCAATTCTGCCTTGCTTTCAAAGCCTCTTCGTTGCCTTCCCTCAATATATTTGTGGACGAGAGTTATCATTTATAACTCTGCAGGTTTGTGAATTGCAGTGCCCCTGAGCTCCATTTTTCCAGTCGCTTTTTTGGGAGCTGGCCGCAAAAGTGCAGGATTGCTTCAGGCCCTCTTCTGGTTCTG
Source organism: Balaenoptera acutorostrata (assembly GCF_949987535.1). Classification (NCBI taxonomy): domain Eukaryota; kingdom Metazoa; phylum Chordata; class Mammalia; order Artiodactyla; family Balaenopteridae; genus Balaenoptera; species Balaenoptera acutorostrata. Next base: position 234,418 of record NW_026646352.1, on the reverse strand, counting down.
GGGGGCAGGCTGAGCTTGTGGTTAATTCTTCTTCCCGATGGGAAAATAGAGTGACCTGTGCCTGTCCCAACCCCTAGAGCTAGTCTCTCATTGGTTCCCCTCTTCCCGTTCATCCTCAGGACAAATTGCAACCTGTAAGGAACAGGAGATTAAAGGTGCTGATTCTCCAAGGAGGGAGATGCCTAGTAAAGCGGCTGGAATGGCGAACCCGAGCACAAGGAGATGAGAAATGAGGTGCGTTTTAGAAACCTTTCCCGATCACACGGTGTACCATCTTCTGGGTTTCTCATGCATGTTTTCGACGTAGGAAGATGCCCTTGAACCTGGAGATTTGGGACCCATGGGATGGGTACCATGCAGTATTACCTTAAAGGGTCTGCATTGGCTCATGCAACCTCACCAAACCTCTCAGCCCCAAGAGTGTCCACCCTTATGTCTCAATCAGCTGTGGGTCTAGATATGGTCAATCCAGGTTGCATCACAGCCCCTGAACGAATTTTGTAAGAATTTCTCTCTCTTTCACTGTCTTTGTTTCACGGGTTTTGAAAAGTAATTTATTTTTATAATGGGATTTAGCTGCCTTTCACGGCTGTGTTTATGCCGCTTTACACCCCCTTGACTCACTTACAGAGAGATATCAATACATAGGTTTGAAGATTCTTACTAGTCAGATATATTTTTGTGCGGTGAATAGGGGGTGTTGAGGCCAGTTCACTGAGCAAGGAGTAGGTCTTGTCTACTACATATTGGGTTTATGGAACGGTATCGGAGCTAATTTGAAACCCTTGTTTTATGCATCACCCCACCTCACCTTTCCCGTTCAGCAGCCATAGTGTGTTTTCTGAACTTGTGACTCTGTCCTGTTCTGTAATTCAGTTCAAGTGTAGCGGTTTTTACATTGCCTCTATAAGTGATATCTTATGATAAGTGTCTTTTTCTGTGTGACTTATTTCACTTAGAATCGTCGTACCTAAATCCACTCATCGTGCTGCTACTAGCCTTATGACGTGGATTTCATGGCTGAGTGATATTCCATTGTACATGAGGACCACAAGTTCTTTATCCACTTTTCTCTTTCCTAGGATATTTAAGGTGTAATGAAGTGGGGGTTCTTGTCAACAGAGCAGCCCTAAACTTTGGGGTGCCTGTGTCTTGCTGATTTTTAGTTTTCCCAGTTTATACACCCATGAGTGGAAGTGCCCTATGCTCTCCAAGCTGTGTTTTTTAGATGTTTCAGGACACACCTTACACTTCTCCAGAGTGGCTGTTGGCAATTTACATCCCGCCCATCAGCGTAGCAAGGCTCCCATTTCTCCATGGCCGGTCCTGCATTTCTGGTTTGGACAGTTTTTTCCGCATGGCCCTTTTGCCTGCTGGGAAGAGAGACTTCTTTGGAGCGCTGATTTGCCTTTCCAGGTTGCTTGGTTGGCCAAAAAGGGCGTATGCGTTTTTTCCTGAATATATTCATGAAAAAACGCATACGCCCTTTTTGGCCAAGGGCATCATTGTCCACGTTTTGCCGCTTTTCATGTGCTTTCAAGGCGATTCGAATCTACCTCCTGAAATCTGTGTCCTGCAATTCTGCCTTGCTTTCAAAGCCTCTTCGTTGCCTTCCCTCAATATATTTGTGGACGAGAGTTATCATTTATAACTCTGCAGGTTTGTGAATTGCAATGCCCCTGAGCTCCATTTTTACAGTCGCTTTTTTGGGAGCTGGCCTCAAAAGTGCAGGATTGCTTCAGGCCCTCTTCTGGTTCTGGGGGGCAGGCTGAGCTTGTGGTTAATTCTTCTTCCTGATGGGAAAATAGAGTGACCTGTGCCTGTCCCAACCCCTAGAGCTAGTCTCTCATTGGTTTCCCTCTTCCCGTTCATCCTCAGGACAAATTGCATCCTCTATGGAACAGGACTTTAAAGGTGCTGATTCTCCAAGGAGGGAGATGGCTAGTAAAGTGGCTGGAATGGCGAACCCGAGCACAAGGAGATGAGAAATGAGGTGCGTTTTAGAAACCTTTCCCGATCACACGGTGTACCATCTTCTGGGTTTCTCATGCATGTTTTTGACGTAGGAAGATGCCCTTGAACCTGGAGATTTGGGACCCATGGGATGGGTACCATGCAGTATTACTTTAAAGGGTCTGCGTTGGCTCACGCAACCTCACCAAACCTCTCAGCCCCAAGAGTGTCCACCCTTATGTCTCAATCAGCTGTGGGTCTAGATATGGTCAATCCAGGTTGCATCACAGCCCCTGAACGAATTTTGTAAGAATTTCTCTCTCTTTCACTGTCTTTGTTTCACGGGTTTTGAAAAGTAATTTATTTTTATAATGGGGTTTAGCTGCTTTTCACGGCTGTGTTTATGCCGCTTTACACCCCCTTGACTCACTTACAGAGAGATATCAATACATAGGTTTGAAGATTCTTACTAGTCAGATATATTTTTGTGCGGTGAATAGGGGGTGTTGAGGCCAGTTCACTGAGCAAGGAGTAGGTCTTGTCTACTACATATTGGGTTTATGGAACGGTATCGGAGCTAATTTGAAACCCTTGTTTTATGCATCACCCCACCTCACCTTTCCCGTTCAGCAGCCATAGTGTGTTTTCTGAACTTGTGACTCTGTCCTGTTCTGTAATTCAGTTCAAGTGTAGCGGTTTTTACATTGCCTCTATAAGTGATATCTTATGATAAGTGTCTTTTTCTGTGTGACTTATTTCACTTAGAATCGTCGTACCTAAATCCACTCATCGTGCTGCTACTAGCCTTATGACGTGGATTTCATGGCTGAGTGATATTCCATTGTACATGAGGACCACAAGTTCTTTATCCACTTTTCTCTTTCCTAGGATATTTAAGGTGTAATGAAGTGGGGGTTCTTGTCAACAGAGCAGCCCTAAACTTTGGGGTGCCTGTGTCTTGCTGATTTTTAGTTTTCCCAATTTATACGCCCATGAGTGGAAGTGCCCTATGCTCTCCAAGCTGTGTTTTTTAGATGTTTCAGAACACACCGTACACTTCTCCAGAGTGGCTGTTGGCAATTTACATCCCACCCATCAGCGTAGCAAGGCTCCCATTTCTCCATGGCCGGTCCTGCATTTCTGGTTTGGACACTTTTTTCCGCATGGCCCTTTTGCCCGCTGGGAAGTGAGACTTCTTTGGAGCGCTGATTGGCCTTTCCAGGTTGCTTGGTTGGCCAAAAAGGGCGTATGCGTTTTTTCCTGAATATATTCAGGAAAAAACGCATACGCCCTTTTTGGCCAAGGGCATCATTGTCCACGTTTTGCCGCTTTTCATGTGCTTTCAAGGCGATTCGAATCTACCTCCTGAAATCTGTTTCCTGCAATTCTGCCTTGCTTTCAAAGCCTCTTCGTTGCCTTCCCTCAATATATTTGTGGACGAGAGTTATCATTTATAACTCTGCAGGTTTGTGAATTGCAGTGCCCCTGAGCTCCATTTTTACAGTCGCTTTTTTGTGAGCTGGCCACAAAAGTGCAGGATTGCTTCAGGCCCTCTTCTGGTTCTGGGGGGCAGGCTGAGCTTGTGGTTAATTCTTCTTCCTGATGGGAAAATAGAGTGACCTGTGCCTGTCCCAACCCCTAGAGCTAGTCTCTCATTGGTTCCCCTCTTCCCGTTCATCCTCAGGACAAATTGCAACCTGTACGGAACAGGACGTTAAAGGTGCTGATTCTCCAAGGAGGGAGATGGCTAGTAAAGCGGCTGGAATGGCGAACCCGAGCACAAGGAGATGAGAAATGAGGTGCGTTTTAGAAACCTTTCCCGATCACACGGTGTACCATCTTCTGGGTTTCTCATGCATGTTTACGACGTAGGAAGATGCCCTTGAACCTGGAGATTTGGGACCCATGGGTTGGGTACCATGCAGTATTACTTTAAAGGGTCTGTGTTGGCTCACGCAACCTCACCAAACCTCTCAGCCCCAAGAGTGTCCACCCTTCTGTCTCAATCAGCTGTGGGTCTACATATGGTCAATCCAGGTTGCATCACAGCCCCTGAACGAATTTTGTAAGAATTTCTCTCTCTTTCACTGTCTTTGTTTCACGGGTTTTGAAAAGTAATTTATTTTTATAATGGGATTTAGCTGCTTTTCACGGCTGTGTTTATGCCGCTTTACACCCCCTTGACTCACTTACAGAGAGATATCAATACATAGGTTTGAAGATTCTTACTAGTCAGATATATTTTTGTGCGGTGAATAGGGGGTGTTGAGGCCAGTTCACTGAGCAAGGAGTAGGTCTTGTCTACTACATATTGGGTTTATGGAATGGTATCTGAGCTAATTTGAAACCCTTGTTTTATGCATCACCCCACCTCACCTTTCCCGTTCAGCAGCCATAGTGTGTTTTCTGAACTTGTGACTCTGTCCTGTTCTGTAATTCAGTTCAAGTGTAGCGGTTTTTACATTGCCTCTATAAGTGATATCTTATGATAAGTGTCTTTTTCTGTGTGACTTATTTCACTTAGAATCGTCGTACCTAAATCCACTCATCGTGCTGCTACTAGCCTTATGACGTGGATTTCATGGCTGAGTGATATTCCATTGTACATGAGGACCACAAGTTCTTTATCCACTTTTCTCTTTCCTAGGATATTTAAGGTGTAATGAAGTGGGGGTTCTTGTCAAAAGAGCAGCCCTAAATTTTGGGGTGCCTGTGTCTTGCTGATTTTTAGTTTTCCCAATTTATACGCCCATGAGTGGAAGTGCCCTATGCTCTCCAAGCTGTGTTTTTTAGATGTTTCAGGAGACACCGTACACTTCTCTAGAGTGGCTGTTGGCAATTTACATCCCGCCCATCACCGTAGCAAGGCTCCCATTTCTCCATTGCCTGTCCTGCATTTCTGGTTTGGACACTTTTTTCCTCATGGCTCTTTTCCCCGCTGGGACGGGAGACTTCTTTGGAGCGCTGATTTGCCTTTCCAGGTTGCTTGGTTGGCCAGAAAGGGCGTATGCGTTTTTTCCTGAATATATTCAGGAAAAAACGCATACGCCCTTTTTGGCCAAGGGCATCATTGTCCACGTTTTGCCGCTTTTCATGTGCTTTCAAGGCGATTCGAATCTACCCCCTGAAATCTGTTTCCTGCAATTCTGCCTTGCTTTCAAAGCCTCTTCGTTGCCTTCCCTCAATATATTTGTGGACGAGAGTTATCATTTATAAATCTGCAGGTTTGTGAATTGCAGTGCCCCTGAGCTCCATTTTTCCAGTCACTTTTTTGGGAGCTGGCCGCAAAAGTGCAGGATTGCTTCAGGCCCTCTTCTGGTTCTGGGGGGCAGGCTGAGCTTGTGGTTAATTCTTCTTCCTGATGGGAAAATAGAGTGACCTGTACCTGTCCCAACCTCTAGAGCTAGTCTCTCATTGGTTCCCCCTCTTCCCGTTCATCCTCAGGACAAATTGCAACCTGTACGGAACAGGAGGTTAAAGGTGCTGATTCTCCAAGGAGGGAGATGTCTATTAAAGCGGCTGGAATGGCGAACCCGAGCACAAGGAGATGAGAAATGAGGTGCGTTTTAGAAACCTTTCCCGATCACACGGTGTACCATCTTCTGGGTTTCTCATGCATGTTTTCGACGTAGGAAGATGCCCTTGAACCTGGAGATTTGGGACCCATGGGATGGGTACCATGCAGTATTTCTTTAAAGGGTCTGCGTTGGCTCACGCAACCTCACCAAACCTCTCAGCCCCAAGAGTGTTTTCCCTTATGTCTCAATCAGCTGTGGGTCGAGATATGGTCAATCCAGGTTGCATCACAGCCCCTGAACGAATTTTGTAAGAGTTTCTCTCTCTTTCACTGTCTTTGTTTCACCGGTTTTGAAAAGTAATTTATTTTTATAATGGGGTTTAGCTGCTTTTCACGGCTGTGTTTAGGCCGCTTTACACCCCCTTGACTCACTTACAGAGAGATATCAATACATAGGTTTGAAGATTCTTACTAGTCAGATATATTCTTGTGCGGTGAATAGTGGGTGTTGAGGCCAGTTCACTGAGCAAGGAGTAGGTCTTGTCTACTACATATTGGGTTTATGGAACGGTATCTGAGCTAATTTGAAACCCTTGATTTATGCATCACCCCACCTCACCTTTCCCGTTCAGCAGCCATAGTGTGTTTTCTAAACGTGTGACTCTCTTCTGTTTTCTAATTCAGTTCAAGTGTAGCGGTTTTTACATTCCCACTATAAGTGATATCTTATGATAAGTGTCTTTTTCTGTGTGACTTATTTCACTTAGAATCGTCGTACCTAAATCCACTCATCGTGCTGCTACTAGCCTTATGACGTGGATTTCATGGCTGAGTGATATTCCATTGTACATGAGGACCACAAGTTCTTTATCCACTTTTCTCTTTCCTAGGATATTTAAGGTGTAATGAAGTGGGGGTTCTTGTCAAAAGAGCAGCCCTAAATTTTGGGGTGCCTGTGTCTTGCTGATTTTTAGTTTTCCCAATTTATACGCCCATGAGTGGAAGTGCCCTATGCTCTCCAAGCTGTGTTTTTTAGATGTTTCAGGAGACACCGTACACTTCTCTAGAGTGGCTGTTGGCAATTTACATCCCGCCCATCACCGTAGCAAGGCTCCCATTTCTCCATTGCCTGTCCTGCATTTCTGGTTTGGACACTTTTTTCCTCATGGCTCTTTTCCCCGCTGGGACGGGAGACTTCTTTGGAGCGCTGATTTGCCTTTCCAGGTTGCTTGGTTGGCCAGAAAGGGCGTATGCGTTTTTTCCTGAATATATTCAGGAAAAAACGCATACGCCCTTTTTGGCCAAGGGCATCATTGTCCACGTTTTGCCGCTTTTCATGTGCTTTCAAGGCGATTCGAATCTACCCCCTGAAATCTGTTTCCTGCAATTCTGCCTTGCTTTCAAAGCCTCTTCGTTGCCTTCCCTCAATATATTTGTGGACGAGAGTTATCATTTATAAATCTGCAGGTTTGTGAATTGCAGTGCCCCTGAGCTCCATTTTTCCAGTCACTTTTTTGGGAGCTGGCCGCAAAAGTGCAGGATTGCTTCAGGCCCTCTTCTGGTTCTGGGGGGCAGGCTGAGCTTGTGGTTAATTCTTCTTCCTGATGGGAAAATAGAGTGACCTGTACCTGTCCCAACCTCTAGAGCTAGTCTCTCATTGGTTCCCCCTCTTCCCGTTCATCCTCAGGACAAATTGCAACCTGTACGGAACAGGAGGTTAAAGGTACTGATTCTCCAAGGAGGGAGATGTCTATTAAAGCGGCTGGAATGGCGAACCCGAGCACAAGGAGATGAGAAATGAGGTGCGTTTTAGAAACCTTTCCCGATCACACGGTGTACCATCTTCTGGGTTTCTCATGCATGTTTTCGACGTAGGAAGATGCCCTTGAACCTGGAGATTTGGGACCCATGGGATGGGTACCATGCAGTATTTCTTTAAAGGGTCTGCGTTGGCTCACGCAACCTCACCAAACCTCTCAGCCCCAAGAGTGTTTTCCCTTATGTCTCAATCAGCTGTGGGTCGAGATATGGTCAATCCAGGTTGCATCACAGCCCCTGAACGAATTTTGTAAGAGTTTCTCTCTCTTTCACTGTCTTTGTTTCACCGGTTTTGAAAAGTAATTTATTTTTATAATGGGGTTTAGCTGCTTTTCACGGCTGTGTTTAGGCCGCTTTACACCCCCTTGACTCACTTACAGAGAGATATCAATACATAGGTTTGAAGATTCTTACTAGTCAGATATATTCTTGTGCGGTGAATAGTGGGTGTTGAGGCCAGTTCACTGAGCAAGGAGTAGGTCTTGTCTACTACATATTGGGTTTATGGAACGGTATCTGAGCTAATTTGAAACCCTTGATTTATGCATCACCCCACCTCACCTTTCCCGTTCAGCAGCCATAGTGTGTTTTCTAAACGTGTGACTCTCTTCTGTTTTCTAATTCAGTTCAAGTGTAGCGGTTTTTACATTCCCACTATAAGTGATATCTTATGATAAGTGTCTTTTTCTGTGTGACTTATTTCACTTAGAATCGTCGTACCTAAATCCACTCATCGTGCTGCTACTAGCCTTATGACGTGGATTTCATGGCTGAGTGATATTCCATTGTACATGAGGACCTCAAGTTCTTTATCCACTTTTCTCTTTCCTAGGATATTTAAGGTGTAATGAAGTGGGGGTTCTTGTCAACAGAGCAGCCCTAAACTTTGGGGTGCCTGTGTCTTGCTGATTTTTAGTTTTCCCAATTTATACGCCCATGAGTGGAAGCGCCCTATGCTCTCCAAGCTGTGTTTTTTAGATGTTTCAGGAGACACCGTAGACTTCTCCAGAGTGGCTGTTGGCAACTTACATCCCACCCATCACCGTAGCAAGGCTCCCATTTCTCCATGGCCTGTCCTGCATTTCTGGTTTGGACACTTTTTTCCTCATGGCTCTTTTCCCCGCTGGGAAGGGAGACTTCTTTGGAGCGCTGATTTGCCTTTCCAGGTTGCTTGGTTGGCCAAAAAGGGCGTATGCATTTTTTCCTGAATATATTCAGGAAAAAACGCATACGCCCTTTTTGGCCAAGGGCATCATTGTCCACGTTTTGCCGCTTTTCATGTGCTTTCAAGGCGATTCGAATCTACCTCCTGAAATCTGTTTCCTGCAATTCTGCCTTGCTTTCAAAGCCTCTTCGTTGCCTTCCCTCAATATATTTGTGGACGAGAGTTATCATTTATAAATCTGCAGGTTTGGGAATTGCAGTGCCCCTGAGCTCCATTTTTCCAGTCGCTTTTTTGGGAGCTGGCCGCAAAAGTGCAGGATTGCTTCAGGCCCTCTTCTGGTTCTGGGGGGCAAGCTGAGCTTGTGGTTAATTCTTCTTCCTGATGGGAAATTAGAGTGACCTGTACCTGTCCCAACCCCTAGAGCTAGTCTCTCATTGGTTCCCCCTCTTCCCCTTCATCCTCAGGACAAATTGCAACCTGTACGGAACAGGAGGTTAAAGGTGCTGATTCTCCAAGGAGGGAGATGGCTAGTAAAGCGGCTGGAATGGCGAACCCGAGCACAAGGAGATGAGAAATGAGGTGCGTTTTAGAAACCTTTCCCGATCACACGGTGTACCATCTTCTGGGTTTCTCATGCATGTTTTAGTCGTAGGAAGATGCCCTTGAACCTGGAGATTTGGGACCCATGGGATGGGTACCATGCAGTAATTCTTTAAAGGGTCTGCGTTGGCTCACGCAACCTCACCAAACCTCTCAGCCCCAAGAGTGTTTTCCCTTAAGTCTCAATCAGCTGTGGGTCTAGATATGGTCAATCCAGGTTGCATCACAGCCCCTGAACGAATTTTTTAAGAGTTTCTCTCTCTTTCACTGTCTTTGTTTCACGGGTTTTGAAAAGTAATTTATTTTTATAATGGGGTTTAGCTGCTTTTCACGGCTGTGTTTAGGCCGCTTTACACCCAATTGACTCACTTACAGAGAGATATCAATAGATAGGTTTGAAGATTCTTATTAGTCAGATATATTCTTGTGTGGTGAATAGGGCGTGTTGAGGCCAGTTCACTGAGCAAGGAGTAGGTCTTGTCTACTACATATTGGGTTTATGGAACGGTATCTGAGCTAATTTGAAACCCTTGATTTATGCATCACCCCACCTCACCTTTCCCGTTCAGCAGCCATAGTGTGTTTTCTGAACGTGTGACTCTGTTCTGTTTTGTAATTCAGTTCAAGTGTAGCGGTTTTTACATTCCCTCTATAAGTGATATCTTATGATAAGTGTCTTTTTCTGTGTGACTTATTTCACTTAGAATCGTCGTACCTAAATCCACTCATCGTGCTGCTACTAGCCTTATGACGTGGATTTCATGGCTGAGTGATATTCCATTGTACATGAGGACCACAAGTTCTTTATCCACTTTTCTCTTTCCTAGGATATTTAATGTGTAATGAAGTGGGGGTTCTTTTCAACAGAGCAGCCCTAAACTTTGGGGTGCCTGTGTCTTGCTGATTTTTAGTTTTCCCAATTTATACGCCCATGAGTGGAAGTGCCCTATGCTCTCCAAGCTGTGTTTTTTAGATGTTTCATGAGACACCATACACTTCTCCAGAGTGGCTGTTGGCAATTTACATCCCGCCCATCACCGTAGCAAGGCTCCCATTTCTCCATGGCCTGTCCTGCATTTCTGGTTTGGACACTTTTTTCCTCATGGCTCTTTTGCCCGCTGGGAAGGGAGACTTCTTTGGAGCGCTGATTTGCCTTTCCAGGTTGCTTGGTTGGCCAAAAAGGGCGTATGCGTTTTTTCCTGAATATATTCAGGAAAAAACGCATAGGCCCTTTTTGGCCAAGGGCATCATTGTCCACGTTTTGCCGCTTTTCATGTGCTTTCAAGGCGTTTCGAATCTACCTCCTGAAATCTGTTTCCTGCAATTCTGCCTTGCTTTCAAAGCCTCTTCGTTGCCTTCCCTCAATATATTTGTGGACGAGAGTTATCATTTATAACTCTGCAGGTTTGTGAATTGCAGTGCCCCTGAGCTCCATTTTTCCAGTCGCTTTTTTGGGAGCTGGCCGCAAAAGTGCAGGATTGCTTCAGGCTCTCTTCTGGTTCTGGGGGGCAGGCTGAGCTTGTGGTTAATTCTTCTTCCCGATGGGAAAATAGAGTGACCTGTGCCTGTCCCAACCCCTAGAGCTAGTTTCTCATTGGTTGCCCTCTTCCCGTTCATCCTCAGGACAAATTGCAACCTGTAAGGAACAGGAGATTAAAGGTGCTGATTCTCCAAGGAGGGAGATGGCTAGTAAAGCGGCTGGAATGGCGAACCCGAGCACAAGGAGATGAGAAATGAGGTGCGTTTTAGAAACCTTTCCCGATCACACGGTGTACCATCTTCTGGGTTTCTCATGCATGTTTTCGACGTAGGAAGATGCCCTTGAACCTGGAGATTTGGGACCCATGGGATGGGTACCATGCAGTATTACTTGAAAGGGTCTGCGTTGGCTCACGCAACCTCACCAAACCTCTCAGCCCCAAGAGTGTCCACCCTTATGTCTCAATCAGCTGTGGGTCTAGATATGGTCAATCCAGGTTGCATCACAGCCCCTGAACGAATTTTGTAAGAATTTCTCTCTCTTTCACTGTCTTTGTTTCACGGGTTTTGAAAAGTAATTTATTTTTATAATGGGGTTTAGCTGCTTTTCACGGCTGTGTTTAGGCCACTTTACACCCCCTTGACTCACTTACAGAGAGATATCAATACATAGGTTCGAAGATTCTTACTAGTCAGATATATTCTTGTGCGGTGAATAGGGGGTGTTGAGGCCAGTTCACTGAGCAAGGAGTAGGTCTTGTCTACTACATATTGGGTTTATGGAACGGTATCGCAGCTAATTTGAAACCCTTCTTTTATGCATCACCCCACGTCACCTTTCCCGTTCAGCAGCCATAGTGTGTTTTCTGAACGTGTGACTCTGTTCTGTTTTGTAATTCAGTTCAAGTGTAGCGGTTTTTACATTCCCTCTATAAGTGATATCTTATGATAAGTGTCTTTTTCTGTGTGACTTATTTCACTTAGAATCGTCGTACGTAAATCCACTCATCGTGCTGCTACTAGCCTTATGACGTGGATTTCATGGCTGAGTGATATTCCATTGTACATGAGGACCACAAGTTCTTTATCCACTTTTCTCTTTCCTAGGATATTTAATGTGTAATGAAGTGGGGGTTCTTTTCAACAGAGCAGCCCTAAACTTTGGGGTGCCTGTGTCTTGCTGATTTTTAGTTTTCCCAATTTATACGCCCATGAGTGGAAGTGCCCTATGCTATCCAAGCTGTGTTTTTTAGATGTTTCAGGACACACCGTACACTTCTCCAGAGTGGCTGTTGGCAATTTACATCCCGCCCATCACCGTAGCAAGGCTCCCATTTCTCCATGGCCTGTCCTGCATTTCTGGTTTGGACACTTTTTTCCTCATGGCTCTTTTTCCCGCTGGGAAGGGAGACTTCTTTGGAGCGCTGATTTGCCTTTCCAGGTTGCTTGGTTGGCCAAAAAGGGCGTATGCGTTTATTCCTGAATATATTCAGGAGAAAACGCATATGCCCTTTTTGTCCAAGGGCATCATCGTCCACCTTTTGCCGCATTTCATGTGCTTTCAAGGCGATTCGAATCTACCTCCTGAAATCTGTTTCCTGCAATTCTGCCTTGCTTTCAAAGCCTCTTCGTTGCCTTCCCTCAATATATTTGTGGACGAGAGTTATCATTTATAACTGTGCAGGTTTGTGAATTGCAGTGCCCCTGAGCTCCATTTTTACAGTCGCTTTTTTGGGAGCTGGCCGCAAATGTGCAGGATTGCTTCAGGCCCTCTTCTGGTTCTGGGGGGCAGGCTGAGCTTGTGGTTAATTCTTCTTCCTGATGGGAAAATAGAGTGACCAGGGCCTGTCCCAACACCTAGAGCTAGTCTCTCATTGGTTCCCCTCTTCCCGTTCAACCTCAGGACAAATTGCATCCTGTATGGAACAGGACGTTAAAGGTGCTGATTCTCCAAGGAGGGAGATGGCAGGTAAGGCGGCTGGAATGGCGAACCCGAGCACAAGGAGATGAGAAATGAGGTGCGTTTTAGAAACCTTTCCGGATCACACGGTGTACCATCTTCTGGGTTTCTCATGCATGTTTTCGACGTAGGAAGATGCCCTTGAACCTGGAGATTTGGGACCCATGGGATGGGTACCATGCAGTATTACTTTAAAGGGTCTGCGTTGGCTCACGCAACCTCACCAAACCTCTCAGCCCCAAGAGTGTCCACCCTTATGTCTCAATCAGCTGTGGGTCTAGATATGGTCAATCCAGGTTGCATCACAGCCCCTGAACGAATTTTTTAAGAGTTTCTCTCTCTTTCACTGTCTTTGTTTCACGGGTTTTGAAAAGTAATTTATTTTTATAATGGGGTTTAGCTGCTTTTCACGGCTGTGTTTAGGCCGTTTTACACCCAATTGACTCACTTACAGAGAGATATCAATAGATAGGTTTGAAGATTCTTATTAGTCAGATATATTCTTGTGTGGTGAATAGGGCGTGTTGAGGCCAGTTCACTGAGCAAGGAGTAGGTCTTGTCTACTACATATTGGGTTTATGGAACGGTATCTGAGCTAATTTGAAACCCTTGATTTATGCATCACCCCACCTCACCTTTCCCGTTCAGCAGCCATAGTGTGTTTTCTGAACGTGTGACTCTTTTCTGTTTTGTAATTCAGTTCAAGTGTAGCAGTTTTTACATTCCCTCTATAAGTGATATCTTATGATAAGTGTCTTTTTCTGTGTGACTTATTTCACTTAGAATCGTCGTACCTAAATCCACTCATCATGCTGCTACTAGCCTTATGACGTGGATTTCATGGCTGAGTGATATTCCATTGTACATGAGGACCACAAGTTCTTTATCCACTTTTCTCTTTTCTAGGATATTTAAGGTGTAATGAAGTGGGGGTTCTTGTCAACAGAGCAGCCCTAAACTTTGGGGTGCCTGTGTCTTGCTGATTTTTAGTTTTCCCAATTTATACGCCCATGAGTGGAAGTGCCCTATGCTCTCCAAGCTGTGTTTTTTAGATGTTTCATGAGACACCATACACTTCTCCAGAGTGGCTGTTGGCAATTTACATCCCGCCCATCACCGTAGCAAGGCTCCCATTTCTCCATGGCCTGTCCTGCATTTCTGGTTTGGACACTTTTTTCCTCATGGCTCTTTTGCCCGCTGGGAACGGAGACTTCTTTGGAGCGCTGATTTGCCTTTCCAGGTTGCTTGGTTGGCCAAAAAGGGCGTATGCGTTTTTTCCTGAATATATTCAGGAAAAAACGCATAGGCCCTTTTTGGCCAAGGGCATCATTGTCCACGTTTTGCCGCTTTTCATGTGCTTTCAAGGCGTTTCGAATCTACCTCCTGAAATCTGTTTCCTGCAATTCTGCCTTGCTTTCAAAGCCTCTTCGTTGCCTTCCCTCAATATATTTGTGGACGAGAGTTATCATTTATAACTCTGCAGGTTTGTGAATTGCAGTGCCCCTGAGCTCCATTTTTCCAGTCGCTTTTTTGGGAGCTGGCCGCAAAAGTGCAGGATTGCTTCAGGCTCTCTTCTGGTTCTGGGGGGCAGGCTGAGCTTGTGGTTAATTCTTCTTCCCGATGGGAAAATAGAGTGACCTGTGCCTGTCCCAACACCTAGAGCTAGTTTCTCATTGGTTGCCCTCTTCCCGTTCATCCTCAGGACAAATTGCAACCTGTAAGGAACAGGAGATTAAAGGTGCTGATTCTCCAAGGAGGGAGATGGCTAGTAAAGCGGCTGGAATGGCGAACCCGAGCACAAGGAGATGAGAAATGAGGTGCGTTTTAGAAACCTTTCCCGATCACACGGTGTACCATCTTCTGGGTTTCTCATGCATGTTTTCGACGTAGGAAGATGCCCTTGAACCTGGAGATTTGGGACCCATGGGATGGGTACCATGCAGTATTACTTGAAAGGGTCTGCGTTGGCTCACGCAACCTCACCAAACCTCTCAGCCCCAAGAGTGTCCACCCTTATGTCTCAATCAGCTGTGGGTCTAGATATGGTCAATCCAGGTTGCATCACAGCCCCTGAACGAATTTTGTAAGAATTTCTCTCTCTTTCACTGTCTTTGTTTCACGGGTTTTGAAAAGTAATTTATTTTTATAATGGGGTTTAGCTGCTTTTCACGGCTGTGTTTAGGCCACTTTACACCCCCTTGACTCACTTACAGAGAGATATCAATACATAGGTTCGAAGATTCTTACTAGTCAGATATATTCTTGGGCGGTGAATAGGGGGTGTTGAGGCCAGTTCACTGAGCAAGGAGTAGGTCTTGTCTACTACATATTGGGTTTATGGAACGGTATCGGAGCTAATTTGAAACCCTTCTTTTATGCATCACCCCACGTCACCTTTCCCGTTCAGCAGCCATAGTGTGTTTTCTGAACGTGTGACTCTGTTCTGTTTTGTAATTCAGTTCAAGTGTAGCGGTTTTTACATTCCCTCTATAAGTGATATCTTATGATAAGTGTCTTTTTCTGTGTGACTTATTTCACTTAGAATCGTCGTACCTAAATCCACTCATCGTGCTGCTACTAGCCTTATGACGTGGATTTCATGGCTGAGTGATATTCCATTGTACATGAGGACCACAAGTTCTTTATCCACTTTTCTCTTTCCTAGGATATTTAATGTGTAATGAAGTGGGGGTTCTTGTCAACAGAGCAGCCCTAAACTTTGGGGTGCCTGTGTCTTGCTGATTTTTAGTTTTCCCAATTTATACGCCCATGAGTGGAAGTGCCCTATGCTCTCCAAGCTGTGTTTTTTAGATGTTTCAGGAGACACCGTACACTTCTCCAGAGTGGCTGTTGGCAATTTACATCCCGCCCATCACCGTAGCAAGGCTCCCATTTCTCCATGGCCTGTCCTGCATTTCTGGTTTGGACACTTTTTTCCTCATGGCTCTTTTTCCCGCTGGGAAGGGAGACTTCTTTGGAGCGCTGATTTGCCTTTCCAGGTTGCTTGGTTGGCCAAAAAGGGCGTATGCTTTTTTTCCTGAATATATTCAGGAGAAAACGCATACGCCCTTTTTGGCCAAGGGCATCATTGTCCACGTTTTGCCGCATTTCATGTGCTTTCAAGGCGATTCGAATCTACCTCCTGAAATCTGTTTCCTGCAATTCTGCCTTGCTTTCAAAGCCTCTTCGTTGCCTTCCCTCAATATATTTGTGGACGAGAGTTATCATTTATAACTGTGCAGGTTTGTGAATTGCAGTGCCCCTGAGCTCCATTTTTACAGTCGCTTTTTTGGGAGCTGGCCGCAAATGTGCAGGATTGCTTCAGGCCCTCTTCTGGTTCTGGGGGGCAGGCTGAGCTTGTGGTTAATTCTTCTTCCTGATGGGAAAATCGAGTGACCAGGGCCTGTCCCAACACCTAGAGCTAGTCTCTCATTGGTTGCCCTCTTCCCGTTCATCCTCAGGACAAATTGCATCCTGTATGGAACAGGACGTTAAAGGTGCTGATTCTCCAAGGAGGGAGATGGCAGGTAAGGCGGCTGGAATGGCGAACCCGAGCACAAGGACATGAGAAATGAAGTGCGTTTTAGAAACCTCTCCGGATCACACGGTGTACCATCTTCTGGGTTTCTCATGCATGTTTTCGACGTAGGAAGATGCCCTTGAACCTGGAGATTTGGGACCCATGGGATGGGTACCATGCAGTATTACTTTAAAGGGTCTGCGTTGGCTCACGCAACCTCACCAAACCTCTCAGCCCCAAGAGTGTCCACCCTTATGTCTCAATCAGCTGTGGGTCTAGATATGGTCAATCCAGGTTGCATCACAGCCCCTGAACGAATTTTTTAAGAGTTTCTCTCTCTTTCACTGTCTTTGTTTCACGGGTTTTGAAAAGTAATTTATTTTTATAATGGGGTTTAGCTGCTTTTCACGGCTGTGTTTAGGCCGTTTTACACCCAATTAACTCACTTACAGAGAGATATCAATAGATAGGTTTGAAGATTCTTATTAGTCAGATATATTCTTGTGTGGTGAATAGGGCGTGTTGAGGCCAGTTCACTGAGCAAGGAGTAGGTCTTGTCTACTACATATTGGGTTTATGGAACGGTATCTGAGCTAATTTGAAACCCTTGATTTATGCATCACCCCACCTCACCTTTCCCGTTCAGCAGCCATAGTGTGTTTTCTGAACGTGTGACTCTTTTCTGTTTTGTAATTCAGTTCAAGTGTAGCAGTTTTTACATTCCCTCTATAAGTGATATCTTATGATAAGTGTCTTTTTCTGTGTGACTTATTTCACTTAGAATCGTCGTACCTAAATCCACTCATCGTGCTGCTACTAGCCTTATGACGTGGATTTCATGGCTGAGTGATATTCCATTGTACATGAGGACCACAAGTTCTTTATCCACTTTTCTCTTTTCTAGGATATTTAAGGTGTAATGAAGTGGGGGTTCTTGTCAACAGAGCAGCCCTAAACTTTGGGGTGCCTGTGTCTTGCTGATTTTTAGTTTTCCCAATTTATACGCCCATGAGTGGAAGTGCCCTATGCTCTCCAAGCTGTGTTTTTTAGATGTTTCATGAGACACCATACACTTCTCCAGAGTGGCTGTTGGCAATTTACATCCCGCCCATCACCGTAGCAAGGCTCCCATTTCTCCATGGCCTGTCCTGCATTTCTGGTTTGGACACTTTTTTCCTCATGGCTCTTTTGCCCGCTGGGAAGGGAGACTTCTTTGGAGCGCTGATTTGCCTTTCCAGGTTGCTTGGTTGGCCAAAAAGGGCGTATGCGTTTTTTCCTGAATATATTCAGGAAAAAACGCATAGGCCCTTTTTGGCCAAGGGCATCATTGTCCACGTTTTGCCGCTTTTCATGTGCTTTCAAGGCGTTTCGAATCTACCTCCTGAAATCTGTTTCCTGCAATTCTGCCTTGCTTTCAAAGCCTCTTCGTTGCCTTCCCTCAATATATTTGTGGACGAGAGTTATCATTTATAACTCTGCAGGTTTGTGAATTGCAGTGCCCCTGAGCTCCATTTTTCCAGTCGCTTTTTTGGGAGCTGGCCGCAAAAGTGCAGGATTGCTTCAGGCTCTCTTCTGGTTCTGGGGGGCAGGCTGAGCTTGTGGTTAATTCTTCTTCCCAATGGGAAAATAGAGTGACCTGTGCCTGTCCCAACACCTAGAGCTAGTTTCTCATTGGTTGCCCTCTTCCCGTTCATCCTCAGGACAAATTGCAACCTGTAAGGAACAGGAGATTAAAGGTGCTGATTCTCCAAGGAGGGAGATGGCTAGTAAAGCGACTGGAATGGCGAACCCGAGCACAAGGAGATGAGAAATGAGGTGCGTTTTAGAAACCTTTCCCGATCACACGGTGTACCATCTTCTGGGTTTCTCATGCATGTTTTCGACGTAGGAAGATGCCCTTGAACCTGGAGATTTGGGACCCATGGGATGGGTACCATGCAGTATTACTTGAAAGGGTCTGCGTTGGCTCACGCAACCTCACCAAACCTCTCAGCCCCAAGAGTGTCCACCCTTATGTCTCAATCAGCTGTGGGTCTAGATATGGTCAATCCAGATTGCATCACAGCCCCTGAACGAATTTTGTAAGAATTTCTCTCTCTTTCACTGTCTTTGTTTCACGGGTTTTGAAAAGTAATTTATTTTTATAATGGGGTTTAGCTGCTTTTCACGGCTGTGTTTAGGCCACTTTACACCCCCTTGACTCACTTACAGAGAGATATCAATACATAGGTTCGAAGATTCTTACTAGTCAGATATATTCTTGGGCGGTGAATAGGGGGTGTTGAGGCCAGTTCACTGAGCAAGGAGTAGGTCTTGTCTACTACATATTGGGTTTATGGAACGGTATCGGAGCTAATTTGAAACCCTTCTTTTATGCATCACCCCACGTCACCTTTCCCGTTCAGCAGCCATAGTGTGTTTTCTGAACGTGTGACTCTGTTCTGTTTTGTAATTCAGTTCAAGTGTAGCGGTTTTTACATTCCCTCTATAAGTGATATCTTATGATAAGTGTCTTTTTCTGTGTGACTTATTTCACTTAGAATCGTCGTACCTAAATCCACTCATCGTGCTGCTACTAGCCTTATGACGTGGATTTCATGGCTGAGTGATATTCCATTGTACATGAGGACCACAAGTTCTTTATCCACTTTTCTCTTTCCTAGGATATTTAATGTGTATTGAAGTGTGGGTTCTTGTCAACAGAGCAGCCCTAAACTTTGGGGTGCCTGTGTCTTGCTGATTTTTAGTTTTCCCAATTTATACGCCCATGAGTGGAAGTGCCCTATGCTCTCCAAGCTGTGTTTTTTAGATGCTTCAGGAGACACCGTACACTTCTCCAGAGTGGCTGTTGGCAATTTACATCCCGCCCATCACCGTAGCAAGGCTCCCATTTCTCCATGGCCTGTCCTGCATTTCTGGTTTGGACACTTTTTTCCTCATGGCTCTTTTTCCCGCTGGGAAGGGAGACTTCTTTGGAGCGCTGATTTGCCTTTCCAGGTTGCTTGGTTGGCCAAAAAGGGCGTATGCGTTTTTTCCTGAATATATTCAGGAGAAAACGCATAGGCCCTTTTTGTCCAAGGGCATCATTGTCCACGTTTTGCCGCATTTCATGTGCTTTCAAGGCGATTCGAATCTACCTCCTGAAATCTGTTTCCTGCAATTCTGCCTTGCTTTCAAAGCCTCTTCGTTGCCTTCCCTCAATATATTTGTGGACGAGAGTTATCATTTATAACTGTGCAGGTTTGTGAATTGCAGTGCCCCTGAGCTCCATTTTTACAGTCGCTTTTTTGGGAGCTAGCCGCAAATGTGCAGGATTGCTTCAGGCCCTCTTCTGGTTCTGGGGGGCAGGCTGAGCTTGTGGTTAATTCTTCTTCCTGATGGGAAAATAGAGTGACCAGGGCCTGTCCCAACACCTAGAGCTAGTCTCTCATTGGTTCCCCTCTTCCCGTTCAACCTCAGGACAAATTGCATCCTGTATGGAACAGGACGTTAAAGGTGCTGATTCTCCAAGGAGGGAGATGGCAGGTAAGGCGGCTGGAATGGCGAACCCGAGCACAAGGAGATGAGAAATGAGGTGCGTTTTAGAAACCTTTCCCGATCACACGGTGTACCATCTTCTGGGTTTCTCATGCATGTTTTCGACGTAGGAAGATGCCCTTGAACCTGGAGATTTGGGACCCATGGGATGGGTACCATGCAGTATTACTTTAAAGGGTCTGCGTTGGCTCACGCAACCTCACCAAACCTCTCAGCCCCAAGAGTGTCCACCCTTATGTCTCAATCAGCTGTGGGTCTAGATATGGTCAATCCAGGTTGCATCACAGCCCCTGAACGAATTTTTTAAGAGTTTCTCTCTCTTTCACTGTCTTTGTTTCACGGGTTTTGAAAAGTAATTTATTTTTATAATGGGGTTTAGCTGCTTTTCACGGCTGTGTTTAGGCCGTTTTACACCCAATTAACTCACTTACAGAGAGATATCAATAGATAGGTTTCAAGATTCTTATTAGTCAGATATATTCTTGTGTGGTGAATAGGGCGTGTTGAGGCCAGTTCACTGAGCAAGGAGTAGGTCTTGTCTACTACATATTGGGTTTATGGAACGGTATCTGAGCTAATTTGAAACCCTTGATTTATGCATCACCCCACCTCACCTTTCCCGTTCAGCAGCCATAGTGTGTTTTCTGAACGTGTGACTCTTTTCTGTTTTGTAATTCAGTTCAAGTGTAGCAGTTTTTACATTCCCTCTATAAGTGATATCTTATGATAAGTGTCTTTTTCTGTGTGACTTATTTCACTTAGAATCGTCGTACCTAAATCCACTCATCGTGCTGCTACTAGCCTTATGACGTGGATTTCATGGCTGAGTGATATTCCATTGTACATGAGGACCACAAGTTCTTTATCCACTTTTCTCTTTCCTAGGATATTTAAGGTGTAATGAAGTGGGGGTTCTTGTCAACAGAGCAGCCCTAAACTTTGGGGTGCCTGTGTCTTGCTGATTTTTAGTTTTCCCAATTTATACGCCCATGAGTGGAAGTGCCCTATGCTCTCCAAGCTGTGTTTTTTAGATGTTTCAGGACACACCGTACACTTCTCCAGAGTGGCTGTTGGCCATTTACATCCCACCCATCCGCGTAGCAAGGCTCCTATTTCTCCATGGCCTGTCCTGCATTTCTGGTTTGGACACGTTTTTCCGCATGGCCCTTGTGCCCGCTGGGAAGCGAGACTTCTTTGGAGCGCTGATTGGCCTTTCCAGGTTGCTTGGTTGGCCAAAAAGGGCCTATGCGTTTTTTCCTGAATATATTCAGGAAAAAACGCATACGCCCTTTTTGGCCAAGGGCATCATTGTCCACGTTTTGCCGCTTTTCATGTGCTTTCAAGGCGATTCGAATCTACCTCCTGAAATCTGTTTCCTGCAATTCTGCCTTGCTTTCAAAGCCTCTTCGTTGCCATCCCTAAATATATTTGTGGACGAGAGTTATCATTTATAACTCTGCAGGTTTGTGAATTGCAGTGCCCCTGAGCTCCATTTTTCCAGTCGCTTTTTTGGGAGCTGGCCGCAAAAGTGCAGGATTGGTTCAGGCCCTCTTCTGGTTCTGGGGGGCAGGCTGAGCTTGTGGTTAATTCTTCTTCCCGATGGGAAAATAGAGTGACCTGTGCCTGTCCCAACCCCTAGAGCTAGTCTCTCATTGGTTGCCCTCTTCCCGTTCATCCTCAGGACAAATTGCAACCTGTAAGGAACAGGAGATTAAAGGTGCTGATTCTCCAAGGAGGGAGATGGCTAGTAAAGCGGCTGGAATGGCGAACCCGAGCACAAGGAGATGAGAAATGAGGTGCGTTTTAGAAACCTTTCCCGATCACACGGTGTACCATCTTCTGGGTTTCTCATGCATGTTTTCGACGTAGGAAGATGCCCTTGAACCTGGAGATTTGGGACCCATGGGATGGGTACCATGCAGTATTACTTTAAAGGGTCTGCGTTGGCTCACGCAACCTCACCAAACCTCTCAGCCCCAAGAGTGTCCACCCTTATGTCTCAATCAGCTGTGGGTCTAGATATGGTCAATCCAGGTTGCATCACAGCCCCTGAACGAATTTTTTAAGAGTTTCTCTCTCTTTCACTGTCTTTGTTTCACGGGTTTTGAAAAGTAATTTATTTTTATAATGGGGTTTAGCTGCTTTTCACGGCTGTGTTTAGGCCGTTTTACACCCAATTGACTCACTTACAGAGAGATATCAATAGATAGGTTTGAAGATTCTTATTAGTCAGATATATTCTTGTGTGGTGAATAGGGCGTGTTGAGGCCAGTTCACTGAGCAAGGAGTAGGTCTTGTCTACTACATATTGGGTTTATGGAACGGTATCTGAGCTAATTTGAAACCCTTGATTTATGCATCACCCCACCTCACCTTTCCCGTTCAGCAGCCATAGTGTGTTTTCTGAACGTGTGACTCTTTTCTGTTTTGTAATTCAGTTCAAGTGTAGCAGTTTTTACATTCCCTCTATAAGTGATATCTTATGATAAGTGTCTTTTTCTGTGTGACTTATTTCACTTAGAATCGTCGTACCTAAATCCACTCATCGTGCTGCTACTAGCCTTATGACGTGGATTTCATGGCTGAGTGATATTCCATTGTACATGAGGACCACAAGTTCTTTATCCACTTTTCTCTTTCCTAGGATATTTAAGGTGTAATGAAGTGGGGGTTCTTGTCAACAGAGCAGCCCTAAACTTTGGGGTGCCTGTGTCTTGCTGATTTTTAGTTTTCCCAATTTATACGCCCATGAGTGGAAGTGCCCTATGCTCTCCAAGCTGTGTTTTTTAGATGTTTCATGAGACACCGTACACTTCTCCAGAGTGGCTGTTGGCAATTTACATCCCGCCCATCACCGTAGCAAGGCTCCCATTTCTCCATGGCCTGTCCTGCATTTCTGGTTTGGACACTTTTTTCCTCATGGCTCTTTTGCCCGCTGGGAAGGGAGACTTCTTTGGAGCGCTGATTTGCCTTTCCAGGTTGCTTGGTTGGCCAAAAAGGGCGTATGCGTTTTTTCCTGAATATATTCAGGAAAAAACGCATAGGCCCTTTTTGGCCAAGGGCATCATTGTCCACGTTTTGCCGCTTTTCATGTGCTTTCAAGGCGATTCGAATCTACCTCCTGAAATCTGTTTCCTGCAATTCTGCCTTGCTTTCAAAGCCTCTTCGTTGCCTTCCCTCAATATATTTGTGGACGAGAGTTATCATTTATAACTCCGCAGGTTTGTGAATTGCAGTGCCCCTGAGCTCCATTTTTCCAGTCGCTTTTTTGGGAGCTGGCCGCAAAAGTGCAGGATTGCTTCAGGCCCTCTTCTGGTTCTGGGGGGCAGGCTGAGCTTGTGCTTAATTCTTCTTCCTGATGGGAAAATAGAGTGACCTGTGCCTGTCCCAACCCCTAGAGCTAGTCTCTCATTGGTTCCCCTCTTCCCGTTCATCCTCAGGACAAATTGCCTCCTGTATGGAACAGGACGTTAAAGGTGCTGATTCTCCAAGGAGGGTGATGGCTAGTAAAGCGGCTGGAATGGCGAACCCGAGCACAAGGAAATGAGAAATGAGTTGCGTTTTAGAAACCTTTCCCGATCACACGGTGTACCATCTTCTGGGTTTCTCATGCATGTTTTCGACGTAGGAAGATGCCCTTGAACCTGGAGATTTGGGACCCATGGGATGGGTACCATGCAGTATTACTTTAAAGGGTCTGCGTTGGCTCATGGAACCTCACCAAACCTCTCAGCCCCAAGAGTGTCCACCCTTATGTCTCAATCAGCTGTGGATGTAGATATGGTCAACCCAGGTTGCATCACAGCCCCTGAACAAATTTTGTAAGAATTTCTCTCTCTTTCACTGTCTTTGTTTCACGGGTTTTGAAAAGTAATTTATTTTTATAATGGGGTTTAGCTGCTTTTCACGGCTGTGTTTAGGCCGCTTTACACCCAACTGACTCACCTACAGAGAGATATCAATACATAGGTTTGAAGATTCTTACTAGTCAATATATCTAGTCTTACTAGATATATTCTTGTGCGGTGAATAGGGGGTGTTGAGGCCAGTTCACTGAGCAAGGAGTAGGTTTTGTCTACTACATATTGGGTTTATGGAACGGTATCTGAGCTAATTTGAAACCCTTGATTTATGCATCACCCCACCTCACCTTTACCGTTTAGCAGCCATAGTGTGTTTTCTGAACGTGTGACTCTGTTCTGTTTTGTAATTCAGTTCAAGTGTAGCGGTTTTTACATTCCCTCTATAAGTGATATCTTATGATAAGTGTCTTTTTCTGTGTGACTTATTTCACTTAGAATCGTCGTACCTAAATCCACTCACCGTGCTGCTACTAGCCTTATGACGTGGATTTCATGGCTGAGTGATATTCCATTGTACATGAGGACCACAAGTTCTTTATCCACTTTTCTCTTTCCTAGGATATTTAAGGTGTAATGAAGTGGGGGTTCTTGTCAACAGAGCAGCCCTAAACTTTGGGGTGCCTGTGTCTTGCTGATTTTTAGTTTTCCCAATTTATACGCCCATGAGTGGAAGTGCCCTATGTTCTCCAAGCTGTGTTTTTTAGATGTTTCAGGACACACCGTACAGTTCTCCAGAGTGGCTGTTGGCCATTTACATCCCACCCATCAGCGTAGCAAGGCTCCTATTTCTCCATGGCCTGTCCTGCATTTCTGGTTTGGTCACGTTTTTCCGCATGGCCCTTTTGCCCGCTGGGAAGCTAGACTTCTTTGGAGCGCTGATTGGCCTTTCCAGGTTGCTTGGTTGGCCAAAAAGGGCGTATGCGTTTTTTCCTGAATATATTCAGGAAAAAACGCATACGCCCTTTTTGGCCAAGGGCATCATTGTCCACGTTTTGCCGCTTTTCATGTGCTTTCAAGGCGATTCGAATCTACCTCCTGAAATCTGTTTCCTGCAATTCTGCCTTGCTTTCAAAGCCTCTTCGTTGCCATCCCTAAATATATTTGTGGACGAGAGTTATCATTTATAACTCTGCAGGTTTGTGAATTGCAGTGCCCCTGAGCTCCATTTTTCCAGTCGCTTTTTTGGGAGCTGGCCGCAAAAGCGCAGGATTGCTTCAGGCCCTCTTCTGGTTCTGGGGGGCAGGCTGAGCTTGTGGTTAATTCTTCTTCCTGATGGGAAAATAGAGTGACCTGTGCCTGTCCCAACCCCTAGAGCTAGTCTCTCATTGGTTGCCCTCTTCCCGTTCATCCTCAGGACAAATTGCAACCTGTAAGGAACAGGAGATTAAAGGTGCTGATTCTCCAAGGAGGGAGATGGCTAGTAAAGCGGCTGGAATGGCGAACCCGAGCACAAGGAGATGAGAAATGAGGTGCGTTTTAGAAACCTTTCCCGATCACACGGTGTACCATCTTCTGGGTTTCTCATGCATGTTTTCGACGTAGGAAGATGCCCTTGAACCTGGAGATTTGGGACCCATGGGATGGGTACCATGCAGTATTACTTGAAAGGGTCTGCGTTGGCTCACGCAACCTCACCAAACCTCTCAGCCCCAAGAGTGTCCACCCTTATGTCTCAATCAGCTGTGGGTCTAGATATGGTCAATCCAGGTTGCATCACAGCCCCTGAACGAATTTTTTAAGAGTTTCTCTCTCTTTCACTGTCTTTGTTTCACGGGTTTTGAAAAGTAATTTATTTTTATAATGGGGTTTAGCTGCTTTTCACGGCTGTGTTTAGGCCGTTTTACACCCAATTGACTCACTTACAGAGAGATATCAATAGATAGGTTTGAAGATTCTTATTAGTCAGATATATTCTTGTGTGGTGAATAGGGCGTGTTGAGGCCAGTTCACTGAGCAAGGAGTAGGTCTTGTCTACTACATATTGGGTTTATGGAACGGTATCTGAGCTAATTTGAAACCCTTGATTTATGCATCACCCCACCTCACCTTTCCCGTTCAGCAGCCATAGTGTGTTTTCTGAACGTGTGACTCTTTTCTGTTTTGTAATTCAGTTCAAGTGTAGCAGTTTTTACATTCCCTCTATAAGTGATATCTTATGATAAGTGTCTTTTTCTGTGTGACTTATTTCACTTAGAATCGTCGTACCTAAATCCACTCATCGTGCTGCTACTAGCCTTATGACGTGGATTTCATGGCTGAGTGATATTCCATTGTACATGAGGACCACAAGTTCTTTATCCACTTTTCTCTTTCCTAGGATATTTAAGGTGTAATGAAGTGGGGGTTCTTGTCAACAGAGCAGCCCTAAACTTTGGGGTGCCTGTGTCTTGCTGATTTTTAGTTTTCCCAATTTATACGCCCATGAGTGGAAGTGCCCTATGCTCTCCAAGCTGTGTTTTTTAGATGTTTCATGAGACACCGTACACTTCTCCAGAGTGGCTGTTGGCAATTTACATCCCGCCCATCACCGTAGCAAGGCTCCCATTTCTCCATGGCCTGTCCTGCATTTCTGGTTTGGACACTTTTTTCCTCATGGCTCTTTTGCCCGCTGGGAAGGGAGACTTCTTTGGAGCGCTGATTTGCCTTTCCAGGTTGCTTGGTTGGCCAAAAAGGGCGTATGCGTTTTTTCCTGAATATATTCAGGAAAAAACGCATAGGCCCTTTTTGGCCAAGGGCATCATTGTCCACGTTTTGCCGCTTTTCATGTGCTTTCAAGGCGATTCGAATCTACCTCCTGAAATCTGTTTCCTGCAATTCTGCCTTGCTTTCAAAGCCTCTTCGTTGCCTTCCCTCAATATATTTGTGGACGAGAGTTATCATTTATAACTCCGCAGGTTTGTGAATTGCAGTGCCCCTGAGCTCCATTTTTCCAGTCGCTTTTTTGGGAGCTGGCCGCAAAAGTGCAGGATTGCTTCAGGCCCTCTTCTGGTTCTGGGGGTCAGGCTGAGCTTGTGCTTAATTCTTCTTCCTGATGGGAAAATAGAGTGACCTGTGCCTGTCCCAACCCCTAGAGCTAGTCTCTCATTGGTTCCCCTCTTCCCGTTCATCCTCAGGACAAATTGCATCCTGTATGGAACAGGACGTTAAAGGTGCTGATTATCCAAGGAGGGTGATGGCTAGTAAAGCGGCTGGAATGGCGAACCCGAGCACAAGGAAATGAGAAATGAGTTGCGTTTTAGAAACCTTTCCCGATCACACGGTGTACCATCTTCTGGGTTTCTCATGCATGTTTTCGACGTAGGAAGATGCCCTTGAACCTGGAGATTTGGGACCCATGGGATGGGTACCATGCAGTATTACTTTAAAGGGTCTGCGTTGGCTCATGGAACCTCACCAAACCTCTCAGCCCCAAGAGTGTCCACCCTTATGTCTCAATCAGCTGTGGATGTAGATATGGTCAACCCAGGTTGCATCACAGCCCCTGAACAAATTTTGTAAGAATTTCTCTCTCTTTCACTGTCTTTGTTTCACGGGTTTTGAAAAGTAATTTATTTTTATAATGGGGTTTAGCTGCTTTTCACGGCTGTGTTTAGGCCGCTTTACACCCAACTGACTCACCTACAGAGAGATATCAATACATAGGTTTGAAGATTCTTACTAGTCAGATATATTCTTGTGCGGTGAATAGGGGGTGTTGAGGCCAGTTCACTGAGCAAGGAGTAGGTTTTTTCTACTACATATTGGGTTTATGGAACGGTATCTGAGCTAATTTGAAACCCTTGATTTATGCATCACCCCACCTCACCTTTCCCGTTCAGCAGCCATAGTGTGTTTTCTGAACGTGTGACTCTTTTCTGTTTTGTAATTCAGTTCAAGTGTAGCAGTTTTTACATTCCCTCTATAAGTGATATCTTATGATAAGTGTCTTTTTCTGTGTGACTTATTTCACTTAGAATCGTCGTACCTAAATCCACTCATCGTGCTGCTACTAGCCTTATGACGTGGATTTCATGGCTGAGTGATATTCCATTGTACATGAGGACCACAAGTTCTTTATCCACTTTTCTCTTTCCTAGGATATTTAAGGTGTAATGAAGTGGGGGTTCTTGTCAACAGAGCAGCCCTAAACTTTGGGGTGCCTGTGTCTTGCTGATTTTTAGTTTTCCCAATTTATACGCCCATGAGTGGAAGTGCCCTATGCTCTCCAAGCTGTGTTTTTTAGATGTTTCATGAGACACCGTACACTTCTCCAGAGTGGCTGTTGGCAATTTACATCCCGCCCATCACCGTAGCAAGGCTCCCATTTCTCCATGGCCTGTCCTGCATTTCTGGTTTGGACACTTTTTTCCTCATGGCTCTTTTGCCCGCTGGGAAGGGAGACTTCTTTGGAGCGCTGATTTGCCTTTCCAGGTTGCTTGGTTGGCCAAAAAGGGCGTATGCGTTTTTTCCTGAATATATTCAGGAAAAAACGCATAGGCCCTTTTTGGCCAAGGGCATCATTGTCCACGTTTTGCCGCTTTTCATGTGCTTTCAAGGCGATTCGAATCTACCTCCTGAAATCTGTTTCCTGCAATTCTGCCTTGCTTTCAAAGCCTCTTCGTTGCCTTCCCTCAATATATTTGTGGACGAGAGTTATCATTTATAACTCCGCAGGTTTGTGAATTGCAGTGCCCCTGAGCTCCATTTTTCCAGTCGCTTTTTTGGGAGCTGGCCGCAAAAGTGCAGGATTGCTTCAGGCCCTCTTCTGGTTCTGGGGGTCAGGCTGAGCTTGTGCTTAATTCTTCTTCCTGATGGGAAAATAGAGTGACCTGTGCCTGTCCCAACCCCTAGAGCTAGTCTCTCATTGGTTCCCCCTCTTCCCCTTCATCCTCAGGACAAATTGCAACCTGTACGGAACAGGAGTTTAAAGGTGCTGATTCTCCAAGGAGGGAGATGGCTAGTAAATCAGCTGGAATGGCGAACCCGAGCCAAGGAGATGAGAAATGAGGTGCGTTATAGAAACCTTTCCCGATCACACGGTGTACCATCTTCTGGGTTTCTCATGCCTGTTTTCGATGTAGGAAGATGCCCTTGAACCTGGAGATTTGGGACCCATGGGATGGGTACCATGCAGTATTACTTGAAAGGGTCTGTGTTGGCTCACCCAACCTCACCGAACCTCTCAGCCCCAAGAGTGTCCACCCTTATGTCTCAATCAGCTGTGGGTCTAGATATGGTCAATCCAGGTTGCATCACAGCCCCTGAACGAATTTTGTAAGAATTTCTCTCTCTTTCACTGTCTTTGTTTCACTGGTTTTGAAAAGTAATTTATTTTTATAATGGGGTTTAGCTGCTTTTCACGGCTGTGTTTATGCCGCTTTGCACCCCCTTGACTCACTTACAGAGAGATATCAATACATAGGTTTGAAGATTCTTACTAGTCAGATATATTCTTGTGCGGTGAATAGGGGGTGTTGAGTCCAGGTCACTGAAAAAGGAATAGGTCTTGTCTCTTACATATTGGGTTTATGGAACGGTATCGGAGCTAATTTGAAACCCTTGTTTTATGCATCACCCCACCTCACCTTTCCCGTTCAGCAGCCATAGTGTGTTTCCTAAACGTGTGACTCTGTTCTGTTTTGCAATTCAGTTCAAGTGTAGCGGTTTTTACATTCCCTCTCTAAGTGATATCTTATGATAAGTGTCTTTTTCTGTGTGACTTATTTCACTTAGAATCGTCGTACCTAAATCCACTCATCGTGCTGCTACTAGCCTTATGACGTTGATTTCATGGCTGAGTGATATTCCATTGTACATGAGGACCACAACTTCTTTATCCATTTTTCTCTTTCCTAGGATATTTTTTTTTTAAGGATTTTCTTTTTTATTTATTTATTTATTTATTTATTTATTTATTTATGGCTGTGTTGGGTCTTCGGTTCATGCGAGGGCTTTCTCCAGTTGCGGCAAGCGGGGACCACTCTCCATCACGTTGCGGGGTACGCTCTTCATCGCGGTGTGCGGGCCTTTCTCTATCGCGGCCCCTCCCGTTGCGGGGCACAGGCTCCAGACGCGCAGGCTCAGCAATTGTGGCTCACGGGCCCAGCTGCTCCGTGGCATGTGGGATCATCCCAGACCAGGGCTAGAACCCGTGTCCCCTGCATTAGCAGGCAGATTCTCAACCACTGCGCCACCAGGGAAGCCCACCTAGGATATTTAAGGTGTAATGAAGTGGGGGTTCTTGTCAACAGAGCAGCCCTAAACTTTGGGGTGCCTGTGTCTTGCTGATTTTTAGTTTTCCCAATTTATACGCCCATGAGTGGAAGTGCCCTATGCTCTCCAAGCTGTGTTTTTTAGATGTTTCAGAACACACCGTACACGTCTCCAGAGTGGCTGTTGGCAATTTACATCCCACCAATCAGCGTAGCAAGGCTCTCATTTCTCCATGGCCGGTCCTGCATTTCTGGTTTGGACACTTTTTTCCGCATGGCCCTTTTGCCCGCTGGGAAGCGAGACTTCTTTGGAGCGCTGATTTGCCTTTCCAGGTTGCTTGGTTGGCCAAAAAGGGCGTATGCGTTTTTTCCTGAATATATTCAGGAAAAAACGCATACGCCCTTTTTGGCCAAGGGCATCATTGTCCACGTTTTGCCGCTTTTCATGTGCTTTCAAGGCGATTCGAATCTACCTGCTGAAATCTGTTTCCTGCAATTCTGCCTTGCTTTCAAAGCCTCTTCGTTGCCATCCCTAAATATATTTGTGGACGAGAGTTATCATTTATAACTCTGCAGGTTTGTGAATTGCAGTGCCCCTGAGCTCCATTTTTCCAGTCGCTTTTTTGGGAGCTGGCCGCAAAAGTGCAGGATTGCTTCAGGCCCTCTTCTGGTTCTGGGGGGCAGGCTGAGCTTGTGGTTAATTCTTCTTCCCGATGGGAAAATAGAGTGACCTGTGCCTGTCCCAACCCCTAGAGCTAGTTTCTCATTGGTTGCCCTCTTCCCGTTCATCCTCAGGACAAATTGCAACCTGTAAGGAACAGGAGATTAAAGGTGCTGATTCTCCAAGGAGGGAGATGGCTAGTAAAGCGGCTGGAATGGCGAACCCGAGCACAAGGAGATGAGAAATGAGGTGCGTTTTAGAAACCTTTCCCGATCACACGGTGTACCATCTTCTGGGTTTCTCATGCATGTTTTCGACGTAGAAAGATGCCCTTGAACCTGGAGATTTGGGACCCATGGGATGGGTACCATGCAGTATTACTTGAAAGGGTCTGCGTTGGCTCACGCAACCTCACCAAACTTCTCAGCCCCAAGAGTGTCCACCCTTATGTCTCAATCAGCTGTGGGTCTAGATATGGTCAATCCAGGTTGCATCACAGCCCCTGAACGAATTTTGTAAGAATTTCTCTCTCTTTCACTGTCTTTGTTTCACGGGTTTTGAAAAGTAATTTATTTTTATAATGGGGTTTAGCTGCTTTTCACGACTGTGTTTAGGCCGCTTTACACCCCCTTGACTCACTTACAGAGAGATATCAATACATAGGTTCGAAGATTCTTACTAGTCAGATATATTCTTGGGCGGTGAATAGGGGGTGTTGAGGCCAGTTCACTGAGCAAGGAGTAGGTCTTGTCTACTACATATTGGGTTTATGGAACGGTATCGGAGCTAATTTGAAACCCTTCTTTTATGCATCACCCCACCTCACCTTTCCCGTTCAGCAGCCATAGTGTGTTTTCTGAACGTGTGACTCTGTTCTGTTTTGTAATTCAGTTCAAGTGTAGCGGTTTTTACATTCCCTCTATAAGTGATATCTTATGATAAGTGTCTTTTTCTGTGTGACTTATTTCACTTAGAATCGTCGTACCTAAATCCACTCATCGTGCTGCTACTAGCCTTATGACGTGGATTTCATGGCTGAGTGATATTCCATTGTACATGAGGACCACAAGTTCTTTATCCACTTTTCTCTTTCCTAGGATATTTAAGGTGTAATGAAGTGGGGGTTCTTGTCAACAGAGCAGCCCTAAACTTTGGGGTGCCTGTGTCTTGCTGGTTTTTAGTTTTCCCAATTTATACGCCCATGAGTGGAAGTGCCCTATGCTCTCCAAGCTGTGTTTTTTAGATGTTTCATGAGACACCGTACACTTCTCCAGAGTGGCTGTTGGCAATTTACATCCCGCCCATCACCGTAGCAAGGCTCCCATTTCTCCATGGCCTGTCCTGCATTTCTGGTTTGGACACTTTTTTCCGCATGACTCTTTTGCCCGCTGGGAAGGGAGACTTCTTTGGAGCGCTGATTTGCCTTTCCAGGTTGCTTGGTTGGCCAAAAAGGGCGTATGCGTTTTTTCCTGAATATATTCAGGAAAAAACGCATACGCCCTTTTTGGCCAAGGGCATCATTGTCCACGTTTTGCCGCTTTTCATGTGCTTTCAAGGCGATTCGAATCTACCTCCTGAAATCTGTTTCCTGCAATTCTGCCTTGCTTTCAAAGCCTCTTCGTTGCCTTCCCTTAATATATTTGTGGACGAGAGGTATCATTTAAAACTCTGCAGGTTTGTGAATTGCAGTGCCCCTGAGCTCCATTTTTCAATTCGCTTTTTTGGGAGCTGGCCGCAAAAGCGCAGGATTGCTTCAGGCCCTCTTCTGGTTCTGGGGGGCAGGCTGAGCTTGTGCTTAATTCTTCTTCCTGATGGGAAAATAGAGTGACCTGTGCCTGTCCCAACACCTAGAGCTAGTCTCTCATTGGTTCCCCCTCTTCCCGTTCATCCTCAGGACAAATTGCAACCTGTACGGAACAGGAGGTTAAAGGTGCTGATTCTCCAAGGAGGGAGATGGCTAGTAAATCGGCTGGAATGGCGAACCCGAGCCAAGGAGATGAGAAATGAGGTGCTTTATAGAAACCTTTCCCGATCACACGGTGTACCATCTTCTGGGTTTCTCATGCCTGTTTTCGATGTAGGAAGATGCCCTTGAACCTGGAGATATGGGACCCATGGGATGGGTACCATGCAGTATTACTTGAAAGGGTCTGCGTTGGCTCACCCAACCTCACCGAACCTCTCAGCCCCAAGAGTGTCCACCCTTATGTCTCAATCAGCTGTGGGTCTAGATATGGTCAATCCAGGTTGCATCACAGCCCATGAACGAATTTTGTAAGAATTTCTCTCTCTTTCACTGTCTTTGTTTCACTGGTTTTGAAAAGTAATTTATTTTTATAATGGGGTTTAGCTGCTTTTCACGGCTGTGTTTAGGCCGCTTTACACCCCCTTGACTCACTTACAGAGAGATATCAATACATAGGTTTGAAGATTCTTACTAGTCAGATATATTCTTGTGCGGTGAATAGGGGGTGTTGAGTCCAGGTCACTAAAAAAGGAATAGGTCTTTTCTCTTACATATTGGGTTTTATGGAACGGTATCGGAGCTAATTTGAAACCCTTGTTTTATGCATCACCCCACCTCACCTTTCCCGTTCAGCAGCCATAGTGTATTTTCTAAACGTGTGACTCTGTTCTGTTTTGCAATTCAGTTCAAGTGTAGCGGTTTTTACATTCCCTCTATAA
The DNA here is from genome assembly GCF_949987535.1 of Balaenoptera acutorostrata. Taxonomy (NCBI): domain Eukaryota; kingdom Metazoa; phylum Chordata; class Mammalia; order Artiodactyla; family Balaenopteridae; genus Balaenoptera; species Balaenoptera acutorostrata. The sequence goes on along the minus strand of NW_026646352.1, from coordinate 201,469 downwards.
GTGATATCTTATGATAAGTGTCTCTTTCTGTGTGACTTATTTCACTTAGAATCGTCGTACCTAAATCCACTCATCGTGCTGCTACTAGCCTTATGACGTTGATTTCATGGCTGAGTGATATTCCATTGTACATGAGGACCACAACTTCTTTATCCATTTTTCTCTTTACTAGGATATTTAAGGTGTAATGAAGTGGGGGTTCTTGTCAACAGAGCAACCCTAAACTTTGGGGTGCCTGTGTCTTGCTGATTTTTAGTTTTCCCAAATTATACGCCCATGAGTGGAAGTGCCCTATGCTCTCCAAGCTGTGTTTTTTAGATGTTTCAGAACACACCGTACACGTCTCCAGAGTGGCTGTTGGCAATTTACATCCCACCCATCAGCGTAGCAAGGCTCTCATTTCTCCATGGCCGGTCCTGCATTTCTGGTTTGGACACTTTTTTCTGCATGGCCCTTTTGCCCGCTGGGAAGCGAGACTTCTTTGGAGCGCTGATTTGCCTTTCCAGGTTGCTTGGTTGGCCAAAAAGGGCGTATGCGTTTTTTCCTGAATATATTCAGGAAAAAACACATACGCCCTTTTTGGCCAAGGGCATCATTGTCCACGTTTTGCCGCTTTTCATGTGCTTTCAAGGCGATTCGAATCTACCTCCTGAAATCTGTTTCCTGCAATTCTGCCTTGCTTTCAAAGCCTCTTCGTTGCCATCCCTAAATATATTTGTGGACGAGAGTTATCATTTATAACTCTGCAGGTTTGTGAATTGCAGTGCCCCTGAGCTCCATTTTTCCAGTCGCTTTTTTGGGAGCTGGCCGCAAAAGTGCAGGATTGCTTCAGGCCCTCTTCTGGTTCTGGGGGGCAGGCTGAGCTTGTGGTTAATTCTTCTTCCCGATGGGAAAATAGAGTGACCTGTGCCTGTCCCAACCCCTAGAGCTAGTTTCTCATTGGTTGCCCTCTTCCCGTTCATCCTCAGGACAAATTGCAACCTGTAAGGAACAGGAGATTAAAGGTGCTGATTCTCCAAGGAGGGAGATGGCTAGTAAAGCGGCTGGAATGGCGAACCCGAGCACAAGGAGATGAGAAATGAGGTGCGTTTCAGAAACTTTTCCCGATCACACGGTGTACCATCTTCTGGGTTTCTCATGCATGTTTTCGACGTAGGAAGATGCCCTTGAACCTGGAGATTTGGGACCCATGGGATGGGTACCATGCAGTATTACTTGAAAGGGTCTGCGTTGGCTCACGCAACCTCACCAAACCTCTCAGCCCCAAGAGTGTCCACCCTTATGTCTCAATCAGCTGTGGGTCTAGATATGGTCAATCCAGGTTGCATCACAGCCCCTGAACGAATTTTGTAAGAATTTCTCTCTCTTTCACTGTCTTTGTTTCACGGGTTTTGAAAAGTAATTTATTTTTATAATGGGGTTTAGCTGCTTTTCACGACTGTGTTTAGGCCGCTTTACACCCCCTTGACTCACTTACAGAGAGATATCAATACATAGGTTCGAAGATTCTTACTAGTCAGATATATTCTTGGGCGGTGAATAGGGGGTGTTGAGGCCAGTTCACTGAGCAAGGAGTAGGTCTTGTCTACTACATATTGGGTTTATGGAACGGTATCGGAGCTAATTTGAAACCCTTCTTTTATGCATCACCCCACCTCACCTTTCCCGTTCAGCAGCCATAGTGTGTTTTCTGAACGTGTGACTCTGTTCTGTTTTGTAATTCAGTTCAAGTGTAGCGGTTTTTACATTCCCTCTATAAGTGATATCTTATGATAAGTGTCTTTTTCTGTGTGACTTATTTCACTTAGAATCGTCGTACCTAAATCCACTCATCGTGCTGCTACTAGCCTTATGACGTGGATTTCATGGCTGAGTGATATTCCATTGTACATGAGGACCACAAGTTCTTTATCCACTTTTCTCTTTCCTAGGATATTTAAGGTGTAATGAAGTGGGGGTTCTTGTCAACAGAGCAGCCCTAAACTTTGGGGTGCCTGTGTCTTGCTGGTTTTTAGTTTTCCCAATTTATACGCCCATGAGTGGAAGTGCCCTATGCTCTCCAAGCTGTGTTTTTTAGATGTTTCATGAGACACCGTACACTTCTCCAGAGTGGCTGTTGGCAATTTACATCCCGCCCATCACCGTAGCAAGGCTCCCATTTCTCCATGGCCTGTCCTGCATTTCTGGTTTGGACACTTTTTTCCGCATGACTCTTTTGCCCGCTGGGAAGGGAGACTTCTTTGGAGCGCTGATTGGCCTTTCCAGGTTGCTTGGTTGGCCAAAAAGGGCGTATGCGTTTTTTCCTGAATATATTCAGGAAAAAACGCATACGCCCTTTTTGGCCAAGGGCATCATTGTCCACGTTTTGCCGCTTTTCATGTGCTTTCAAGGCGATTCGAATCTACCTCCTGAAATCTGTTTCCTGCAATTCTGCCTTGCTTTCAAAGCCTCTTCGTTGCCTTCCCTTAATATATTTGTGGACGAGAGGTATCATTTAAAACTCTGCAGGTTTGTGAATTGCAGTGCCCCTGAGCTCCATTTTTCAATTCGCTTTTTTGGGAGCTGGCCGCAAAAGCGCAGGATTGCTTCAGGCCCTCTTCTGGTTCTGGGGGGCAGGCTGAGCTTGTGCTTAATTCTTCTTCCTGATGGGAAAATAGAGTGACCTGTGCCTGTCCCAACACCTAGAGCTAGTCTCTCATTGGTTCCCCCTCTTCCCGTTCATCCTCAGGACAAATTGCAACCTGTACGGAACAGGAGGTTAAAGGTGCTGATTCTCCAAGGAGGGAGATGGCTAGTAAATCGGCTGGAATGGCGAACCCGAGCCAAGGAGATGAGAAATGAGGTGCGTTTTAGAAACCTTTCCCGATCACACGGTGTACCATCTTCTGGGTTTCTCATGCCTGTTTTCGATGTAGGAAGATGCCCTTGAACCTGGAGATATGGGACCCATGGGATGGGTACCATGCAGTATTACTTGAAAGGGTCTGCGTTGGCTCACCCAACCTCACTGAACCTCTCAGCCCCAAGAGTGTCCACCCTTATGTCTCAATCAGCTGTGGGTCTAGATATGGTCAATCCAGGTTGCATCACAGCCCATGAACGAATTTTGTAAGAATTTCTCTCTCTTTCACTGTCTTTGTTTCACTGGTTTTGAAAAGTAATTTATTTTTATAATGGGGTTTAGCTGCTTTTCACGGCTGTGTTTATGCCGCTTTACACCCCCTTGACTCACTTACAGAGAGATATCAATACATAGGTTTGAAGATTCTTACTAGTCAGATATATTCTTGTGCGGTAAATAGGGGGTGTTGAGTCCAGGTCACTAAAAAAGGAATAGGTCTTTTCTCTTACATATTGGGTTTTATGGAACGGTATCGGAGCTAATTTGAAACCCTTGTTTTATGCATCACCCCACCTCACCTTTCCCGTTCAGCAGCCATAGTGTATTTTCTAAACGTGTGACTCTGTTCTGTTTTGCAATTCAGTTCAAGTGTAGCGGTTTTTACATTCCCTCTATAAGTGATATCTTATGATAAGTGTCTTTTTCTGTGTGACTTATTTCACTTAGAATCGTCGTACCTAAATCCACTCATCGTGCTGCTACTAGCCTTATGACGTTGATTTCATGGCTGAGTGATATTCCATTGTACATGAGGACCACAACTTCTTTATCCATTTTTCTCTTTCCTAGGATATTTAAGGTGTAATGAAGTGGGGGTTCTTGTCAACAGAGCAGCCCTAAACTTTGGGGTGCCTGTGTCTTGCTGATTTTTCGTTTTCACAATTTATACGGCCATGAGTGGAAGTGCCCTATGCTCTCCAAGCTGTGTTTTTTAGATGTTTCAGAACACACCGTACACTTCTCCAGAGTGGCTGTTGGCAATTTACATCCCACCCATCAGCGTAGCAAGGCTCCCATTTCTCCATGGCCGGTCCTGCATTTCTGGTTTGGACACTTTTTTCCGCATGGCCCTTTTGCCCGCTGGGAAGCGAGACTTCTTTGGAGCGCTGATTTGCCTTTCCAGGTTGCTTGGTTGGCCAAAAAGGGCGTATGCGTTTTTTCCTGAATATATTCAGGAAAAAACGCATACGCCCTTTTTGGCCAAGGGCATCATTGTCCACGTTTTGCCGCTTTTCATGTGCTTTCAAGGCGATTCGAATCTACCTCCTGAAATCTGTTTCCTGCAATTCTGCCTTGCTTTCAAAGCCTCTTCGTTGCCTTCCCTTAATATATTTGTGGACGAGAGGTATCATTTAAAACTCTGCAGGTTTGTGAATTGCAGTGCCCCTGAGCTTCATTTTTCAACTCGCTTTTTTGGGAGCTGGCCGCAAAAGCGCAGGATTGCTTCAGGCCCTCTTCTGGTTCTGGGGGGCAGGCTGAGCTTGTGCTTAATTCTTCTTCCTGATGGGAAAATAGAGTGACCTGTGCCTGTCCCAACACCTAGAGCTAGTGTCTCATTGGTTCCCCCTCTTCCCGTTCATCCTCAGGACAAATTGCAACCTGTACGGAACAGGAGGTTAAAGGTGCTGATTCTCCAAGGAGGGAGATGGCTAGTAAATCGGCTGGAATGGCGAACCCGAGCCAAGGAGATGAGAAATGAGGTGCGTTATAGAAACCTTTCCCGATCACACGGTGTACCATCTTCTGGGTTTCTCATGCCTGTTTTCGATGTAGGAAGATGCCCTTGAACCTGGAGATATGGGACCCATGGGATGGGTACCATGCAGTATTACTTGAAAGGGTCTGCGTTGGCTCACCCAACCTCACTGAACCTCTCAGCCCCAAGAGTGTCCACCCTTATGTCTCAATCAGCTGTGGGTCTAGATATGGTCAATCCAGGTTGCATCACAGCCCATGAACGAATTTTGTAAGAATTTCTCTCTCTTTCACTGTCTTTGTTTCACTGGTTTTGAAAAGTAATTTATTTTTATAATGGGGTTTAGCTGCTTTTCACGGCTGTGTTTATGCCGCTTTACACCCCCTTGACTCACTTACAGAGAGATATCAATACATAGGTTTGAAGATTCTTACTAGTCAGATATATTCTTGTGCGGTAAATAGGGGGTGTTGAGTCCAGGTCACTAAAAAAGGAATAGGTCTTTTCTCTTACATATTGGGTTTTATGGAACGGTATCGGAGCTAATTTGAAACCCTTGTTTTATGCATCACCCCACCTCACCTTTCCCGTTCAGCAGCCATAGTGTATTTTCTAAACGTGTGACTCTGTTCTGTTTTGCAATTCAGTTCAAGTGTAGCGGTTTTTACATTCCCTCTATAAGTGATATCTTATGATAAGTGTCTTTTTCTGTGTGACTTATTTCACTTAGAATCGTCGTACCTAAATCCACTCATCGTGCTGCTACTAGCCTTATGACGTTGATTTCATGGCTGAGTGATATTCCATTGTACATGAGGACCACAACTTCTTTATCCATTTTTCTCTTTCCTAGGATATTTAAGGTGTAATGAAGTGGGGGTTCTTGTCAACAGAGCAGCCCTAATCTTTGGGGTGCCTGTGTCTTGCTGATTTTTCGTTTTCCCAATTTATACGGCCATGAGTGGAAGTGCCCTATGCTCTCCAAGCTGTGTTTTTTAGATGTTTCAGAACACACCGTACACTTCTCCAGAGTGGCTGTTGGCAATTTACATCCCACCCATCAGCGTAGCAAGGCTCCCATTTCTCCATGGCCGGTCCTGCATTTCTGGTTTGGACACTTTTTTCCGCATGGCCCTTTTGCCCGCTGGGAAGCGAGACTTCTTTGGAGCGCTGATTTGCCTTTCCAGGTTGCTTGGTTGGCCAAAAAGGGCGTATGCGTTTTTTCCTGAATATATTCAGGAAAAAACGCATACGCCCTTTTTGGCCAAGGGCATCATTGTCCACGTTTTGCCGCTTTTCATGTGCTTTCAAGGCGATTCGAATCTACCTCCTGAAATCTGTTTCCTGCAATTCTGCCTTGCTTTCAAAGCCTCTTCGTTGCCTTCCCTTAATATATCTGTGGACGAGAGGTATCATTTAAAACTCTGCAGGTTTGTGAATTGCAGTGCCCCTGAGCTCCATTTTTCAACTCGCTTTTTTGGGAGCTGGCCGCAAAAGCGCAGGATTGCTTCAGGCCCTCTTCTGGTTCTGGGGGGCAGGCTGAGCTTGTGCTTAATTCTTCTTCCTGATGGGAAAATAGAGTGACCTGTGCCTGTCCCAACACCTAGAGCTAGTCTCTCATTGGTTCCCCCTCTTCCCGTTCATCCTCAGGACAAATTGCAACCTGTACGGAACAGGAGGTTAAAGGTGCTGATTCTCCAAGGATGGAGATGGCTAGTTAATCGGCTGGAATGGCGAACCCGAGCCAAGGAGATGAGAAATGAGGTGCGTTATAGAAACCTTTCCCGATCACACGGTGTACCATCTTCTGGGTTTCTCATGCCTGTTTTCGATGTAGGAAGATGCCCTTGAACCTGGAGATATGGGACCCATGGGATGGGTACCATGCAGTATTACTTGAAAGGGTCTGCGTTGGCTCACCCAACCTCACTGAACCTCTCAGCCCCAAGAGTGTCCACCCTTATGTCTCAATCAGCTGTGGGTCTAGATATGGTCAATCCAGGTTGCATCACAGCCCCTGAACGAATTTTGTAAGAATTTCTCTCTCTTTCACTGTCTTTGTTTCACGGGTTTTGAAAAGTAATTTATTTTTATAATGGGGTTTAGCTGCTTTTCACGGCTGTGTTTATGCCGCTTTACACCCCCTTGACTCACTTACAGAGAGATATCAATACATAGGTTTGAAGATTCTTACTAGTCAGATATATTCTTGTGCGGTAAATAGGGGGTGTTGAGTCCAGGTCACTAAAAAAGGAATAGGTCTTTTCTCTTACATATTGGGTTTTATGGAACGGTATTGGAGCTAATTTGAAACCCTTGTTTTATGCATCACCCCACCTCACCTTTCCCGTTCAGCAGCCATAGTGTATTTTCTAAACGTGTGACTATGTTCTGTTTTGCAATTCAGTTCAAGTGTAGCGGTTTTTACATTCCCTCTATAAGTGATATCTTATGATAAGTGTCTTTTTCTGTGTGACTTATTTCACTTAGAATCGTCGTACCTAAATCCACTCATCGTGCTGCTACTAGCCTTATGACGTTGATTTCATGGCTGAGTGATATTCCTTTGTACATGAGGACCAGAACTTCTTTATCCATTTTTCTCTTTCCTAGGATATTTAAGGTGTAATGAAGTGGGGGTTCTTGTCAACAGAGCAGCCCTAAACTTTGGGGTGCCTGTGTCTTGCTGATTTTTCGTTTTCCCAATTTATACGGCCATGAGTGGAAGTGCCCTATGCTCTCCAAGCTGTGTTTTTTAGATGTTTCAGAACACACCGTACACTTCTCCAGAGTGGCTGTTGGCAATTTACATCCCACCCATCAGCGTAGCAAGGCTCCCATTTCTCCATGGCCGGTCCTGCATTTCTGGTTTGGACACTTTTTTCCGCATGGCCCTTTTGCCCGCTGGGAAGCGAGACTTCTTTGGAGCGCTGATTTGCCTTTCCAGGTTGCTTGGTTGGCCAAAAAGGGCGTATGCGTTTTTTCCTGAATATATTCAGGAAAAAACGCATACGCCCTTTTTGGCCAAGGGCATCATTGTCCACGTTTTGCCGCTTTTCATGTGCTTTCAAGGCGATTCGAATCTACCTCCTGAAATCTGTTTCCTGCAATTCTGCCTTGCTTTCAAAGCCTCTTCGTTGCCTTCCCTTAATATATCTGTGGACGAGAGGTATCATTTAAAACTCTGCAGGTTTGTGAATTGCAGTGCCCCTGAGCTCCATTTTTCAACTCGCTTTTTTGGGAGCTGGCCGCAAAAGCGCAGGATTGCTTCAGGCCCTCTTCTGGTTCTGGGGGGCAGGCTGAGCTTGTGCTTAATTCTTCTTCCTGATGGGAAAATAGAGTGACCTGTGCCTGTCCCAACACCTAGAGCTAGTCTCTCATTGGTTCCCCCTCTTCCCGTTCATCCTCAGGACAAATTGCAACCTGTACGGAACAGGAGGTTAAAGGTGCTGATTCTCCAAGGAGGGAGATGGCTAGTAAATCGGCTGGAATGGCGAACCCGAGCCAAGGAGATGAGAAATGAGGTGCGTTATAGAAACCTTTCCCGATCACACGGTGTACCATCTTCTGGGTTTCTCATGCCTGTTTTCGATGTAGGAAGATGCCCTTGAACCTGGAGATATGGGACCCATGGGATGGGTACCATGCAGTATTACTTGAAAGGGTCTGCGTTGGCTCACCCAACCTCACCGAACCTCTCAGCCCCAAGAGTGTCCACCCTTATGTCTCAATCAGCTGTGGGTCTAGATATGGTCAATCCAGGTTGCATCACAGCCCATGAACGAATTTTGTAAGAATTTCTCTCTCTTTCACTGTCTTTGTTTCACGGGTTTTGAAAAGTAATTTATTTTTATAATGGGGTTTAGCTGCTTTTCACGACTGTGTTTAGGCCGCTTTACACCCCCTTGACTCACTTACAGAGAGATATCAATACATAGGTTCGAAGATTCTTACTAGTCAGATATATTCTTGGGCGGTGAATAGGGGGTGTTGAGGCCAGTTCACTGAGCAAGGAGTAGGTCTTGTCTACTACATATTGGGTTTATGGAACGGTATCGGAGCTAATTTGAAACCCTTCTTTTATGCATCACCCCACCTCACCTTTCCCGTTCAGCAGCCATAGTGTGTTTTCTGAACGTGTGACTCTGTTCTGTTTTGTAATTCAGTTCAAGTGTAGCGGTTTTTACATTCCCTCTATAAGTGATATCTTATGATAAGTGTCTTTTTCTGTGTGACTTATTTCACTTAGAATCGTCGTACCTAAATCCACTCATCGTGCTGCTACTAGCCTTATGACGTGGATTTCATGGCTGAGTGATATTCCATTGTACATGAGGACCACAAGTTCTTTATCCACTTTTCTCTTTCCTAGGATATTTAAGGTGTAATGAAGTGGGGGTTCTTGTCAACAGAGCAGCCCTAAACTTTGGGGTGCCTGTGTCTTGCTGGTTTTTAGTTTTCCCAATTTATACTCCCATGAGTGGAAGTGCCCTATGCTCTCCAAGCTGTGTTTTTTAGATGTTTCATGAGACACCGTACACTTCTCCAGAGTGGCTGTTGGCAATTTACATCCCGCCCATCACCGTAGCAAGGCTCCCATTTCTCCATGGCCTGTCCTGCATTTCTGGTTTGGACACTTTTTTCCGCATGACTCTTTTTCCCGCTGGGAAGGGAGACTTCTTTGGAGCGCTGATTTGCCTTTCCAGGTTGCTTGGTTGGCCAAAAAGGGCGTATGCGTTTTTTCCTGAATATATTCAGGAAAAAACGCATACGCCCTTTTTGGCCAAGGGCATCATTGTCCACGTTTTGCCGCTTTTCATGTGCTTTCAAGGCGATTCGAATCTACCTCCTGAAATCTGTTTCCTGCAATTCTGCCTTGCTTTCAAAGCCTCTTCGTTGCCTTCCCTTAATATATTTGTGGACGAGAGGTATCTTTTAAAACTCTGCAGGTTTGTGAATTGCAGTGCCCCTGAGCTCCATTTTTCAATTCGCTTTTTTGGGAGCTGGCCGCAAAAGTGCATAATTGCTTCAGGCCCTCTTCTGGTTCTGGGGGGCAGGCTGAGCTTGTGCTTAATTCTTCTTCCTGATGGGAAAATAGAGTGACCTGTGCCTGTCCCAACACCTAGAGCTAGTCTCTCATTGGTTCCCCCTCTTCCCGTTCATCCTCAGGACAAATTGCAACCTGTACGGAACAGGAGGTTAAAGGTGCTGATTCTCCAAGGAGGGAGATGGCTATTAAATCGGCTGGAATGGCGAACCCGAGCCAAGGAGATGAGAAATGAGGTGCGTTATAGAAACCTTTCCCGATCACACGGTGTACCATCTTCTGGGTTTCTCATGCCTGTTTTCGATGTAGGAAGATGCCCTTGAACCTGGAGATATGGGACCCATGGGATGGGTACCATGCAGTATTACTTGAAAGGGTCTGCGTTGGCTCACCCAACCTCACTGAACCTCTCAGCCCCAAGAGTGTCCACCCTTATGTCTCAATCAGCTGTGGGTCTAGATATGGTCAATCCAGGTTGCATCACAGCCCATGAACGAATTTTGTAAGAATTTCTCTCTCTTTCACTGTCTTTGTTTCACTGGTTTTGAAAAGTAATTTATTTTTATAATGGGGTTTAGCTGCTTTTCACGGCTGTGTTTATGCCGCTTTACACCCCCTTGACTCACTTACAGAGAGATATCAATACATAGGTTTGAAGATTCTTACTAGTCAGATATATTCTTGTGCGTTGAATAGGGGGTGTTGAGTCCAGGTCACTGAAGAAGGAATAGGTCTTGTCTATTACATATTGGGTTTATGGAACGGTATCTGAGCTAATTTGAAACCCTTGTTTTATGCATCACCCCACCTCACCTGTCCCGTTCAGCAGCCATAGTGTGTTTTCTAAACGTGTGACTCTGTTCTCTTTTGTAATTCAGTTCAAGTGTAGCGGTTTTTACATTCCCTCTATAAGTGATATCTTATGATAAGTGTCTTTTTCTGTGTGACTTATTTCACTTAGAATCGTCGTACCTAAATCCACTCATCGTGCTGCTACTAGCCTTATGACGTTGATTTCATGGCTGAGTGATATTCCATTGTACATGAGGACCACAACTTCTTTATCCATTTTTCTCTTTCCTAGGATATTTAAGGTGTAATGAAGTGGGGGTTCTTGTCAACAGAGCAGCCCTAAACTTTGGGGTGCCTGTGTCTTGCTGATTTTTCGTTTTCCCAATTTATACGGCCATGAGTGGAAGTGCCCTATGCTCTCCAAGCTGTGTTTTTTAGATGTTTCAGAACACACCGTACACTTCTCCAGAGTGGCTGTTGGCAATTTACATCCCACCCATCAGCGTAGCAAGGCTCCCATTTCTCCATGGCCGGTCCTGCATTTCTGGTTTGGACACTTTTTTCCGCATGGCCCTTTTGCCCGCTGGGAAGCGAGACTTCTTTGGAGCGCTGATTTGCCTTTCCAGGTTGCTTGGTTGGCCAAAAAGGGCGTATGCGTTTTTTCCTGAATATATTCAGGAAAAAACGCATACGCCCTTTTTGGCCAAGGGCATCATTGTCCACGTTTTGCCGCTTTTCATGTGCTTTCAAGGCGATTCGAATCTACCTCCTGAAATCTGTTTCCTGCAATTCTGCCTTGCTTTCAAAGCCTCTTCGTTGCCTTCCCTTAATATATTTGTGGACGAGAGGTATCATTTAAAACTCTGCAGGTTTGTGAATTGCAGTGCCCCTGAGCTCCATTTTTCAACTCGCTTTTTTGGGAGCTGGCCGCAAAAGCGCAGGATTGCTTCAGGCCCTCTTCTGGTTCTGGGGGGCAGGCTGAGCTTGTGCTTAATTCTTCTTCCTGATGGGAAAATAGAGTGACCTGTGCCTGTCCCAACACCTAGAGCTAGTCTCTCATTGGTTCCCCCTCTTCCCGTTCATCCTCAGGACAAATTGCAACCTGTACGGAACAGGAGGTTAAAGGTGCTGATTCTCCAAGGAGGGAGATGGCTAGTAAATCGGCTGGAATGGCGAACCCGAGCCAAGGAGATGAGAAATGAGGTGCGTTATAGAAACCTTTCCCGATCACACGGTGTACCATCTTCTCGGTTTCTCATGCCTGTTTTCGATGTAGGAAGATGCCCTTGAACCTGGAGATATGGGACCCATGGGATGGGTACCATGCAGTATTACTTGAAAGGGTCTGCGTTGGCTCACCCAACCTCACCGAACCTCTCAGCCCCAAGAGTGTCCACCCTTATGTCTCAATCAGCTGTGGGTCTAGATATGGTCAATCCAGGTTGCATCACAGCCCATGAACGAATTTTGTAAGAATTTCTCTCTCTTTCACTGTCTTTGTTTCACGGGTTTTGAAAAGTAATTTATTTTTATAATGGGGTTTAGCTGCTTTTCACGACTGTGTTTAGGCCGCTTTACACCCCCTTGACTCACTTACAGAGATATATCAATACATAGGTTCGAAGATTCTTACTAGTCAGATATATTCTTGGGCGGTGAATAGGGGGTGTTGAGGCCAGTTCACTGAGCAAGGAGTAGGTCTTGTCTACTACATATTGGGTTTATGGAACGGTATCGGAGCTAATTTGAAACCCTTCTTTTATGCATCACCCCACCTCACCTTTCCCGTTCAGCAGCCATAGTGTATTTTCTAAACGTGTGACTCTGTTTTGTTTTGCAATTCAGTTCAAGTGTAGCGGTTTTTACATTCCCTCTATAAGTGATATCTTATGATAAGTGTCTTTTTCTGTGTGACTTATTTCACTTAGAATCGTCGTACCTAAATCCACTCATCGTGCTGCTACTAGCCTTATGACGTTGATTTCATGGCTGAGTGATATTCCATTGTACATGAGGACCACAACTTCTTTATCCATTTTTCTCTTTCCTAGGATATTTAAGGTGTAATGAAGTGGGGGTTCTTGTCAACAGAGCAGCCCTAAACTTTGGGGTGCCTGTGTCTTGCTGATTTTTCGTTTTCCCAATTTATACGGCCATGAGTGGAAGTGCCCTATGCTCTCCAAGCTGTGTTTTTTAGATGTTTCAGAACACACCGTACACTTCTCCAGAGTGGCTGTTGGCAATTTACATCCCACCCATCAGCGTAGCAAGGCTCCCATTTCTCCATGGCCGGTCCTGCATTTCTGGTTTGGACACTTTTTTCCGCATGGCCCTTTTGCCCGCTGGGAAGCGAGACTTCTTTGGAGCGCTGATTTGCCTTTCCAGGTTGCTTGGTTGGCCAAAAAGGGCGTATGCGTTTTTTCCTGAATATATTCAGGAAAAAACGCATACGCCCTTTTTGGCCAAGGGCATCATTGTCCACGTTTTGCCGCTTTTCATGTGCTTTCAAGGCGATTCGAATCTACCTGCTGAAATCTGTTTCCTGCAATTCTGCCTTGCTTTCAAAGCCTCTTCGTTGCCTTCCCTTAATATATTTGTGGACGAGAGGTATCATTTAAAACTCTGCAGGTTTGTGAATTGCAGTGCCCCTGAGCTCCATTTTTCAACTCGCTTTTTTGGGAGCTGGCCGCAAAAGCGCAGGATTGCTTCAGGCCCTCTTCTGGTTCTGGGGGGCAGGCTGAGCTTGTGCTTAATTCTTCTTCCTGATGGGAAAATAGAGTGACCTGTGCCTGTCCCAACACCTAGAGCTAGTCTCTCATTGGTTCCCCCTCTTCCCGTTCATCCTCAGGACAAATTGCAACCTGTACGGAACAGGAGGTTAAAGGTGCTGATTCTCCAAGGAGGGAGATGGCTAGTAAATCGGCTGGAATGGCGAACCCGAGCCAAGGAGATGAGAAATGAGGTGCGTTATAGAAACCTTTCCCGATCACACGGTGTACCATCTTCTGGGTTTCTCATGCCTGTTTTCGATGTAGGAAGATGCCCTTGAACCTGGAGCTATGGGACCCATGGGATGGGTACCATGCAGTATTACTTGAAAGGGTCTGCGTTGGCTCACCCAACCTCACTGAACCTCTCAGCCCCAAGAGTGTCCACCCTTATGTCTCAATCAGCTGTGGGTCTAGATATGGTCAATCCAGGTTGCATCACAGCCCATGAACGAATTTTGTAAGAATTTCTCTCTCTTTCACTGTCTTTGTTTCACTGGTTTTGAAAAGTAATTTATTTTTATAATGGGGTTTAGCTGCTTTTCACGGCTGTGTTTATGCCGCTTTACACCCCCTTGACTCACTTACAGAGAGATATCAATACATAGGTTTGAAGATTCTTACTAGTCAGATATATTCTTGTGCGGTAAATAGGGGGTGTTGAGTCCAGGTCACTAAAAAAGGAATAGGTCTTTTCTCTTACATATTGGGTTTTATGGAACGGTATCGGAGCTAATTTGAAACCCTTGTTTTATGCATCACCCCACCTCACCTTTCCCGTTCAGCAGCCATAGTGTATTTTCTAAACGTGTGACTCTGTTCTGTTTTGCAATTCAGTTCAAGTGTAGCGGTTTTTACATTCCCTCTATAAGTGATATCTTATGATAAGTGTCTTTTTCTGTGTGACTTATTTCACTTAGAATCGTCGTACCTAAATCCACTCATCGTGCTGCTACTAGCCTTATGACGTTGATTTCATGGCTGAGTGATATTCCATTGTACATGAGGACCACAACTTCTTTATCCATTTTTCTCTTTCCTAGGATATTTAAGGTGTAATGAAGTGGGGGTTCTTGTCAACAGAGCAGCCCTAAACTTTGGGGTGCCTGTGTCTTGCTGATTTTTAGTTTTCCCAATTTATACGCCCATGAGTGGAAGTGCCCTATGCTCTCCAAGCTGTGTTTTTTAGATGTTTCAGAACACACCGTACACTTCTCCAGAGTGGCTGTTGGCAATTTACATCCCACCCATCAGCGTAGCAAGGCTCCCATTTCTCCATGGCCGGTCCTGCATTTCTGGTTTGGACACTTTTTTCCGCATGGCCCTTTTGCCCGCTGGGAAGCGAGACTTCTTTGGAGCGCTGATTTGCCTTTCCAGGTTGCTTGGTTGGCCAAAAAGGGCGTATGCGTTTTTTCCTGAATATATTCAGGAAAAAACGCATAGGCCCTTTTTGGCCAAGGGCATCATTGTCCACGTTTTGCCGCTTTTCATGTGCTTTCAAGGCGATTCGAATCTACCTCCTGAAATCTGTTTCCTGCAATTCTGCCTTGCTTTCAAAGCCTCTTCGTTGCCTTCCCTTAATATATCTGTGGACGAGAGGTATCATTTAAAACTCTGCAGGTTTGTGAATTGCAGTGCCCCTGAGCTCCATTTTTCAACTCGCTTTTTTGGGAGCTGGCCGCAAAAGCGCAGGATTGCTTCAGGCCCTCTTCTGGTTCTGGGGGGCAGGCTGAGCTTGTGCTTAATTCTTCTTCCTGATGGGAAAATAGAGTGACCTGTGCCTGTCCCAACACCTAGAGCTAGTCTCTCATTGGTTCCCCCTCTTCCCGTTCATCCTCAGGACAAATTGCAACCTGTACGGAACAGGAGGTTAAAGGTGCTGATTCTCCAAGGATGGAGATGGCTAGTTAATCGGCTGGAATGGCGAACCCGAGCCAAGGAGATGAGAAATGAGGTGCGTTATAGAAACCTTTCCCGATCACACGGTGTACCATCTTCTGGGTTTCTCATGCCTGTTTTCGATGTAGGAAGATGCCCTTGAACCTGGAGATATGGGACCCATGGGATGGGTACCATGCAGTATTACTTGAAAGGGTCTGCGTTGGCTCACCCAACCTCACTGAACCTCTCAGCCCCAAGAGTGTCCACCCTTATGTCTCAATCAGCTGTGGGTCTAGATATGGTCAATCCAGGTTGCATCACAGCCCATGAACGAATTTTGTAAGAATTTCTCTCTCTTTCACTGTCTTTGTTTCACGGGTTTTGAAAAGTAATTTATTTTTATAATGGGGTTTAGCTGCTTTTCACGGCTGTGTTTATGCCGCTTTACACCCCCTTGACTCACTTACAGAGAGATATCAATACATAGGTTTGAAGATTCTTACTAGTCAGATATATTCTTGTGCGGTAAATAGGGGGTGTTGAGTCCAGGTCACTAAAAAAGGAATAGGTCTTTTCTCTTACATATTGGGTTTTATGGAACGGTATCGGAGCTAATTTGAAACCCTTGTTTTATGCATCACCCCACCTCACCTTTCCCGTTCAGCAGCCATAGTGTATTTTCTAAACGTGTGACTATGTTCTGTTTTGCAATTCAGTTCAAGTGTAGCGGTTTTTACATTCCCTCTATAAGTGATATCTTATGATAAGTGTCTTTTTCTGTGTGACTTATTTCACTTAGAATCGTCGTACCTAAATCCACTCATCGTGCTGCTACTAGCCTTATGACGTTGATTTCATGGCTGAGTGATATTCCATTGTACATGAGGACCACAACTTCTTTATCCATTTTTCTCTTTCCTAGGATATTTAAGGTGTAATGAAGTGGGGGTTCTTGTCAACAGAGCAGCCCTAAACTTTGGGGTGCCTGTGTCTTGCTGATTTTTCGTTTTCCCAATTTATACGGCCATGAGTGGAAGTGCCCTATGCTCTCCAAGCTGTGTTTTTTAGATGTTTCAGAACACACCGTACACTTCTCCAGAGTGGCTGTTGGCAATTTACATCCCACCCATCAGCGTAGCAAGGCTCCCATTTCTCCATGGCCGGTCCTGCATTTCTGGTTTGGACACTTTTTTCCGCATGGCCCTTTTGCCCGCTGGGAAGCGAGACTTCTTTGGAGCGCTGATTTGCCTTTCCAGGTTGCTTGGTTGGCCAAAAAGGGCGTATGCGTTTTTTCCTGAATATATTCAGGAAAAAACGCATACGCCCTTTTTGGCCAAGGGCATCATTGTCCACGTTTTGCCGCTTTTCATGTGCTTTCAAGGCGATTCGAATCTACCTCCTGAAATCTGTTTCCTGCAATTCTGCCTTGCTTTCAAAGCCTCTTCGTTGCCTTCCCTTAATATATCTGTGGACGAGAGGTATCATTTAAAACTCTGCAGGTTTGTGAATTGCAGTGCCCCTGAGCTCCATTTTTCAACTCGCTTTTTTGGGAGCTGGCCGCAAAAGCGCAGGATTGCTTCAGGCCCTCTTCTGGTTCTGGGGGGCAGGCTGAGCTTGTGCTTAATTCTTCTTCCTGATGGGAAAATAGAGTGACCTGTGCCTGTCCCAACACCTAGAGCTAGTCTCTCATTGGTTCCCCCTCTTCCCGTTCATCCTCAGGACAAATTGCAACCTGTACGGAACAGGAGGTTAAAGGTGCTGATTCTCCAAGGAGGGAGATGGCTAGTAAATCGGCTGGAATGGCGAACCCGAGCCAAGGAGATGAGAAATGAGGTGCGTTATAGAAACCTTTCCCGATCACACGGTGTACCATCTTCTGGGTTTCTCATGCCTGTTTTCGATGTAGGAAGATGCCCTTGAACCTGGAGATATGGGACCCATGGGATGGGTACCATGCAGTATTACTTGAAAGGGTCTGCGTTGGCTCACCCAACCTCACCGAACCTCTCAGCCCCAAGAGTGTCCACCCTTATGTCTCAATCAGCTGTGGGTCTAGATATGGTCAATCCAGGTTGCATCACAGCCCATGAACGAATTTTGTAAGAATTTCTCTCTCTTTCACTGTCTTTGTTTCACGGGTTTTGAAAAGTAATTTATTTTTATAATGGGGTTTAGCTGCTTTTCACGACTGTGTTTAGGCCGCTTTACACCCCCTTGACTCACTTACAGAGAGATATCAATACATAGGTTCGAAGATTCTTACTAGTCAGATATATTCTTGGGCGGTGAATAGGGGGTGTTGAGGCCAGTTCACTGAGCAAGGAGTAGGTCTTGTCTACTACATATTGGGTTTATGGAACGGTATCGGAGCTAATTTGAAACCCTTCTTTTATGCATCACCCCACCTCACCTTTCCCGTTCAGCAGCCATAGTGTGTTTTCTGAACGTGTGACTCTGTTCTGTTTTGTAATTCAGTTCAAGTGTAGCGGTTTTTACATTCCCTCTATAAGTGATATCTTATGATAAGTGTCTTTTTCTGTGTGACTTATTTCACTTAGAATCGTCGTACCTAAATCCACTCATCGTGCTGCTACTAGCCTTATGACGTGGATTTCATGGCTGAGTGATATTCCATTGTACATGAGGACCACAAGTTCTTTATCCACTTTTCTCTTTCCTAGGATATTTAAGGTGTAATGAAGTGGGGGTTCTTGTCAACAGAGCAGCCCTAAACTTTGGGGTGCCTGTGTCTTGCTGGTTTTTAGTTTTCCCAATTTATACGCCCATGAGTGGAAGTGCCCTATGCTCTCCAAGCTGTGTTTTTTAGATGTTTCATGAGACACCGTACACTTCTCCAGAGTGGCTGTTGGCAATTTACATCCCGCCCATCACCGTAGCAAGGCTCCCATTTCTCCATGGCCTGTCCTGCATTTCTGGTTTGGACACTTTTTTCCGCATGACTCTTTTTCCCGCTGGGAAGGGAGACTTCTTTGGAGCGCTGATTTGCCTTTCCAGGTTGCTTGGTTGGCCAAAAAGGGCGTATGCGTTTTTTCCTGAATATATTCAGGAAAAAACGCATACGCCCTTTTTGGCCAAGGGCATCATTGTCCACGTTTTGCCGCTTTTCATGTGCTTTCAAGGCGATTCGAATCTACCTCCTGAAATCTGTTTCCTGCAATTCTGCCTTGCTTTCAAAGCCTCTTCGTTGCCTTCCCTTAATATATTTGTGGACGAGAGGTATCATTTAAAACTCTGCAGGTTTGTGAATTGCAGTGCCCCTGAGCTCCATTTTTCAATTCGCTTTTTTGGGAGCTGGCCGCAAAAGTGCATAATTGCTTCAGGCCCTCTTCTGGTTCTGGGGGGCAGGCTGAGCTTGTGCTTAATTCTTCTTCCTGATGGGAAAATAGAGTGACCTGTGCCTGTCCCAACACCTAGAGCTAGTCTCTCATTGGTTCCCCCTCTTCCCGTTCATCCTCAGGACAAATTGCAACCTGTACGGAACAGGAGGTTAAAGGTGCTGATTCTCCAAGGAGGGAGATGGCTATTAAATCGGCTGGAATGGCGAACCCGAGCCAAGGAGATGAGAAATGAGGTGCGTTATAGAAACCTTTCCCGATCACACGGTGTACCATCTTCTGGGTTTCTCATGCCTGTTTTCGATGTAGGAAGATGCCCTTGAACCTGGAGCTATGGGACCCATGGGATGGGTACCATGCAGTATTACTTGAAAGGGTCTGCGTTGGCTCACCCAACCTCACTGAACCTCTCAGCCCCAAGAGTGTCCACCCTTATGTCTCAATCAGCTGTGGGTCTAGATATGGTCAATCCAGGTTGCATCACAGCCCATGAACGAATTTTGTAAGAATTTCTCTCTCTTTCACTGTCTTTGTTTCACTGGTTTTGAAAAGTAATTTATTTTTATAATGGGGTTTAGCTGCTTTTCACGGCTGTGTTTATGCCGCTTTACACCCCCTTGACTCACTTACAGAGAGATATCAATACATAGGTTTGAAGATTCTTACTAGTCAGATATATTCTTGTGCGGTAAATAGGGGGTGTTGAGTCCAGGTCACTAAAAAAGGAATAGGTCTTTTCTCTTACATATTGGGTTTTATGGAACGGTATCGGAGCTAATTTGAAACCCTTGTTTTATGCATCACCCCACCTCACCTTTCCCGTTCAGCAGCCATAGTGTATTTTCTAAACGTGTGACTCTGTTCTGTTTTGCAATTCAGTTCAAGTGTAGCGGTTTTTACATTCCCTCTATAAGTGATATCTTATGATAAGTGTCTTTTTCTGTGTGACTTATTTCACTTAGAATCGTCGTACCTAAATCCACTCATCGTGCTGCTACTAGCCTTATGACGTTGATTTCATGGCTGAGTGATATTCCATTGTACATGAGGACCACAACTTCTTTATCCATTTTTCTCTTTCCTAGGATATTTAAGGTGTAATGAAGTGGGGGTTCTTGTCAACAGAGCAGCCCTAAACTTTGGGGTGCCTGTGTCTTGCTGATTTTTCGTTTTCCCAATTTATACGCCCATGAGTGGAAGTGCCCTATGCTCTCCAAGCTGTGTTTTTTAGATGTTTCAGAACACACCGTACACTTCTCCAGAGTGGCTGTTGGCAATTTACATCCCACCCATCAGCGTAGCAAGGCTCCCATTTCTCCATGGCCGGTCCTGCATTTCTGGTTTGGACACTTTTTTCCGCATGGCCCTTTTGCCCGCTGGGAAGCGAGACTTCTTTGGAGCGCTGATTTGCCTTTCCAGGTTGCTTGGTTGGCCAAAAAGGGCGTATGCGTTTTTTCCTGAATATATTCAGGAAAAAACGCATAGGCCCTTTTTGGCCAAGGGCATCATTGTCCACGTTTTGCCGCTTTTCATGTGCTTTCAAGGCGATTCGAATCTACCTCCTGAAATCTGTTTCCTGCAATTCTGCCTTGCTTTCAAAGCCTCTTCGTTGCCTTCCCTTAATATATCTGTGGACGAGAGGTATCATTTAAAACTCTGCAGGTTTGTGAATTGCAGTGCCCCTGAGCTCCATTTTTCAACTCGCTTTTTTGGGAGCTGGCCGCAAAAGCGCAGGATTGCTTCAGGCCCTCTTCTGGTTCTGGGGGGCAGGCTGAGCTTGTGCTTAATTCTTCTTCCTGATGGGAAAATAGAGTGACCTGTGCCTGTCCCAACACCTAGAGCTAGTCTCTCATTGGTTCCCCCTCTTCCCGTTCATCCTCAGGACAAATTGCAACCTGTACGGAACAGGAGGTTAAAGGTGCTGATTCTCCAAGGAGGGAGATGGCTAGTAAATCGGCTGGAATGGCGAACCCGAGCCAAGGAGATGAGAAATGAGGTGCGTTATAGAAACCTTTCCCGATCACACGGTGTACCATCTTCTGGGTTTCTCATGCCTGTTTTCGATGTAGGAAGATGCCCTTGAACCTGGAGATATGGGACCCATGGGATGGGTACCATGCAGTATTACTTGAAAGGGTCTGCGTTGGCTCACCCAACCTCACCGAACCTCTCAGCCCCAAGAGTGTCCACCCTTATGTCTCAATCAGCTGTGGGTCTAGATATGGTCAATCCAGGTTGCATCACAGCCCATGAACGAATTTTGTAAGAATTTCTCTCTCTTTCACTGTCTTTGTTTCACGGGTTTTGAAAAGTAATTTATTTTTATAATGGGGTTTAGCTGCTTTTCACGACTGTGTTTAGGCCGCTTTACACCCCCTTGACTCACTTACAGAGAGATATCAATACATAGGTTCGAAGATTCTTACTAGTCAGATATATTCTTGGGCGGTGAATAGGGGGTGTTGAGGCCAGTTCACTGAGCAAGGAGTAGGTCTTGTCTACTACATATTGGGTTTATGGAACGGTATCGGAGCTAATTTGAAACCCTTCTTTTATGCATCACCCAACCTCACCTTTCCCGTTCAGCAGCCATAGTGTGTTTTCTGAACGTGTGACTCTGTTCTGTTTTGTAATTCAGTTCAAGTGTAGCGGTTTTTACATTCCCTCTATAAGTGATATCTTATGATAAGTGTCTTTTTCTGTGTGACTTATTTCACTTAGAATCGTCGTACCTAAATCCACTCATCGTGCTGCTACTAGCCTTATGACGTGGATTTCATGGCTGAGTGATATTCCATTGTACATGAGGACCACAAGTTCTTTATCCACTTTTCTCTTTCCTAGGATATTTAAGGTGTAATGAAGTGGGGGTTCTTGTCAACAGAGCAGCCCTAAACTTTGGGGTGCCTGTGTCTTGCTGGTTTTTAGTTTTCCCAATTTATACGCCCATGAGTGGAAGTGCCCTATGCTCTCCAAGCTGTGTTTTTTAGATGTTTCATGAGACACCGTACACTTCTCCAGAGTGGCTGTTGGCAATTTACATCCCGCCCATCACCGTAGCAAGGCTCCCATTTCTCCATGGCCTGTCCTGCATTTCTGGTTTGGACACTTTTTTCCGCATGACTCTTTTTCCCGCTGGGAAGGGAGACTTCTTTGGAGCGCTGATTTGCCTTTCCAGGTTGCTTGGTTGGCCAAAAAGGGCGTATGCGTTTTTTCCTGAATATATTCAGGAAAAAACGCATACGCCCTTTTTGGCCAAGGGCATCATTGTCCACGTTTTGCCGCTTTTCATGTGCTTTCAAGGCGATTCGAATCTACCTCCTGAAATCTGTTTCCTGCAATTCTGCCTTGCTTTCAAAGCCTCTTCGTTGCCTTCCCTTAATATATTTGTGGACGAGAGGTATCATTTAAAACTCTGCAGGTTTGTGAATTGCAGTGCCCCTGAGCTCCATTTTTCAATTCGCTTTTTTGGGAGCTGGCCGCAAAAGTGCATAATTGCTTCAGGCCCTCTTCTGGTTCTGGGGGGCAGGCTGAGCTTGTGCTTAATTCTTCTTCCTGATGGGAAAATAGAGTGACCTGTGCCTGTCCCAACACCTAGAGCTAGTCTCTCATTGGTTCCCCCTCTTCCCGTTCATCCTCAGGACAAATTGCAACCTGTACGGAACAGGAGGTTAAAGGTGCTGATTCTCCAAGGAGGGAGATGGCTATTAAATCGGCTGGAATGGCGAACCCGAGCCAAGGAGATGAGAAATGAGGTGCGTTATAGAAACCTTTCCCGATCACACGGTGTACCATCTTCTGGGTTTCTCATGCCTGTTTTCGATGTAGGAAGATGCCCTTGAACCTGGAGCTATGGGACCCATGGGATGGGTACCATGCAGTATTACTTGAAAGGGTCTGCGTTGGCTCACCCAACCTCACTGAACCTCTCAGCCCCAAGAGTGTCCACCCTTATGTCTCAATCAGCTGTGGGTCTAGATATGGTCAATCCAGGTTGCATCACAGCCCATGAACGAATTTTGTAAGAATTTCTCTCTCTTTCACTGTCTTTGTTTCACTGGTTTTGAAAAGTAATTTATTTTTATAATGGGGTTTAGCTGCTTTTCACGGCTGTGTTTATGCCGCTTTACACCCCCTTGACTCACTTACAGAGAGATATCAATACATAGGTTTGAAGATTCTTACTAGTCAGATATATTCTTGTGCGGTAAATAGGGGGTGTTGAGTCCAGGTCACTAAAAAAGGAATAGGTCTTTTCTCTTACATATTGGGTTTTATGGAACGGTATCGGAGCTAATTTGAAACCCTTGTTTTATGCATCACCCCACCTCACCTTTCCCGTTCAGCAGCCATAGTGTATTTTCTAAACGTGTGACTCTGTTCTGTTTTGCAATTCAGTTCAAGTGTAGCGGTTTTTACATTCCCTCTATAAGTGATATCTTATGATAAGTGTCTTTTTCTGTGTGACTTATTTCACTTAGAATCGTCGTACCTAAATCCACTCATCGTGCTGCTACTAGCCTTATGACGTTGATTTCATGGCTGAGTGATATTCCATTGTACATGAGGACCACAACTTCTTTATCCATTTTTCTCTTTCCTAGGATATTTAAGGTGTAATGAAGTGGGGGTTCTTGTCAACAGAGCAGCCCTAAACTTTGGGGTGCCTGTGTCTTGCTGATTTTTCGTTTTCCCAATTTATACGGCCATGAGTGGAAGTGCCCTATGCTCTCCAAGCTGTGTTTTTTAGATGTTTCAGAACACACCGTACACTTCTCCAGAGTGGCTGTTGGCAATTTACATCCCACCCATCAGCGTAGCAAGGCTCCCATTTCTCCATGGCCGGTCCTGCATTTCTGGTTTGGACACTTTTTTCCGCATGGCCCTTTTGCCCGCTGGGAAGCGAGACTTCTTTGGAGCGCTGATTTGCCTTTCCAGGTTGCTTGGTTGGCCAAAAAGGGCGTATGCGTTTTTTCCTGAATATATTCAGGAAAAAACGCATACGCCCTTTTTGGCCAAGGGCATCATTGTCCACGTTTTGCCGCTTTTCATGTGCTTTCAAGGCGATTCGAATCTACCTCCTGAAATCTGTTTCCTGCAATTCTGCCTTGCTTTCAAAGCCTCTTCGTTGCCTTCCCTTAATATATTTGTGGACGAGAGGTATCATTTAAAACTCTGCAGGTTTGTGAATTGCAGTGCCCCTGAGCTCCATTTTTCAACTCGCTTTTTTGGGAGCTGGCCGCAAAAGCGCAGGATTGCTTCAGGCCCTCTTCTGGTTCTGGGGGGCAGGCTGAGCTTGTGCTTAATTCTTCTTCCTGATGGGAAAATAGAGTGACCTGTGCCTGTCCCAACACCTAGAGCTAGTCTCTCATTGGTTCCCCCTCTTCCCGTTCATCCTCAGGACAAATTGCAACCTGTACGGAACAGGAGGTTAAAGGTGCTGATTCTCCAAGGAGGGAGATGGCTAGTAAATCGGCTGGAATGGCGAACCCGAGCCAAGTAGATGAGAAATGAGGTGCGTTATAGAAACCTTTCCCGATCACACGGTGTACCATCTTCTCGGTTTCTCATGCCTGTTTTCGATGTAGGAAGATGCCCTTGAACCTGGAGATATGGGACCCATGGGATGGGTACCATGCAGTATTACTTGAAAGGGTCTGCGTTGGCTCACCCAACCTCACCGAACCTCTCAGCCCCAAGAGTGTCCACCCTTATGTCTCAATCAGCTGTGGGTCTAGATATGGTCAATCCAGGTTGCATCACAGCCCATGAACGAATTTTGTAAGAATTTCTCTCTCTTTCACTGTCTTTGTTTCACGGGTTTTGAAAAGTAATTTATTTTTATAATGGGGTTTAGCTGCTTTTCACGACTGTGTTTAGGCCGCTTTACACCCCCTTGACTCACTTACAGAGATATATCAATACATAGGTTCGAAGATTCTTACTAGTCAGATATATTCTTGGGCGGTGAATAGGGGGTGTTGAGGCCAGTTCACTGAGCAAGGAGTAGGTCTTGTCTACTACATATTGGGTTTATGGAACGGTATCGGAGCTAATTTGAAACCCTTCTTTTATGCATCACCCCACCTCACCTTTCCCGTTCAGCAGCCATAGTGTATTTTCTAAACGTGTGACTCTGTTTTGTTTTGCAATTCAGTTCAAGTGTAGCGGTTTTTACATTCCCTCTATAAGTGATATCTTATGATAAGTGTCTTTTTCTGTGTGACTTATTTCACTTAGAATCGTCGTACCTAAATCCACTCATCGTGCTGCTACTAGCCTTATGACGTTGATTTCATGGCTGAGTGATATTCCATTGTACATGAGGACCACAACTTCTTTATCCATTTTTCTCTTTCCTAGGATATTTAAGGTGTAATGAAGTGGGGGTTCTTGTCAACAGAGCAGCCCTAAACTTTGGGGTGCCTGTGTCTTGCTGATTTTTCGTTTTCCCAATTTATACGGCCATGAGTGGAAGTGCCCTATGCTCTCCAAGCTGTGTTTTTTAGATGTTTCAGAACACACCGTACACTTCTCCAGAGTGGCTGTTGGCAATTTACATCCCACCCATCAGCGTAGCAAGGCTCCCATTTCTCCATGGCCGGTCCTGCATTTCTGGTTTGGACACTTTTTTCCGCATGGCCCTTTTGCCCGCTGGGAAGCGAGACTTCTTTGGAGCGCTGATTTGCCTTTCCAGGTTGCTTGGTTGGCCAAAAAGGGCGTATGCGTTTTTTCCTGAATATATTCAGGAAAAAACGCATACGCCCTTTTTGGCCAAGGGCATCATTGTCCACGTTTTGCCGCTTTTCATGTGCTTTCAAGGCGATTCGAATCTACCTCCTGAAATCTGTTTCCTGCAATTCTGCCTTGCTTTCAAAGCCTCTTCGTTGCCTTCCCTTAATATATTTGTGGACGAGAGGTATCATTTAAAACTCTGCAGGTTTGTGAATTGCAGTGCCCCTGAGCTCCATTTTTCAACTCGCTTTTTTGGGAGCTGGCCGCAAAAGCGCAGGATTGCTTCAGGCCCTCTTCTGGTTCTGGGGGGCAGGCTGAGCTTGTGCTTAATTCTTCTTCCTGATGGGAAAATAGAGTGACCTGTGCCTGTCCCAACACCTAGAGCTAGTCTCTCATTGGTTCCCCCTCTTCCCGTTCATCCTCAGGACAAATTGCAACCTGTACGGAACAGGAGGTTAAAGGTGCTGATTCTCCAAGGAGGGAGATGGCTATTAAATCGGCTGGAATGGCGAACCCGAGCCAAGGAGATGAGAAATGAGGTGCGTTATAGAAACCTTTCCCGATCACACGGTGTACCATCTTCTGGGTTTCTCATGCCTGTTTTCGATGTAGGAAGATGCCCTTGAACCTGGAGCTATGGGACCCATGGGATGGGTACCATGCAGTATTACTTGAAAGGGTCTGCGTTGGCTCACCCAACCTCACTGAACCTCTCAGCCCCAAGAGTGTCCACCCTTATGTCTCAATCAGCTGTGGGTCTAGATATGGTCAATCCAGGTTGCATCACAGCCCATGAACGAATTTTGTAAGAATTTCTCTCTCTTTCACTGTCTTTGTTTCACTGGTTTTGAAAAGTAATTTATTTTTATAATGGGGTTTAGCTGCTTTTCACGGCTGTGTTTATGCCGCTTTACACCCCCTTGACTCACTTACAGAGAGATATCAATACATAGGTTTGAAGATTCTTACTAGTCAGATATATTCTTGTGCGGTAAATAGGGGGTGTTGAGTCCAGGTCACTAAAAAAGGAATAGGTCTTTTCTCTTACATATTGGGTTTTATGGAACGGTATCGGAGCTAATTTGAAACCCTTGTTTTATGCATCACCCCACCTCACCTTTCCCGTTCAGCAGCCATAGTGTATTTTCTAAACGTGTGACTCTGTTCTGTTTTGCAATTCAGTTCAAGTGTAGCGGTTTTTACATTCCCTCTATAAGTGATATCTTATGATAAGTGTCTTTTTCTGTGTGACTTATTTCACTTAGAATCGTCGTACCTAAATCCACTCATCGTGCTGCTACTAGCCTTATGACGTTGATTTCATGGCTGAGTGATATTCCATTGTACATGAGGACCACAACTTCTTTATCCATTTTTCTCTTTCCTAGGATATTTAAGGTGTAATGAAGTGGGGGTTCTTGTCAACAGAGCAGCCCTAAACTTTGGGGTGCCTGTGTCTTGCTGATTTTTCGTTTTCCCAATTTATACGGCCATGAGTGGAAGTGCCCTATGCTCTCCAAGCTGTGTTTTTTAGATGTTTCAGAACACACCGTACACTTCTCCAGAGTGGCTGTTGGCAATTTACATCCCACCCATCAGCGTAGCAAGGCTCCCATTTCTCCATGGCCGGTCCTGCATTTCTGGTTTGGACACTTTTTTCCGCATGGCCCTTTTGCCCGCTGGGAAGCGAGACTTCTTTGGAGCGCTGATTTGCCTTTCCAGGTTGCTTGGTTGGCCAAAAAGGGCGTATGCGTTTTTTCCTGAATATATTCAGGAAAAAACGCATACGCCCTTTTTGGCCAAGGGCATCATTGTCCACGTTTTGCCGCTTTTCATGTGCTTTCAAGGCGATTCGAATCTACCTCCTGAAATCTGTTTCCTGCAATTCTGCCTTGCTTTCAAAGCCTCTTCGTTGCCTTCCCTTAATATATTTGTGGACGAGAGGTATCATTTAAAACTCTGCAGGTTTGTGAATTGCAGTGCCCCTGAGCTCCATTTTTCAACTCGCTTTTTTGGGAGCTGGCCGCAAAAGCGCAGGATTGCTTCAGGCCCTCTTCTGGTTCTGGGGGGCAGGCTGAGCTTGTGCTTAATTCTTCTTCCTGATGGGAAAATAGAGTGACCTGTGCCTGTCCCAACACCTAGAGCTAGTCTCTCATTGGTTCCCCCTCTTCCCGTTCATCCTCAGGACAAATTGCAACCTGTACGGAACAGGAGGTTAAAGGTGCTGATTCTCCAAGGAGGGAGATGGCTAGTAAATCGGCTGGAATGGCGAACCCGAGCCAAGTAGATGAGAAATGAGGTGCGTTATAGAAACCTTTCCCGATCACACGGTGTACCATCTTCTCGGTTTCTCATGCCTGTTTTCGATGTAGGAAGATGCCCTTGAACCTGGAGATATGGGACCCATGGGATGGGTACCATGCAGTATTACTTGAAAGGGTCTGCGTTGGCTCACCCAACCTCACCGAACCTCTCAGCCCCAAGAGTGTCCACCCTTATGTCTCAATCAGCTGTGGGTCTAGATATGGTCAATCCAGGTTGCATCACAGCCCATGAACGAATTTTGTAAGAATTTCTCTCTCTTTCACTGTCTTTGTTTCACGGGTTTTGAAAAGTAATTTATTTTTATAATGGGGTTTAGCTGCTTTTCACGACTGTGTTTAGGCCGCTTTACACCCCCTTGACTCACTTACAGAGATATATCAATACATAGGTTCGAAGATTCTTACTAGTCAGATATATTCTTGGGCGGTGAATAGGGGGTGTTGAGGCCAGTTCACTGAGCAAGGAGTAGGTCTTGTCTACTACATATTGGGTTTATGGAACGGTATCGGAGCTAATTTGAAACCCTTCTTTTATGCATCACCCCACCTCACCTTTCCCGTTCAGCAGCCATAGTGTATTTTCTAAACGTGTGACTCTGTTTTGTTTTGCAATTCAGTTCAAGTGTAGCGGTTTTTACATTCCCTCTATAAGTGATATCTTATGATAAGTGTCTTTTTCTGTGTGACTTATTTCACTTAGAATCGTCGTACCTAAATCCACTCATCGTGCTGCTACTAGCCTTATGACGTTGATTTCATGGCTGAGTGATATTCCATTGTACATGAGGACCACAACTTCTTTATCCATTTTTCTCTTTCCTAGGATATTTAAGGTGTAATGAAGTGGGGGTTCTTGTCAACAGAGCAGCCCTAAACTTTGGGGTGCCTGTGTCTTGCTGATTTTTCGTTTTCCCAATTTATACGGCCATGAGTGGAAGTGCCCTATGCTCTCCAAGCTGTGTTTTTTAGATGTTTCAGAACACACCGTACACTTCTCCAGAGTGGCTGTTGGCAATTTACATCCCACCCATCAGCGTAGCAAGGCTCCCATTTCTCCATGGCCGGTCCTGCATTTCTGGTTTGGACACTTTTTTCCGCATGGCCCTTTTGCCCGCTGGGAAGCGAGACTTCTTTGGAGCGCTGATTTGCCTTTCCAGGTTGCTTGGTTGGCCAAAAAGGGCGTATGCGTTTTTTCCTGAATATATTCAGGAAAAAACGCATACGCCCTTTTTGGCCAAGGGCATCATTGTCCACGTTTTGCCGCTTTTCATGTGCTTTCAAGGCGATTCGAATCTACCTCCTGAAATCTGTTTCCTGCAATTCTGCCTTGCTTTCAAAGCCTCTTCGTTGCCTTCCCTTAATATATTTGTGGACGAGAGGTATCATTTAAAACTCTGCAGGTTTGTGAATTGCAGTGCCCCTGAGCTCCATTTTTCAACTCGCTTTTTTGGGAGCTGGCCGCAAAAGCGCAGGATTGCTTCAGGCCCTCTTCTGGTTCTGGGGGGCAGGCTGAGCTTGTGCTTAATTCTTCTTCCTGATGGGAAAATAGAGTGACCTGTGCCTGTCCCAACACCTAGAGCTAGTCTCTCATTGGTTCCCCCTCTTCCCGTTCATCCTCAGGACAAATTGCAACCTGTACGGAACAGGAGGTTAAAGGTGCTGATTCTCCAAGGAGGGAGATGGCTAGTAAATCGGCTGGAATGGCGAACCCGAGCCAAGGAGATGAGAAATGAGGTGCGTTATAGAAACCTTTCCCGATCACACGGTGTACCATCTTCTGGGTTTCTCATGCCTGTTTTCGATGTAGGAAGATGCCCTTGAACCTGGAGCTATGGGACCCATGGGATGGGTACCATGCAGTATTACTTGAAAGGGTCTGCGTTGGCTCACCCAACCTCACTGAACCTCTCAGCCCCAAGAGTGTCCACCCTTATGTCTCAATCAGCTGTGGGTCTAGATATGGTCAATCCAGGTTGCATCACAGCCCATGAACGAATTTTGTAAGAATTTCTCTCTCTTTCACTGTCTTTGTTTCACTGGTTTTGAAAAGTAATTTATTTTTATAATGGGGTTTAGCTGCTTTTCACGGCTGTGTTTATGCCGCTTTACACCCCCTTGACTCACTTACAGAGAGATATCAATACATAGGTTTGAAGATTCTTACTAGTCAGATATATTCTTGTGCGGTAAATAGGGGGTGTTGAGTCCAGGTCACTAAAAAAGGAATAGGTCTTTTCTCTTACATATTGGGTTTTATGGAACGGTATCGGAGCTAATTTGAAACCCTTGTTTTATGCATCACCCCACCTCACCTTTCCCGTTCAGCAGCCATAGTGTATTTTCTAAACGTGTGACTCTGTTCTGTTTTGCAATTCAGTTCAAGTGTAGCGGTTTTTACATTCCCTCTATAAGTGATATCTTATGATAAGTGTCTTTTTCTGTGTGACTTATTTCACTTAGAATCGTCGTACCTAAATCCACTCATCGTGCTGCTACTAGCCTTATGACGTTGATTTCATGGCTGAGTGATATTCCATTGTACATGAGGACCACAACTTCTTTATCCATTTTTCTCTTTCCTAGGATATTTAAGGTGTAATGAAGTGGGGGTTCTTGTCAACAGAGCAGCCCTAATCTTTGGGGTGCCTGTGTCTTGCTGATTTTTCGTTTTCCCAATTTATACGGCCATGAGTGGAAGTGCCCTATGCTCTCCAAGCTGTGTTTTTTAGATGTTTCAGAACACACCGTACACTTCTCCAGAGTGGCTGTTGGCAATTTACATCCCACCCATCAGCGTAGCAAGGCTCCCATTTCTCCATGGCCGGTCCTGCATTTCTGGTTTGGACACTTTTTTCCGCATGACTCTTTTTCCCGCTGGGAAGGGAGACTTCTTTGGAGCGCTGATTTGCCTTTCCAGGTTGCTTGGTTGGCCAAAAAGGGCGTATGCGTTTTTTCCTGAATATATTCAGGAAAAAACGCATACGCCCTTTTTGGCCAAGGGCATCATTGTCCACGTTTTGCCGCTTTTCATGTGCTTTCAAGGCGATTCGAATCTACCTCCTGAAATCTGTTTCCTGCAATTCTGCCTTGCTTTCAAAGCCTCTTCGTTGCCTTCCCTTAATATATCTGTGGACGAGAGGTATCATTTAAAACTCTGCAGGTTTGTGAATTGCAGTGCCCCTGAGCTCCATTTGTCAACTCGCTTTTTTGGGAGCTGGCCGCAAAAGCGCAGGATTGCTTCAGGCCCTCTTCTGGTTCTGGGGGGCAGGCTGAGCTTGTGCTTAATTCTTCTTCCTGATGGGAAAATAGAGTGACCTGTGCCTGTCCCAACACCTAGAGCTAGTCTCTCATTGGTTCCCCCTCTTCCCGTTCATCCTCAGGACAAATTGCAACCTGTACGGAACAGGAGGTTAAAGGTGCTGATTCTCCAAGGATGGAGATGGCTAGTTAATCGGCTGGAATGGCGAACCCGAGCCAAGGAGATGAGAAATGAGGTGCGTTATAGAAACCTTTCCCGATCACACGGTGTACCATCTTCTGGGTTTCTCATGCCTGTTTTCGATGTAGGAAGATGCCCTTGAACCTGGAGATATGGGACCCATGGGATGGGTACCATGCAGTATTACTTGAAAGGGTCTGCGTTGGCTCACCCAACCTCACTGAACCTCTCAGCCCCAAGAGTGTCCACCCTTATGTCTCAATCAGCTGTGGGTCTAGATATGGTCAATCCAGGTTGCATCACAGCCCATGAACGAATTTTGTAAGAATTTCTCTCTCTTTCACTGTCTTTGTTTCACGGGTTTTGAAAAGTAATTTATTTTTATAATGGGGTTTAGCTGCTTTTCACGGCTGTGTTTATGCCGCTTTACACCCCCTTGACTCACTTACAGAGAGATATCAATACATAGGTTTGAAGATTCTTACTAGTCAGATATATTCTTGTGCGGTAAATAGGGGGTGTTGAGTCCAGGTCACTAAAAAAGGAATAGGTCTTTTCTCTTACATATTGGGTTTTATGGAACGGTATCGGAGCTAATTTGAAACCCTTGTTTTATGCATCACCCCACCTCACCTTTCCCGTTCAGCAGCCATAGTGTATTTTCTAAACGTGTGACTATGTTCTGTTTTGCAATTCAGTTCAAGTGTAGCGGTTTTTACATTCCCTCTATAAGTGATATCTTATGATAAGTGTCTTTTTCTGTGTGACTTATTTCACTTAGAATCGTCGTACCTAAATCCACTCATCGTGCTGCTACTAGCCTTATGACGTTGATTTCATGGCTGAGTGATATTCCTTTGTACATGAGGACCAGAACTTCTTTATCCATTTTTCTCTTTCCTAGGATATTTAAGGTGTAATGAAGTGGGGGTTCTTGTCAACAGAGCAGCCCTAAACTTTGGGGTGCCTGTGTCTTGCTGATTTTTCGTTTTCCCAATTTATACGGCCATGAGTGGAAGTGCCCTATGCTCTCCAAGCTGTGTTTTTTAGATGTTTCAGAACACACCGTACACTTCTCCAGAGTGGCTGTTGGCAATTTACATCCCACCCATCAGCGTAGCAAGGCTCCCATTTCTCCATGGCCGGTCCTGCATTTCTGGTTTGGACACTTTTTTCCGCATGGCCCTTTTGCCCGCTGGGAAGCGAGACTTCTTTGGAGCGCTGATTTGCCTTTCCAGGTTGCTTGGTTGGCCAAAAAGGGCGTATGCGTTTTTTCCTGAATATATTCAGGAAAAAACGCATACGCCCTTTTTGGCCAAGGGCATCATTGTCCACGTTTTGCCGCTTTTCATGTGCTTTCAAGGCGATTCGAATCTACCTCCTGAAATCTGTTTCCTGCAATTCTGCCTTGCTTTCAAAGCCTCTTCGTTGCCTTCCCTTAATATATCTGTGGACGAGAGGTATCATTTAAAACTCTGCAGGTTTGTGAATTGCAGTGCCCCTGAGCTCCATTTTTCAACTCGCTTTTTTGGGAGCTGGCCGCAAAAGCGCAGGATTGCTTCAGGCCCTCTTCTGGTTCTGGGGGGCAGGCTGAGCTTGTGCTTAATTCTTCTTCCTGATGGGAAAATAGAGTGACCTGTGCCTGTCCCAACACCTAGAGCTAGTCTCTCATTGGTTCCCCCTCTTCCCGTTCATCCTCAGGACAAATTGCAACCTGTACGGAACAGGAGGTTAAAGGTGCTGATTCTCCAAGGAGGGAGATGGCTAGTAAATCGGCTGGAATGGCGAACCCGAGCCAAGGAGATGAGAAATGAGGTGCGTTATAGAAACCTTTCCCGATCACACGGTGTACCATCTTCTGGGTTTCTCATGCCTGTTTTCGATGTAGGAAGATGCCCTTGAACCTGGAGATATGGGACCCATGGGATGGGTACCATGCAGTATTACTTGAAAGGGTCTGCGTTGGCTCACCCAACCTCACCGAACCTCTCAGCCCCAAGAGTGTCCACCCTTATGTCTCAATCAGCTGTGGGTCTAGATATGGTCAATCCAGGTTGCATCACAGCCCATGAACGAATTTTGTAAGAATTTCTCTCTCTTTCACTGTCTTTGTTTCACGGGTTTTGAAAAGTAATTTATTTTTATAATGGGGTTTAGCTGCTTTTCACGACTGTGTTTAGGCCGCTTTACACCCCCTTGACTCACTTACAGAGAGATATCAATACATAGGTTCGAAGATTCTTACTAGTCAGATATATTCTTGGGCGGTGAATAGGGGGTGTTGAGGCCAGTTCACTGAGCAAGGAGTAGGTCTTGTCTACTACATATTGGGTTTATGGAACGGTATCGGAGCTAATTTGAAACCCTTCTTTTATGCATCACCCCACCTCACCTTTCCCGTTCAGCAGCCATAGTGTGTTTTCTGAACGTGTGACTCTGTTCTGTTTTGTAATTCAGTTCAAGTGTAGCGGTTTTTACATTCCCTCTATAAGTGATATCTTATGATAAGTGTCTTTTTCTGTGTGACTTATTTCACTTAGAATCGTCGTACCTAAATCCACTCATCGTGCTGCTACTAGCCTTATGACGTGGATTTCATGGCTGAGTGATATTCCATTGTACATGAGGACCACAAGTTCTTTATCCACTTTTCTCTTTCCTAGGATATTTAAGGTGTAATGAAGTGGGGGTTCTTGTCAACAGAGCAGCCCTAAACTTTGGGGTGCCTGTGTCTTGCTGGTTTTTAGTTTTCCCAATTTATACGCCCATGAGTGGAAGTGCCCTATGCTCTCCAAGCTGTGTTTTTTAGATGTTTCATGAGACACCGTACACTTCTCCAGAGTGGCTGTTGGCAATTTACATCCCGCCCATCACCGTAGCAAGGCTCCCATTTCTCCATGGCCTGTCCTGCATTTCTGGTTTGGACACTTTTTTCCGCATGACTCTTTTTCCCGCTGGGAAGGGAGACTTCTTTGGAGCGCTGATTTGCCTTTCCAGGTTGCTTGGTTGGCCAAAAAGGGCGTATGCGTTTTTTCCTGAATATATTCAGGAAAAAACGCATACGCCCTTTTTGGCCAAGGGCATCATTGTCCACGTTTTGCCGCTTTTCATGTGCTTTCAAGGCGATTCGAATCTACCTCCTGAAATCTGTTTCCTGCAATTCTGCCTTGCTTTCAAAGCCTCTTCGTTGCCTTCCCTTAATATATTTGTGGACGAGAGGTATCATTTAAAACTCTGCAGGTTTGTGAATTGCAGTGCCCCTGAGCTCCATTTTTCAATTCGCTTTTTTGGGAGCTGGCCGCAAAAGTGCATAATTGCTTCAGGCCCTCTTCTGGTTCTGGGGGGCAGGCTGAGCTTGTGCTTAATTCTTCTTCCTGATGGGAAAATAGAGTGACCTGTGCCTGTCCCAACACCTAGAGCTAGTCTCTCATTGGTTCCCCCTCTTCCCGTTCATCCTCAGGACAAATTGCAACCTGTACGGAACAGGAGGTTAAAGGTGCTGATTCTCCAAGGAGGGAGATGGCTATTAAATCGGCTGGAATGGCGAACCCGAGCCAAGGAGATGAGAAATGAGGTGCGTTATAGAAACCTTTCCCGATCACACGGTGTACCATCTTCTGGGTTTCTCATGCCTGTTTTCGATGTAGGAAGATGCCCTTGAACCTGGAGATATGGGACCCATGGGATGGGTACCATGCAGTATTACTTGAAAGGGTCTGCGTTGGCTCACCCAACCTCACTGAACCTCTCAGCCCCAAGAGTGTCCACCCTTATGTCTCAATCAGCTGTGGGTCTAGATATGGTCAATCCAGGTTGCATCACAGCCCATGAACGAATTTTGTAAGAATTTCTCTCTCTTTCACTGTCTTTGTTTCACTGGTTTTGAAAAGTAATTTATTTTTATAATGGGGTTTAGCTGCTTTTCACGGCTGTGTTTATGCCGCTTTACACCCCCTTGACTCACTTACAGAGAGATATCAATACATAGGTTTGAAGATTCTTACTAGTCAGATATATTCTTGTGCGGTAAATAGGGGGTGTTGAGTCCAGGTCACTAAAAAAGGAATAGGTCTTTTCTCTTACATATTGGGTTTTATGGAACGGTATCGGAGCTAATTTGAAACCCTTGTTTTATGCATCACCCCACCTCACCTTTCCCGTTCAGCAGCCATAGTGTATTTTCTAAACGTGTGACTCTGTTCTGTTTTGCAATTCAGTTCAAGTGTAGCGGTTTTTACATTCCCTCTATAAGTGATATCTTATGATAAGTGTCTTTTTCTGTGTGACTTATTTCACTTAGAATCGTCGTACCTAAATCCACTCATCGTGCTGCTACTAGCCTTATGACGTTGATTTCATGGCTGAGTGATATTCCATTGTACATGAGGACCACAACTTCTTTATCCATTTTTCTCTTTCCTAGGATATTTAAGGTGTAATGAAGTGGGGGTTCTTGTCAACAGAGCAGCCCTAAACTTTGGGGTGCCTGTGTCTTGCTGATTTTTCGTTTTCCCAATTTATACGGCCATGAGTGGAAGTGCCCTATGCTCTCCAAGCTGTGTTTTTTAGATGTTTCAGAACACACCGTACACTTCTCCAGAGTGGCTGTTGGCAATTTACATCCCACCCATCAGCGTAGCAAGGCTCCCATTTCTCCATGGCCGGTCCTGCATTTCTGGTTTGGACACTTTTTTCCGCATGGCCCTTTTGCCCGCTGGGAAGCGAGACTTCTTTGGAGCGCTGATTTGCCTTTCCAGGTTGCTTGGTTGGCCAAAAAGGGCGTATGCGTTTTTTCCTGAATATATTCAGGAAAAAACGCATAGGCCCTTTTTGGCCAAGGGCATCATTGTCCACGTTTTGCCGCTTTTCATGTGCTTTCAAGGCGATTCGAATCTACCTCCTGAAATCTGTTTCCTGCAATTCTGCCTTGCTTTCAAAGCCTCTTCGTTGCCATCCCTAAATATATTTGTGGACGAGAGTTATCATTTATAACTCTGCAGGTTTGTGAATTGCAGTGCCCCTGAGCTCCATTTTTCCAGTCGCTTTTTTGGGAGCTGGCCGCAAAAGTGCAGGATTGCTTCAGGCCCTCTTCTGGTTCTGGGGGGCAGGCTGAGCTTGTGGTTAATTCTTCTTCCCGATGGGAAAATAGAGTGACCTGTGCCTGTCCCAACCCCTAGAGCCAGTTTCTCATTGGTTGCCCTCTTCCCGTTCATCCTCAGGACAAATTGCAACCTGTAAGGAACAGGAGATTAAAGGTGCTGATTCTCCAAGGAGGGAGATGGCTAGTAAAGCGGCTGGAATGGCGAACCCGAGCACAAGGAGATGAGAAATGAGGTGCGTTTTAGAAACCTTTCCCGATCACACGGTGTACCATCTTCTGGGTTTCTCATGCATGTTTTCGACGTAGGAAGATGCCCTTGAACCTGGAGATTTGGGACCCATGGGATGGGTACCATGCAGTATTACTTGAAAGGGTCTGCGTTGGCTCACGCAACCTCACCAAACCTCTCAGCCCCAAGAGTGTCCACCCTTATGTCTCAATCAGCTGTGGGTCTAGATATGGTCAATCCAGGTTGCATCACAGCCCCTGAACGAATTTTGTAAGAATTTCTCTCTCTTTCACTGTCTTTGTTTCACGGGTTTTGAAAAGTAATTTATTTTTATAATGGGGTTTAGCTGCTTTTCACGACTGTGTTTAGGCCGCTTTACACCCCCTTGACTCACTTACAGAGAGATATCAATACATAGGTTCGAAGATTCTTACTAGTCAGATATATTCTTGGGCGGTGAATAGGGGGTGTTGAGGCCAGTTCACTGAGCAAGGAGTAGGTCTTGTCTACTACATATTGGGTTTATGGAACGGTATCGGAGCTAATTTGAAACCCTTGTTTTATGCATCACCCCACCTCACCTTTCCCGTTCAGCAGCCATAGTGTGTTTTCTGAACGTGTGACTCTGTTCTGTTTTGTAATTCAGTTCAAGTGTAGCGGTTTTTACATTCCCTCTATAAGTGATATCTTATGATAAGTG
The DNA here is from genome assembly GCF_949987535.1 of Balaenoptera acutorostrata. Taxonomy (NCBI): domain Eukaryota; kingdom Metazoa; phylum Chordata; class Mammalia; order Artiodactyla; family Balaenopteridae; genus Balaenoptera; species Balaenoptera acutorostrata. The sequence goes on along the minus strand of NW_026646352.1, from coordinate 164,499 downwards.
TCTTTTTCTGTGTGACTTATTTCACTTAGAATCGTCGTATCTAAATCCACTCATCGTGCTGCTACTAGCCTTATGACGTTGATTTCATGGCTGAGTGATATTCCATTGTACATGAGGACCACAACTTCTTTATCCATTTTTCTCTTTCCTAGGATATTTAAGGTGTAATGAAGTGGGGGTTCTTGTCAACAGAGCAGCCCTAAACTTTGGGGTGCCTGTGTCTTGCTGATTTTTCGTTTTCCCAATTTATACGCCCATGAGTGGAAGTGCCCTATGCTCTCCAAGCTGTGTTTTTTAGATGTTTCAGAACACACCGTACACGTCTCCAGAGTGGCTGTTGGCAATTTACATCCCACCCATCAGCGTAGCAAGGCTCTCATTTCTCCATGGCCGGTCCTGCATTTCTGGTTTGGACACTTTTTTCCGCATGGCCCTTTTGCCCGCTGGGAAGCGAGACTTCTTTGGAGCGCTGATTTGCCTTTCCAGGTTGCTTGGTTGGCCAAAAAGGGCGTATGCGTTTTTTCCTGAATATATTCAGGAAAAAACGCATACGCCCTTTTTGGCCAAGGGCATCATTGTCCACGTTTTGCCGCTTTTCATGTGCTTTCAAGGCGATTCGAATCTACCTCCTGAAATCTGTTTCCTGCAATTCTGCCTTGCTTTCAAAGCCTCTTCGTTGCCATCCCTAAATATATTTGTGGACGAGAGTTATCATTTATAACTCTGCAGGTTTGTGAATTGCAGTGCCCCTGAGCTCCATTTTTCCAGTCGCTTTTTTGGGAGCTGGCCGCAAAAGTGCAGGATTGCTTCAGGCCCTCTTCTGGTTCTGGGGGGCAGGCTGAGCTTGTGGTTAATTCTTCTTCCCGATGGGAAAATAGAGTGACCTGTGCCTGTCCCAACCCCTAGAGCTAGTTTCTCATTGGTTGCCCTCTTCCCGTTCATCCTCAGGACAAATTGCAACCTGTAAGGAACAGGAGATTAAAGGTGCTGATTCTCCAAGGAGGGAGATGGCTAGTAAAGCGGCTGGAATGGCGAACCCGAGCACAAGGAGATGAGAAATGAGGTGCGTTTTAGAAACCTTTCCCAATCACACGGTGTACCATCTTCTGGGTTTCTCATGCATGTTTTCGACGTAGGAAGATGCCCTTGAACCTGGAGATTTGGGACCCATGGGATGGGTACCATGCAGTATTACTTGAAAGGGTCTGCGTTGGCTCACGCAACCTCACCAAACCTCTCAGCCCCAAGAGTGTCCACCCTTATGTCTCAATCAGCTGTGGGTCTAGATATGGTCAATCCAGGTTGCATCACAGCCCATGAACGAATTTTGTAAGAATTTCTCTCTCTTTCACTGTCTTTGTTTCACGGGTTTTGAAAAGTAATTTATTTTTATAATGGGGTTTAGCTGCTTTTCACGACTGTGTTTAGGCCGCTTTACACCCCCTTGACTCACTTACAGAGATATATCAATACATAGGTTCGAAGATTCTTACTAGTCAGATATATTCTTGGGCGGTGAATAGGGGGTGTTGAGGCCAGTTCACTGAGCAAGGAGTAGGTCTTGTCTACTACATATTGGGTTTATGGAACGGTATCGGAGCTAATTTGAAACCCTTCTTTTATGCATCACCCCACCTCACCTTTCCCGTTCAGCAGCCATAGTGTGTTTTCTGAACGTGTGACTCTGTTCTGTTTTGTAATTCAGTTCAAGTGTAGCGGTTTTTACATTCCCTCTATAAGTGATATCTTATGATAAGTGTCTTTTTCTGTGTGACTTATTTCACTTAGAATCGTCGTACCTAAATCCACTCATCGTGCTGCTACTAGCCTTATGACGTGGATTTCATGGCTGAGTGATATTCCATTGTACATGAGGACCACAAGTTCTTTATCCACTTTTCTCTTTCCTAGGATATTTAAGGTGTAATGAAGTGGGGGTTCTTGTCAACAGAGCAGCCCTAAACTTTGGGGTGCCTGTGTCTTGCTGGTTTTTAGTTTTCCCAATTTATACGCCCATGAGTGGAAGTGCCCTATGCTCTCCAAGCTGTGTTTTTTAGATGTTTCATGAGACACCGTACACTTCTCCAGAGTGGCTGTTGGCAATTTACATCCCGCCCATCACCGTAGCAAGGCTCCCATTTCTCCATGGGCTGTCCTGCATTTCTGGTTTGGACACTTTTTTCCGCATGACTCTTTTGCCCGCTGGGAAGGGAGACTTCTTTGGAGCGCTGATTTGCCTTTCCAGGTTGCTTGGTTGGCCAAAAAGGGCGTATGCGTTTTTTCCTGAATATATTCAGGAAAAAACGCATACGCCCTTTTTGGCCAAGGGCATCATTGTCCACGTTTTGCCGCTTTTCATGTGCTTTCAAGGCGATTCGAATCTACCTCCTGAAATCTGTTTCCTGCAATTCTGCCTTGCTTTCACAGCCTCTTCATTGCCTTCCCTTAATATATTTGTGGACGAGAGGTATCATTTAAAATTCTGCAGGTTTGTGAATTGCAGTGCCCCTGAGCTCCATTTTTCAATTCGCTTTTTTGGGAGCTGGCCGCAAAAGTGCAGGATTGCTTCAGGCCCTCTTCTGGTTCTGGGGGGCAGGCTGAGCTTGTGCTTAATTCTTCTTCCTGATGGGAAAATAGAGTGACCTGTGCCTGTCCCAACACCTAGAGCTAGTCTCTCATTGGTTCCCCCTCTTCCCGTTCATCCTCAGGACAAATTGCAACCTGTACGGAACAGGAGGTTAAAGGTGCTGATTCTCCAAGGAGGGAGATGGCTAGTAAATCGGCTGGAATGGCGAACCCGAGCCAAGGAGATGAGAAATGAGGTGCGTTATAGAAACCTTTCCCGATCACACGGTGTACCATCTTCTGGGTTTCTCATGCCTGTTTTCGATGTAGGAAGATGCCCTTGAACCTGGAGATATGGGACCCATGGGATGGGTACCATGCAGTATTACTTGAAAGGGTCTGCGTTGGCTCACGCAACCTCACCAAACCTCTCAGCCCCAAGAGTGTCCACCCTTATGTCTCAATCAGCTGTGGGTCTAGATATGGTCAATCCAGGTTGCATCACAGCCCCTGAACGAATTTTGTAAGAATTTCTCTCTCTTTCACTGTCTTTGTTTCACGGGTTTTGAAAAGTAATTTATTTTTATAATGGGGTTTAGCTGCTTTTCACGACTGTGTTTAGGCCGCTTTACACCCCCTTGACTCACTTACAGAGAGATATCAATACATAGGTTCGAAGATTCTTACTAGTCAGATATATTCTTGGGCGGTGAATAGGGGGTGTTGAGGCCAGTTCACTGAGCAAGGAGTAGGTCTTGTCTACTACATATTGGGTTTATGGAACGGTATCGGAGCTAATTTGAAACCCTTGTTTTATGCATCACCCCACCTCACCTTTCCCGTTCAGCAGCCATAGTGTGTTTTCTGAACGTGTGACTCTGTTCTGTTTTGTAATTCAGTTCAAGTGTAGCGGTTTTTACATTCCCTCTATAAGTGATATCTTATGATAAGTGTCTTTTTCTGTGTGACTTATTTCACTTAGAATCGTCGTACCTAAATCCACTCATCGTGCTGCTACTAGCCTTATGACGTTGATTTCATGGCTGAGTGATATTCCATTGTACATGAGGACCACAACTTCTTTATCCATTTTTCTCTTTCCTAGGATATTTAAGGTGTAATGAAGTGGGGGTTCTTGTCAACAGAGCAGCCCTAAACTTTGGGGTGCCTGTGTCTTGCTGATTTTTCGTTTTCCCAATTTATACGGCCATGATTGGAAGTGCCCTATGCTCTCCAAGCTGTGTTTTTTAGATGTTTCAGAACACACCGTACACGTCTCCAGAGTGGCTGTTGGCAATTTACATCCCACCCATCAGTGTAGCAAGGCTCTCATTTCTCCATGGCCGGTCCTGCATTTCTGGTTTGGACACTTTTTTCCGCATGGCCCTTTTGCCTGCTGGGAAGCGAGACTTCTTTGGAGCGCTGATTTGCCTTTCCAGGTTGCTTGGTTGGCCAAAAAGGGCGTATGCGTTTTTTCCTGAATATATTCAGGAAAAAACGCATACGCCCTTTTTGGCCAAGGGCATCATTGTCCACGTTTTGCCGCTTTTCATGTGCTTTCAAGGCGATTCGAATCTACCTCCTGAAATCTGTTTCCTGCAATTCTGCCTTGCTTTCAAAGCCTCTTCGTTGCCTTCCCTTAATATATCTGTGGACGAGAGGTATCATTTAAAACTCTGCAGGTTTGTGAATTGCAGTGCCCCTGAGCTCCATTTTTCAACTCGCTTTTTTGGGAGCTGGCCGCAAAAGCGCAGGATTGCTTCAGGCCCTCTTCTGGTTCTGGGGGGCAGGCTGAGCTTGTGCTTAATTCTTCTTCCTGATGGGAAAATAGAGTGACCTGTGCCTGTCCCAACACCTAGAGCTAGTCTCTCATTGGTTCCCCCTCTTCCCGTTCATCCTCAGGACAAATTGCAACCTGTACGGAACAGGAGGTTAAAGGTGCTGATTCTCCAAGGATGGAGATGGCTAGTTAATCGGCTGGAATGGCGAACCCGAGCCAAGGAGATGAGAAATGAGGTGCGTTATAGAAACCTTTCCCGATCACACGGTGTACCATCTTCTGGGTTTCTCATGCCTGTTTTCGATGTAGGAAGATGCCCTTGAACCTGGAGATATGGGACCCATGGGATGGGTACCATGCAGTATTACTTGAAAGGGTCTGCGTTGGCTCACCCAACCTCACTGAACCTCTCAGCCCCAAGAGTGTCCACCCTTATGTCTCAATCAGCTGTGGGTCTAGATATGGTCAATCCAGGTTGCATCACAGCCCATGAACGAATTTTGTAAGAATTTCTCTCTCTTTCACTGTCTTTGTTTCACGGGTTTTGAAAAGTAATTTATTTTTATAATGGGGTTTAGCTGCTTTTCACGGCTGTGTTTATGCCGCTTTACACCCCCTTGACTCACTTACAGAGAGATATCAATACATAGGTTTGAAGATTCTTACTAGTCAGATATATTCTTGTGCGGTAAATAGGGGGTGTTGAGTCCAGGTCACTAAAAAAGGAATAGGTCTTTTCTCTTACATATTGGGTTTTATGGAACGGTATCGGAGCTAATTTGAAACCCTTGTTTTATGCATCACCCCACCTCACCTTTCCCGTTCAGCAGCCATAGTGTATTTTCTAAACGTGTGACTATGTTCTGTTTTGCAATTCAGTTCAAGTGTAGCGGTTTTTACATTCCCTCTATAAGTGATATCTTATGATAAGTGTCTTTTTCTGTGTGACTTATTTCACTTAGAATCGTCGTACCTAAATCCACTCATCGTGCTGCTACTAGCCTTATGACGTTGATTTCATGGCTGAGTGATATTCCTTTGTACATGAGGACCAGAACTTCTTTATCCATTTTTCTCTTTCCTAGGATATTTAAGGTGTAATGAAGTGGGGGTTCTTGTCAACAGAGCAGCCCTAAACTTTGGGGTGCCTGTGTCTTGCTGATTTTTCGTTTTCCCAATTTATACGGCCATGAGTGGAAGTGCCCTATGCTCTCCAAGCTGTGTTTTTTAGATGTTTCAGAACACACCATACACTTCTCCAGAGTGGCTGTTGGCAATTTACATCCCACCCATCAGCGTAGCAAGGCTCCCATTTCTCCATGGCCGGTCCTGCATTTCTGGTTTGGACACTTTTTTCCGCATGGCCCTTTTGCCCGCTGGGAAGCGAGACTTCTTTGGAGCGCTGATTTGCCTTTCCAGGTTGCTTGGTTGGCCAAAAAGGGCGTATGCGTTTTTTCCTGAATATATTCAGGAAAAAACGCATACGCCCTTTTTGGCCAAGGGCATCATTGTCCACGTTTTGCCGCTTTTCATGTGCTTTCAAGGCGATTCGAATCTACCTCCTGAAATCTGTTTCCTGCAATTCTGCCTTGCTTTCAAAGCCTCTTCGTTGCCTTCCCTTAATATATCTGTGGACGAGAGGTATCATTTAAAACTCTGCAGGTTTGTGAATTGCAGTGCCCCTGAGCTCCATTTTTCAACTCGCTTTTTTGGGAGCTGGCCGCAAAAGCGCAGGATTGCTTCAGGCCCTCTTCTGGTTCTGGGGGGCAGGCTGAGCTTGTGCTTAATTCTTCTTCCTGATGGGAAAATAGAGTGACCTGTGCCTGTCCCAACACCTAGAGCTAGTCTCTCATTGGTTCCCCCTCTTCCCGTTCATCCTCAGGACAAATTGCAACCTGTACGGAACAGGAGGTTAAAGGTGCTGATTCTCCAAGGAGGGAGATGGCTAGTAAATCGGCTGGAATGGCGAACCCGAGCCAAGGAGATGAGAAATGAGGTGCGTTATAGAAACCTTTCCCGATCACACGGTGTACCATCTTCTGGGTTTCTCATGCCTGTTTTCGATGTAGGAAGATGCCCTTGAACCTGGAGATATGGGACCCATGGGATGGGTACCATGCAGTATTACTTGAAAGGGTCTGCGTTGGCTCACCCAACCTCACCGAACCTCTCAGCCCCAAGAGTGTCCACCCTTATGTCTCAATCAGCTGTGGGTCTAGATATGGTCAATCCAGGTTGCATCACAGCCCATGAACGAATTTTGTAAGAATTTCTCTCTCTTTCACTGTCTTTGTTTCACGGGTTTTGAAAAGTAATTTATTTTTATAATGGGGTTTAGCTGCTTTTCACGACTGTGTTTAGGCCGCTTTACACCCCCTTGACTCACTTACAGAGAGATATCAATACATAGGTTCGAAGATTCTTACTAGTCAGATATATTCTTGGGCGGTGAATAGGGGGTGTTGAGGCCAGTTCACTGAGCAAGGAGTAGGTCTTGTCTACTACATATTGGGTTTATGGAACGGTATCGGAGCTAATTTGAAACCCTTCTTTTATGCATCACCCCACCTCACCTTTCCCGTTCAGCAGCCATAGTGTGTTTTCTGAACGTGTGACTCTGTTCTGTTTTGTAATTCAGTTCAAGTGTAGCGGTTTTTACATTCCCTCTATAAGTGATATCTTATGATAAGTGTCTTTTTCTGTGTGACTTATTTCACTTAGAATCGTCGTACCTAAATCCACTCATCGTGCTGCTACTAGCCTTATGACGTGGATTTCATGGCTGAGTGATATTCCATTGTACATGAGGACCACAAGTTCTTTATCCACTTTTCTCTTTCCTAGGATATTTAAGGTGTAATGAAGTGGGGGTTCTTGTCAACAGAGCAGCCCTAAACTTTGGGGTGCCTGTGTCTTGCTGGTTTTTAGTTTTCCCAATTTATACGCCCATGAGTGGAAGTGCCCTATGCTCTCCAAGCTGTGTTTTTTAGATGTTTCATGAGACACCGTACACTTCTCCAGAGTGGCTGTTGGCAATTTACATCCCGCCCATCACCGTAGCAAGGCTCCCATTTCTCCATGGCCTGTCCTGCATTTCTGGTTTGGACACTTTTTTCCGCATGACTCTTTTTCCCGCTGGGAAGGGAGACTTCTTTGGAGCGCTGATTTGCCTTTCCAGGTTGCTTGGTTGGCCAAAAAGGGCGTATGCGTTTTTTCCTGAATATATTCAGGAAAAAACGCATACGCCCTTTTTGGCCAAGGGCATCATTGTCCACGTTTTGCCGCTTTTCATGTGCTTTCAAGGCGATTCGAATCTACCTCCTGAAATCTGTTTCCTGCAATTCTGCCTTGCTTTCAAAGCCTCTTCGTTGCCTTCCCTTAATATATTTGTGGACGAGAGGTATCATTTAAAACTCTGCAGGTTTGTGAATTGCAGTGCCCCTGAGCTCCATTTTTCAATTCGCTTTTTTGGGAGCTGGCCGCAAAAGTGCATAATTGCTTCAGGCCCTCTTCTGGTTCTGGGGGGCAGGCTGAGCTTGTGCTTAATTCTTCTTCCTGATGGGAAAATAGAGTGACCTGTGCCTGTCCCAACACCTAGAGCTAGTCTCTCATTGGTTCCCCCTCTTCCCGTTCATCCTCAGGACAAATTGCAACCTGTACGGAACAGGAGGTTAAAGGTGCTGATTCTCCAAGGAGGGAGATGGCTATTAAATCGGCTGGAATGGCGAACCCGAGCCAAGGAGATGAGAAATGAGGTGCGTTATAGAAACCTTTCCCGATCACACGGTGTACCATCTTCTGGGTTTCTCATGCCTGTTTTCGATGTAGGAAGATGCCCTTGAACCTGGAGATATGGGACCCATGGGATGGGTACCATGCAGTATTACTTGAAAGGGTCTGCGTTGGCTCACCCAACCTCACTGAACCTCTCAGCCCCAAGAGTGTCCACCCTTATGTCTCAATCAGCTGTGGGTCTAGATATGGTCAATCCAGGTTGCATCACAGCCCATGAACGAATTTTGTAAGAATTTCTCTCTCTTTCACTGTCTTTGTTTCACTGGTTTTGAAAAGTAATTTATTTTTATAATGGGGTTTAGCTGCTTTTCACGGCTGTGTTTATGCCGCTTTACACCCCCTTGACTCACTTACAGAGAGATATCAATACATAGGTTTGAAGATTCTTACTAGTCAGATATATTCTTGTGCGGTAAATAGGGGGTGTTGAGTCCAGGTCACTAAAAAAGGAATAGGTCTTTTCTCTTACATATTGGGTTTTATGGAACGGTATCGGAGCTAATTTGAAACCCTTGTTTTATGCATCACCCCACCTCACCTTTCCCGTTCAGCAGCCATAGTGTATTTTCTAAACGTGTGACTCTGTTCTGTTTTGCAATTCAGTTCAAGTGTAGCGGTTTTTACATTCCCTCTATAAGTGATATCTTATGATAAGTGTCTTTTTCTGTGTGACTTATTTCACTTAGAATCGTCGTACCTAAATCCACTCATCGTGCTGCTACTAGCCTTATGACGTTGATTTCATGGCTGAGTGATATTCCATTGTACATGAGGACCACAACTTCTTTATCCATTTTTCTCTTTCCTAGGATATTTAAGGTGTAATGAAGTGGGGGTTCTTGTCAACAGAGCAGCCCTAAACTTTGGGGTGCCTGTGTCTTGCTGATTTTTCGTTTTCCCAATTTATACGGCCATGAGTGGAAGTGCCCTATGCTCTCCAAGCTGTGTTTTTTAGATGTTTCAGAACACACCGTACACTTCTCCAGAGTGGCTGTTGGCAATTTACATCCCACCCATCAGCGTAGCAAGGCTCCCATTTCTCCATGGCCGGTCCTGCATTTCTGGTTTGGACACTTTTTTCCGCATGGCCCTTTTGCCCGCTGGGAAGCGAGACTTCTTTGGAGCGCTGATTTGCCTTTCCAGGTTGCTTGGTTGGCCAAAAAGGGCGTATGCGTTTTTTCCTGAATATATTCAGGAAAAAACGCATAGGCCCTTTTTGGCCAAGGGCATCATTGTCCACGTTTTGCCGCTTTTCATGTGCTTTCAAGGCGATTCGAATCTACCTCCTGAAATCTGTTTCCTGCAATTCTGCCTTGCTTTCAAAGCCTCTTCGTTGCCATCCCTAAATATATTTGTGGACGAGAGTTATCATTTATAACTCTGCAGGTTTGTGAATTGCAGTGCCCCTGAGCTCCATTTTTCCAGTCGCTTTTTTGGGAGCTGGCCGCAAAAGTGCAGGATTGCTTCAGGCCCTCTTCTGGTTCTGGGGGGCAGGCTGAGCTTGTGGTTAATTCTTCTTCCCGATGGGAAAATAGAGTGACCTGTGCCTGTCCCAACCCCTAGAGCCAGTTTCTCATTGGTTGCCCTCTTCCCGTTCATCCTCAGGACAAATTGCAACCTGTAAGGAACAGGAGATTAAAGGTGCTGATTCTCCAAGGAGGGAGATGGCTAGTAAAGCGGCTGGAATGGCGAACCCGAGCACAAGGAGATGAGAAATGAGGTGCGTTTTAGAAACCTTTCCCGATCACACGGTGTACCATCTTCTGGGTTTCTCATGCATGTTTTCGACGTAGGAAGATGCCCTTGAACCTGGAGATTTGGGACCCATGGGATGGGTACCATGCAGTATTACTTGAAAGGGTCTGCGTTGGCTCACGCAACCTCACCAAACCTCTCAGCCCCAAGAGTGTCCACCCTTATGTCTCAATCAGCTGTGGGTCTAGATATGGTCAATCCAGGTTGCATCACAGCCCCTGAACGAATTTTGTAAGAATTTCTCTCTCTTTCACTGTCTTTGTTTCACGGGTTTTGAAAAGTAATTTATTTTTATAATGGGGTTTAGCTGCTTTTCACGACTGTGTTTAGGCCGCTTTACACCCCCTTGACTCACTTACAGAGAGATATCAATACATAGGTTCGAAGATTCTTACTAGTCAGATATATTCTTGGGCGGTGAATAGGGGGTGTTGAGGCCAGTTCACTGAGCAAGGAGTAGGTCTTGTCTACTACATATTGGGTTTATGGAACGGTATCGGAGCTAATTTGAAACCCTTGTTTTATGCATCACCCCACCTCACCTTTCCCGTTCAGCAGCCATAGTGTGTTTTCTGAACGTGTGACTCTGTTCTGTTTTGTAATTCAGTTCAAGTGTAGCGGTTTTTACATTCCCTCTATAAGTGATATCTTATGATAAGTGTCTTTTTCTGTGTGACTTATTTCACTTAGAATCGTCGTATCTAAATCCACTCATCGTGCTGCTACTAGCCTTATGACGTTGATTTCATGGCTGAGTGATATTCCATTGTACATGAGGACCACAACTTCTTTATCCATTTTTCTCTTTCCTAGGATATTTAAGGTGTAATGAAGTGGGGGTTCTTGTCAACAGAGCAGCCCTAAACTTTGGGGTGCCTGTGTCTTGCTGATTTTTCGTTTTCCCAATTTATACGCCCATGAGTGGAAGTGCCCTATGCTCTCCAAGCTGTGTTTTTTAGATGTTTCAGAACACACCGTACACGTCTCCAGAGTGGCTGTTGGCAATTTACATCCCACCCATCAGCGTAGCAAGGCTCTCATTTCTCCATGGCCGGTCCTGCATTTCTGGTTTGGACACTTTTTTCCGCATGGCCCTTTTGCCCGCTGGGAAGCGAGACTTCTTTGGAGCGCTGATTTGCCTTTCCAGGTTGCTTGGTTGGCCAAAAAGGGCGTATGCGTTTTTTCCTGAATATATTCAGGAAAAAACGCATACGCCCTTTTTGGCCAAGGGCATCATTGTCCACGTTTTGCCGCTTTTCATGTGCTTTCAAGGCGATTCGAATCTACCTCCTGAAATCTGTTTCCTGCAATTCTGCCTTGCTTTCAAAGCCTCTTCGTTGCCATCCCTAAATATATTTGTGGACGAGAGTTATCATTTATAACTCTGCAGGTTTGTGAATTGCAGTGCCCCTGAGCTCCATTTTTCCAGTCGCTTTTTTGGGAGCTGGCCGCAAAAGTGCAGGATTGCTTCAGGCCCTCTTCTGGTTCTGGGGGGCAGGCTGAGCTTGTGGTTAATTCTTCTTCCCGATGGGAAAATAGAGTGACCTGTGCCTGTCCCAACCCCTAGAGCTAGTTTCTCATTGGTTGCCCTCTTCCCGTTCATCCTCAGGACAAATTGCAACCTGTAAGGAACAGGAGATTAAAGGTGCTGATTCTCCAAGGAGGGAGATGGCTAGTAAAGCGGCTGGAATGGCGAACCCGAGCACAAGGAGATGAGAAATGAGGTGCGTTTTAGAAACCTTTCCCAATCACACGGTGTACCATCTTCTGGGTTTCTCATGCATGTTTTCGACGTAGGAAGATGCCCTTGAACCTGGAGATTTGGGACCCATGGGATGGGTACCATGCAGTATTACTTGAAAGGGTCTGCGTTGGCTCACGCAACCTCACCAAACCTCTCAGCCCCAAGAGTGTCCACCCTTATGTCTCAATCAGCTGTGGGTCTAGATATGGTCAATCCAGGTTGCATCACAGCCCATGAACGAATTTTGTAAGAATTTCTCTCTCTTTCACTGTCTTTGTTTCACGGGTTTTGAAAAGTAATTTATTTTTATAATGGGGTTTAGCTGCTTTTCACGACTGTGTTTAGGCCGCTTTACACCCCCTTGACTCACTTACAGAGATATATCAATACATAGGTTCGAAGATTCTTACTAGTCAGATATATTCTTGGGCGGTGAATAGGGGGTGTTGAGGCCAGTTCACTGAGCAAGGAGTAGGTCTTGTCTACTACATATTGGGTTTATGGAACGGTATCGGAGCTAATTTGAAACCCTTCTTTTATGCATCACCCCACCTCACCTTTCCCGTTCAGCAGCCATAGTGTGTTTTCTGAACGTGTGACTCTGTTCTGTTTTGTAATTCAGTTCAAGTGTAGCGGTTTTTACATTCCCTCTATAAGTGATATCTTATGATAAGTGTCTTTTTCTGTGTGACTTATTTCACTTAGAATCGTCGTACCTAAATCCACTCATCGTGCTGCTACTAGCCTTATGACGTGGATTTCATGGCTGAGTGATATTCCATTGTACATGAGGACCACAAGTTCTTTATCCACTTTTCTCTTTCCTAGGATATTTAAGGTGTAATGAAGTGGGGGTTCTTGTCAACAGAGCAGCCCTAAACTTTGGGGTGCCTGTGTCTTGCTGATTTTTCGTTTTCCCAATTTATACGCCCATGAGTGGAAGTGCCCTATGCTCTCCAAGCTGTGTTTTTTAGATGTTTCAGAACACACCGTACACTTCTCCAGAGTGGCTGTTGGCAATTTACATCCCACCCATCAGCGTAGCAAGGCTCCCATTTCTCCATGGCCGGTCCTGCATTTCTGGTTTGGACACTTTTTTCCGCATGGCCCTTTTGCCCGCTGGGAAGCGAGACTTCTTTGGAGCGCTGATTTGCCTTTCCAGGTTGCTTGGTTGGCCAAAAAGGGCGTATGCGTTTTTTCCTGAATATATTCAGGAAAAAACGCATAGGCCCTTTTTGGCCAAGGGCATCATTGTCCACGTTTTGCCGCTTTTCATGTGCTTTCAAGGCGATTCGAATCTACCTCCTGAAATCTGTTTCCTGCAATTCTGCCTTGCTTTCAAAGCCTCTTCGTTGCCATCCCTAAATATATTTGTGGACGAGAGTTATCATTTATAACTCTGCAGGTTTGTGAATTGCAGTGCCCCTGAGCTCCATTTTTCCAGTCGCTTTTTTGGGAGCTGGCCGCAAAAGTGCAGGATTGCTTCAGGCCCTCTTCTGGTTCTGGGGGGCAGGCTGAGCTTGTGGTTAATTCTTCTTCCCGATGGGAAAATAGAGTGACCTGTGCCTGTCCCAACCCCTAGAGCCAGTTTCTCATTGGTTGCCCTCTTCCCGTTCATCCTCAGGACAAATTGCAACCTGTAAGGAACAGGAGATTAAAGGTGCTGATTCTCCAAGGAGGGAGATGGCTAGTAAAGCGGCTGGAATGGCGAACCCGAGCACAAGGAGATGAGAAATGAGGTGCGTTTTAGAAACCTTTCCCGATCACACGGTGTACCATCTTCTGGGTTTCTCATGCATGTTTTCGACGTAGGAAGATGCCCTTGAACCTGGAGATTTGGGACCCATGGGATGGGTACCATGCAGTATTACTTGAAAGGGTCTGCGTTGGCTCACGCAACCTCACCAAACCTCTCAGCCCCAAGAGTGTCCACCCTTATGTCTCAATCAGCTGTGGGTCTAGATATGGTCAATCCAGGTTGCATCACAGCCCCTGAACGAATTTTGTAAGAATTTCTCTCTCTTTCACTGTCTTTGTTTCACGGGTTTTGAAAAGTAATTTATTTTTATAATGGGGTTTAGCTGCTTTTCACGACTGTGTTTAGGCCGCTTTACACCCCCTTGACTCACTTACAGAGAGATATCAATACATAGGTTCGAAGATTCTTACTAGTCAGATATATTCTTGGGCGGTGAATAGGGGGTGTTGAGGCCAGTTCACTGAGCAAGGAGTAGGTCTTGTCTACTACATATTGGGTTTATGGAACGGTATCGGAGCTAATTTGAAACCCTTGTTTTATGCATCACCCCACCTCACCTTTCCCGTTCAGCAGCCATAGTGTGTTTTCTGAACGTGTGACTCTGTTCTGTTTTGTAATTCAGTTCAAGTGTAGCGGTTTTTACATTCCCTCTATAAGTGATATCTTATGATAAGTGTCTTTTTCTGTGTGACTTATTTCACTTAGAATCGTCGTATCTAAATCCACTCATCGTGCTGCTACTAGCCTTATGACGTTGATTTCATGGCTGAGTGATATTCCATTGTACATGAGGACCACAACTTCTTTATCCATTTTTCTCTTTCCTAGGATATTTAAGGTGTAATGAAGTGGGGGTTCTTGTCAACAGAGCAGCCCTAAACTTTGGGGTGCCTGTGTCTTGCTGATTTTTCGTTTTCCCAATTTATACGCCCATGAGTGGAAGTGCCCTATGCTCTCCAAGCTGTGTTTTTTAGATGTTTCAGAACACACCGTACACGTCTCCAGAGTGGCTGTTGGCAATTTACATCCCACCCATCAGCGTAGCAAGGCTCTCATTTCTCCATGGCCGGTCCTGCATTTCTGGTTTGGACACTTTTTTCCGCATGGCCCTTTTGCCCGCTGGGAAGCGAGACTTCTTTGGAGCGCTGATTTGCCTTTCCAGGTTGCTTGGTTGGCCAAAAAGGGCGTATGCGTTTTTTCCTGAATATATTCAGGAAAAAACGCATACGCCCTTTTTGGCCAAGGGCATCATTGTCCACGTTTTGCCGCTTTTCATGTGCTTTCAAGGCGATTCGAATCTACCTCCTGAAATCTGTTTCCTGCAATTCTGCCTTGCTTTCAAAGCCTCTTCGTTGCCATCCCTAAATATATTTGTGGACGAGAGTTATCATTTATAACTCTGCAGGTTTGTGAATTGCAGTGCCCCTGAGCTCCATTTTTCCAGTCGCTTTTTTGGGAGCTGGCCGCAAAAGTGCAGGATTGCTTCAGGCCCTCTTCTGGTTCTGGGGGGCAGGCTGAGCTTGTGGTTAATTCTTCTTCCCGATGGGAAAATAGAGTGACCTGTGCCTGTCCCAACCCCTAGAGCTAGTTTCTCATTGGTTGCCCTCTTCCCGTTCATCCTCAGGACAAATTGCAACCTGTAAGGAACAGGAGATTAAAGGTGCTGATTCTCCAAGGAGGGAGATGGCTAGTAAAGCGGCTGGAATGGCGAACCCGAGCACAAGGAGATGAGAAATGAGGTGCGTTTTAGAAACCTTTCCCAATCACACGGTGTACCATCTTCTGGGTTTCTCATGCATGTTTTCGACGTAGGAAGATGCCCTTGAACCTGGAGATTTGGGACCCATGGGATGGGTACCATGCAGTATTACTTGAAAGGGTCTGCGTTGGCTCACGCAACCTCACCAAACCTCTCAGCCCCAAGAGTGTCCACCCTTATGTCTCAATCAGCTGTGGGTCTAGATATGGTCAATCCAGGTTGCATCACAGCCCATGAACGAATTTTGTAAGAATTTCTCTCTCTTTCACTGTCTTTGTTTCACGGGTTTTGAAAAGTAATTTATTTTTATAATGGGGTTTAGCTGCTTTTCACGACTGTGTTTAGGCCGCTTTACACCCCCTTGACTCACTTACAGAGATATATCAATACATAGGTTCGAAGATTCTTACTAGTCAGATATATTCTTGGGCGGTGAATAGGGGGTGTTGAGGCCAGTTCACTGAGCAAGGAGTAGGTCTTGTCTACTACATATTGGGTTTATGGAACGGTATCGGAGCTAATTTGAAACCCTTCTTTTATGCATCACCCCACCTCACCTTTCCCGTTCAGCAGCCATAGTGTGTTTTCTGAACGTGTGACTCTGTTCTGTTTTGTAATTCAGTTCAAGTGTAGCGGTTTTTACATTCCCTCTATAAGTGATATCTTATGATAAGTGTCTTTTTCTGTGTGACTTATTTCACTTAGAATCGTCGTACCTAAATCCACTCATCGTGCTGCTACTAGCCTTATGACGTGGATTTCATGGCTGAGTGATATTCCATTGTACATGAGGACCACAAGTTCTTTATCCACTTTTCTCTTTCCTAGGATATTTAAGGTGTAATGAAGTGGGGGTTCTTGTCAACAGAGCAGCCCTAAACTTTGGGGTGCCTGTGTCTTGCTGGTTTTTAGTTTTCCCAATTTATACGCCCATGAGTGGAAGTGCCCTATGCTCTCCAAGCTGTGTTTTTTAGATGTTTCATGAGACACCGTACACTTCTCCAGAGTGGCTGTTGGCAATTTACATCCCGCCCATCACCGTAGCAAGGCTCCCATTTCTCCATGGGCTGTCCTGCATTTCTGGTTTGGACACTTTTTTCCGCATGACTCTTTTGCCCGCTGGGAAGGGAGACTTCTTTGGAGCGCTGATTTGCCTTTCCAGGTTGCTTGGTTGGCCAAAAAGGGCGTATGCGTTTTTTCCTGAATATATTCAGGAAAAAACGCATACGCCCTTTTTGGCCAAGGGCATCATTGTCCACGTTTTGCCGCTTTTCATGTGCTTTCAAGGCGATTCGAATCTACCTCCTGAAATCTGTTTCCTGCAATTCTGCCTTGCTTTCACAGCCTCTTCATTGCCTTCCCTTAATATATTTGTGGACGAGAGGTATCATTTAAAATTCTGCAGGTTTGTGAATTGCAGTGCCCCTGAGCTCCATTTTTCAATTCGCTTTTTTGGGAGCTGGCCGCAAAAGTGCAGGATTGCTTCAGGCCCTCTTCTGGTTCTGGGGGGCAGGCTGAGCTTGTGCTTAATTCTTCTTCCTGATGGGAAAATAGAGTGACCTGTGCCTGTCCCAACACCTAGAGCTAGTCTCTCATTGGTTCCCCCTCTTCCCGTTCATCCTCAGGACAAATTGCAACCTGTACGGAACAGGAGGTTAAAGGTGCTGATTCTCCAAGGAGGGAGATGGCTAGTAAATCGGCTGGAATGGCGAACCCGAGCCAAGGAGATGAGAAATGAGGTGCGTTATAGAAACCTTTCCCGATCACACGGTGTACCATCTTCTGGGTTTCTCATGCCTGTTTTCGATGTAGGAAGATGCCCTTGAACCTGGAGATATGGGACCCATGGGATGGGTACCATGCAGTATTACTTGAAAGGGTCTGCGTTGGCTCACGCAACCTCACCAAACCTCTCAGCCCCAAGAGTGTCCACCCTTATGTCTCAATCAGCTGTGGGTCTAGATATGGTCAATCCAGGTTGCATCACAGCCCCTGAACGAATTTTGTAAGAATTTCTCTCTCTTTCACTGTCTTTGTTTCACGGGTTTTGAAAAGTAATTTATTTTTATAATGGGGTTTAGCTGCTTTTCACGACTGTGTTTAGGCCGCTTTACACCCCCTTGACTCACTTACAGAGAGATATCAATACATAGGTTCGAAGATTCTTACTAGTCAGATATATTCTTGGGCGGTGAATAGGGGGTGTTGAGGCCAGTTCACTGAGCAAGGAGTAGGTCTTGTCTACTACATATTGGGTTTATGGAACGGTATCGGAGCTAATTTGAAACCCTTGTTTTATGCATCACCCCACCTCACCTTTCCCGTTCAGCAGCCATAGTGTGTTTTCTGAACGTGTGACTCTGTTCTGTTTTGTAATTCAGTTCAAGTGTAGCGGTTTTTACATTCCCTCTATAAGTGATATCTTATGATAAGTGTCTTTTTCTGTGTGACTTATTTCACTTAGAATCGTCGTACCTAAATCCACTCATCGTGCTGCTACTAGCCTTATGACGTTGATTTCATGGCTGAGTGATATTCCATTGTACATGAGGACCACAACTTCTTTATCCATTTTTCTCTTTCCTAGGATATTTAAGGTGTAATGAAGTGGGGGTTCTTGTCAACAGAGCAGCCCTAAACTTTGGGGTGCCTGTGTCTTGCTGATTTTTCGTTTTCCCAATTTATACGGCCATGAGTGGAAGTGCCCTATGCTCTCCAAGCTGTGTTTTTTAGATGTTTCAGAACACACCGTACACGTCTCCAGAGTGGCTGTTGGCAATTTACATCCCACCCATCAGTGTAGCAAGGCTCTCATTTCTCCATGGCCGGTCCTGCATTTCTGGTTTGGACACTTTTTTCCGCATGGCCCTTTTGCCTGCTGGGAAGCGAGACTTCTTTGGAGCGCTGATTTGCCTTTCCAGGTTGCTTGGTTGGCCAAAAAGGGCGTATGCGTTTTTTCCTGAATATATTCAGGAAAAAACGCATACGCCCTTTTTGGCCAAGGGCATCATTGTCCACGTTTTGCCGCTTTTCATGTGCTTTCAAGGCGATTCGAATCTACCTCCTGAAATCTGTTTCCTGCAATTCTGCCTTGCTTTCAAAGCCTCTTCGTTGCCATCCCTAAATATATTTGTGGACGAGAGTTATCATTTATAACTCTGCAGGTTTGTGAATTGCAGTGCCCCTGAGCTCCATTTTTCCAGTCGCTTTTTTGGGAGCTGGCCGCAAAAGTGCAGGATTGCTTCAGGCCCTCTTCTGGTTCTGGGGGGCAGGCTGAGCTTGTGGTTAATTCTTCTTCCCGATGGGAAAATAGAGTGACCTGTGCCTGTCCCAACCCCTAGAGCCAGTTTCTCATTGGTTGCCCTCTTCCCGTTCATCCTCAGGACAAATTGCAACCTGTAAGGAACAGGAGATTAAAGGTGCTGATTCTCCAAGGAGGGAGATGGCTAGTAAAGCGGCTGGAATGGCGAACCCGAGCACAAGGAGATGAGAAATGAGGTGCGTTTTAGAAACCTTTCCCGATCACACGGTGTACCATCTTCTGGGTTTCTCATGCATGTTTTCGACGTAGGAAGATGCCCTTGAACCTGGAGATTTGGGACCCATGGGATGGGTACCATGCAGTATTACTTGAAAGGGTCTGCGTTGGCTCACGCAACCTCACCAAACCTCTCAGCCCCAAGAGTGTCCACCCTTATGTCTCAATCAGCTGTGGGTCTAGATATGGTCAATCCAGGTTGCATCACAGCCCCTGAACGAATTTTGTAAGAATTTCTCTCTCTTTCACTGTCTTTGTTTCACGGGTTTTGAAAAGTAATTTATTTTTATAATGGGGTTTAGCTGCTTTTCACGACTGTGTTTAGGCCGCTTTACACCCCCTTGACTCACTTACAGAGAGATATCAATACATAGGTTCGAAGATTCTTACTAGTCAGATATATTCTTGGGCGGTGAATAGGGGGTGTTGAGGCCAGTTCACTGAGCAAGGAGTAGGTCTTGTCTACTACATATTGGGTTTATGGAACGGTATCGGAGCTAATTTGAAACCCTTGTTTTATGCATCACCCCACCTCACCTTTCCCGTTCAGCAGCCATAGTGTGTTTTCTGAACGTGTGACTCTGTTCTGTTTTGTAATTCAGTTCAAGTGTAGCGGTTTTTACATTCCCTCTATAAGTGATATCTTATGATAAGTGTCTTTTTCTGTGTGACTTATTTCACTTAGAATCGTCGTACCTAAATCCACTCATCGTGCTGCTACTAGCCTTATGACGTTGATTTCATGGCTGAGTGATATTCCATTGTACATGAGGACCACAACTTCTTTATCCATTTTTCTCTTTCCTAGGATATTTAAGGTGTAATGAAGTGGGGGTTCTTGTCAACAGAGCAGCCCTAAACTTTGGGGTGCCTGTGTCTTGCTGATTTTTCGTTTTCCCAATTTATACGCCCATGAGTGGAAGTGCCCTATGCTCTCCAAGCTGTGTTTTTTAGATGTTTCAGAACACACCGTACACGTCTCCAGAGTGGCTGTTGGCAATTTACATCCCACCCATCAGCGTAGCAAGGCTCTCATTTCTCCATGGCCGGTCCTGCATTTCTGGTTTGGACACTTTTTTCCGCATGGCCCTTTTGCCCGCTGGGAAGCGAGACTTCTTTGGAGCGCTGATTTGCCTTTCCAGGTTGCTTGGTTGGCCAAAAAGGGCGTATGCGTTTTTTCCTGAATATATTCAGGAAAAAACGCATACGCCCTTTTTGGCCAAGGGCATCATTGTCCACGTTTTGCCGCTTTTCATGTGCTTTCAAGGCGATTCGAATCTACCTCCTGAAATCTGTTTCCTGCAATTCTGCCTTGCTTTCAAAGCCTCTTCGTTGCCATCCCTAAATATATTTGTGGACGAGAGTTATCATTTATAACTCTGCAGGTTTGTGAATTGCAGTGCCCCTGAGCTCCATTTTTCCAGTCGCTTTTTTGGGAGCTGGCCGCAAAAGTGCAGGATTGCTTCAGGCCCTCTTCTGGTTCTGGGGGGCAGGCTGAGCTTGTGGTTAATTCTTCTTCCCGATGGGAAAATAGAGTGACCTGTGCCTGTCCCAACCCCTAGAGCTAGTTTCTCATTGGTTGCCCTCTTCCCGTTCATCCTCAGGACAAATTGCAACCTGTAAGGAACAGGAGATTAAAGGTGCTGATTCTCCAAGGAGGGAGATGGCTAGTAAAGCGGCTGGAATGGCGAACCCGAGCACAAGGAGATGAGAAATGAGGTGCGTTTTAGAAACCTTTCCCGATCACACGGTGTACCATCTTCTGGGTTTCTCATGCATGTTTTCGACGTAGGAAGATGCCCTTGAACCTGGAGATTTGGGACCCATGGGATGGGTACCATGCAGTATTACTTGAAAGGGTCTGCGTTGGCTCACGCAACCTCACCAAACCTCTCAGCCCCAAGACTGTCCACCCTTATGTCTCAATCAGCTGTGGGTCTAGATATGGTCAATCCAGGTTGCATCACAGCCCCTGAACGAATTTTGTAAGAATTTCTCTCTCTTTCACTGTCTTTGTTTCACGGGTTTTGAAAAGTAATTTATTTTTATAATGGGGTTTAGCTGCTTTTCACGACTGTGTTTAGGCCGCTTTACACCCCCTTGACTCACTTACAGAGAGATATCAATACATAGGTTCGAAGATTCTTACTAGTCAGATATATTCTTGGGCGGTGAATAGGGGGTGTTGAGGCCAGTACACTGAACAAGGAGTAGGTCTTGTCTACTACATATTGGGTTTATGGAACGGTATCGGAGCTAATTTGAAACCCTTCTTTTATGCATCACCCCACCTCACCTTTCCCGTTCAGCAGCCATAGTGTGTTTTCTGAACGTGTGACTCTGTTCTGTTTTGTAATTCAGTTCAAGTGTAGCGGTTTTTACATTCCCTCTATAAGTGATATCTTATGATAAGTGTCTTTTTCTGTGTGACTTATTTCACTTAGAATCGTCGTACCTAAATCCACTCATCGTGCTGCTACTAGCCTTATGACGTGGATTTCATGGCTGAGTGATATTCCATTGTACATGAGGACCACAAGTTCTTTATCCACTTTTCTCTTTCCTAGGATATTTAAGGTGTAATGAAGTGGGGGTTCTTGTCAACAGAGCAGCCCTAAACTTTGGGGTGCCTGTGTCTTGCTGGTTTTTAGTTTTCCCAATTTATACGCCCATGAGTGGAAGTGCCCTATGCTCTCCAAGCTGTGTTTTTTAGATGTTTCATGAGACACCGTACACTTCTCCAGAGTGGCTGTTGGCAATTTACATCCCGCCCATCACCGTAGCAAGGCTCCCATTTCTCCATGGCCTGTCCTGCATTTCTGGTTTGGACACTTTTTTCCGCATGACTCTTTTGCCCGCTGGGAAGGGAGACTTCTTTGGAGCGCTGATTGGCCTTTCCAGGTTGCTTGGTTGGCCAAAAAGGGCGTATGCGTTTTTTCCTGAATATATTCAGGAAAAAACGCATACGCCCTTTTTGGCCAAGGGCATCATTGTCCACGTTTTGCCGCTTTTCATGTGCTTTCAAGGCGATTCGAATCTACCTCCTGAAATCTGTTTCCTGCAATTCTGCCTTGCTTTCAAAGCCTCTTCGTTGCCTTCCCTTAATATATTTGTGGACGAGAGGTATCATTTAAAACTCTGCAGGTTTGTGAATTGCAGTGCCCCTGAGCTCCATTTTTCAATTCGCTTTTTTGGGAGCTGGCCGCAAAAGCGCAGGATTGCTTCAGGCCCTCTTCTGGTTCTGGGGGGCAGGCTGAGCTTGTGCTTAATTCTTCTTCCTGATGGGAAAATAGAGTGACCTGTGCCTGTCCCAACACCTAGAGCTAGTCTCTCATTGGTTCCCCCTCTTCCCCTTCATCCTCAGGACAAATTGCAACCTGTACGGAACAGGAGGTTAAAGGTGCTGATTCTCCAAGGAGGGAGATGGCTAGTAAATCGGCTGGAATGGCGAACCCGAGCCAAGGAGATGAGAAATGAGGTGCGTTATAGAAACCTTTCCCGATCACACGGTGTACCATCTTCTGGGTTTCTCATGCCTGTTTTCGATGTAGGAAGATGCCCTTGAACCTGGAGATATGGGACCCATGGGATGGGTACCATGCAGTATTACTTGAAAGGGTCTGCGTTGGCTCACCCAACCTCACTGAACCTCTCAGCCCCAAGAGTGTCCACCCTTATGTCTCAATCAGCTGTGGGTCTAGATATGGTCAATCCAGGTTGCATCACAGCCCATGAACGAATTTTGTAAGAATTTCTCTCTCTTTCACTGTCTTTGTTTCACGGGTTTTGAAAAGTAATTTATTTTTATAATGGGGTTTAGCTGCTTTTCACGGCTGTGTTTATGCCGCTTGACACCCCCTTGACTCACTTACAGAGAGATATCAATACATAGGTTTGAAGATTCTTACTAGTAAGATATATTCTTGTGCGGTAAATAGGGGGTGTTGAGTCCAGGTCACTAAAAAAGGAATAGGTCTTTTCTCTTACATATTGGGTTTTATGGAACGGTATCGGAGCTAATTTGAAACCCTTGTTTTATGCATCACCCCACCTCACCTTTCCCGTTCAGCAGCCATAGTGTATTTTCTAAACGTGTGACTCTCTTCTGTTTTGCAATTCAGTTCAAGTGTAGCGGTTTTTACATTCCCTCTATAAGTGATATCTTATGATAAGTGTCTTTTTCTGTGTGACTTATTTCACTTAGAATCGTCGTACCTAAATCCACTCATCGTGCTGCTACTAGCCTTATGACGTTGATTTCATGGCTGAGTGATATTCCATTGTACATGAGGACCACAACTTCTTTATCCATTTTTCTCTTTCCTAGGATATTTAAGGTGTAATGAAGTGGGGGTTCTTGTCAACAGAGCAGCCCTAAACTTTGGGGTGCCTGTGTCTTGCTGATTTTTCCTTTTCCCAATTTATACGGCCATGAGTGGAAGGGCCCTATGCTCTCCAAGCTGTGTTTTTTAGATGTTTCAGAACACACCGTACACTTCTCCAGAGTGGCTGTTGGCAATTTACATCCCACCCATCAGCGTAGCAAGGCTCCCATTTCTCCATGGCCGGTCCTGCATTTCTGGTTTGGACACTTTTTTCCGCATGGCCCTTTTGCCCGCTGGGAAGCGAGACTTCTTTGGAGCGCTGATTTGCCTTTCCAGGTTGCTTGGTTGGCCAAAAAGGGCGTATGCGTTTTTTCCTGAATATATTCAGGAAAAAACGCATACGCCCTTTTTGGCCAAGGGCATCATTGTCCACGTTTTGCCGCTTTTCATGTGCTTTCAAGGCGATTCGAATCTACCTCCTGAAATCTGTTTCCTGCAATTCTGCCTTGCTTTCAAAGCCTCTTCGTTGCCTTCCCTTAATATATTTGTGGACGAGAGGTATCATTTAAAACTCTGTAGGTTTGTGAATTGCAGTGCCCCTGAGCTCCATTTTTCAACTGGCTTTTTTGGGAGCTGGCCGCAAAAGCGCAGGATTGCTTCAGGCCCTCTTCTGGTTCTGGGGGACAGGCTGAGCTTGTGCTTAATTCTTCTTCCTGATGGGAAAATAGAGAGACCTGTGCCTGTCCCAACACCTAGAGCTAGTCTCTCATTGGTTCCCCCTCTTCCCGTTCATCCTCAGGACAAATTGCAACCTGTACGGAACAGGAGGTTAAAGATGCTGATTCTCCAAGGAGGGAGATGGCTAGTAAATCGGCTGGAATGG
The DNA here is from genome assembly GCF_949987535.1 of Balaenoptera acutorostrata. NCBI lineage: Eukaryota > Metazoa > Chordata > Mammalia > Artiodactyla > Balaenopteridae > Balaenoptera > Balaenoptera acutorostrata. The sequence continues at coordinate 140,596 of NW_026646352.1, read as the reverse complement.
CGAACCCGAGCCAAGGAGATGAGAAATGAGGTGCGTTATTGAAACCTTTCCCGATCACACAGTGTACCATCTTCTGGGTTTCTCATGCCTGTTTTCGATGTAGGAAGATGCCCTTGAACCTGGAGATTTGGGACCCATGGGATGGGTACCATGCAGTATTACTTGAAAGGGTCTGCGTTGGCTCACCCAACCTCACCGAACCTCTCAGCCCCAAGAGTGTCCACCCTTATGTCTCAATCAGCTGTGGGTCTAGATATGGTCAATCCAGGTTGCATCACAGCCCCTGAACGAATTTTGTAAGAATTTCTCTCTCTTTCACTGTCTTTGTTTCACTGGTTTTGAAAAGTAATTTATTTTTATAATGGGGTTTAGCTGCTTTTCACGGCTGTGTTTATGCCGCTTTGCACCCCCTTGACTCACTTACAGAGAGATATCAATACATAGGTTTGAAGATTCTTACTAGTCAGATATATTCTTGTGTGGTGAATAGGGGGTGTTGAGTCCAGGTCACTGAAAAAGGAATAGGTCTTGTCTCTTACATATTGGGTTTATGGAACGGTATCTGAGCTAATTTGAAACCCTTGTTTTATGCATCACCCCACCTCACCTTTCCCGTTCAGCAGCCATAGTGTGTTTTCTAAACGTGTGACTCTCTTCTGTTTTGTAATTCAGTTCAAGTGTAGCGGTTTTTACATTCCCTCTATAAGTGATATCTTATGATAAGTGTCTTTTTCTGTGTGACTTATTTCACTTAGAATCGTCGTACCTAAATCCACTCATCGTGCTGCTACTAGCCTTATGACGTGGATTTCATGGCTGAGTGATATTCCATTGTACATGAGGATCACAAGTTCTTTATCCACTTTTCTCTTTCCTAGGATATTTAAGGTGTAATGAAGTGGGGGTTCTTGTCAACAGAGCAGCCCTAAACTTTGGGGTGCCTGTGTCTTGCTGGTTTTTAGTTTTCCCAATTTATACGCCCATGAGTGGAAGTGCCCTATGCTCTCCAAGCTGTGTTTTTTAGATGTTTCATGAGACACCGTACACTTCTCCAGAGTGGCTGTTGGCAATTTACATCCCGCCCATCACCGTAGCAAGGCTCCCATTTCTCCATGGCCTGTCCTGCATTTCTGGTTTGGACACTTTTTTCCGCATGACTCTTTTGCCCGCTGGGAAGGGAGACTTCTTTGGAGCGCTGATTGGCCTTTCCAGGTTGCTTGGTTGGCCAAAAAGGGCGTATGCGTTTTTTCCTGAATATATTCAGGAAAAAACGCATACGCCCTTTTTGGCCAAGGGCATCATTGTCCACGTTTTGCCGCTTTTCATGTGCTTTCAAGGCGATTCGAATCTACCTCCTGAAATCTGTTTCCTGCAATTCTGCCTTGCTTTCAAAGCCTCTTCGTTGCCTTCCCTTAATATATTTGTGGACGAGAGGTATCATTTAAAACTCTGCAGGTTTGTGAATTGCAGTGCCCCTGAGCTCCATTTTTCAATTCGCTTTTTTGGGAGCTGGCCGCAAAAGCGCAGGATTGCTTCAGGCCCTCTTCTGGTTCTGGGGGGCAGGCTGAGCTTGTGCTTAATTCTTCTTCCTGATGGGAAAATAGAGTGACCTGTGCCTGTCCCAACACCTAGAGCTAGTCTCTCATTGGTTCCCCCTCTTCCCCTTCATCCTCAGGACAAATTGCAACCTGTACGGAACAGGAGGTTAAAGGTGCTGATTCTCCAAGGAGGGAGATGGCTAGTAAATCGGCTGGAATGGCGAACCCGAGCCAAGGAGATGAGAAATGAGGTGCGTTATAGAAACCTTTCCCGATCACACGGTGTACCATCTTCTGGGTTTCTCATGCCTGTTTTCGATGTAGGAAGATGCCCGTGAACCTGGAGATATGGGACCCATGGGATGGGTACCATGCAGTATTACTTGAAAGGGTCTGCGTTGGCTCACCCAACCTCATTGAACCTCTCAGCCCCAAGAGTGTCCACCCTTATGTCTCAATCAGCTGTGGGTCTAGATATGGTCAATCCAGGTTGCATCACAGCCCATGAACGAATTTTGTAAGAATTTCTCTCTCTTTCACTGTCTTTGTTTCACTGGTTTTGAAAAGTAATTTATTTTTATAATGGGGTTTAGCTGCTTTTCACGGCTGTGTTTATGCCGCTTGACACCCCCTTGACTCACTTACAGAGAGATATCAATACATAGGTTTGAAGATTCTTACTAGTCAGATATATTCTTGTGCGGTAAATAGGGGGTGTTGAGTTCAGGTCACTAAAAAAGGAATAGGTCTTTTCTCTTACATATTGGGTTTTATGGAACGGTATCGGAGCTAATTTGAAACCCTTGTTTTATGCATCACCCCACCTCACCTTTCCCGTTCAGCAGCCATAGTGTATTTTCTAAACGTGTGACTCTCTTCTGTTTTGCAATTCAGTTCAAGTGTAGCGGTTTTTACATTCCCTCTATAAGTGATATCTTATGATAAGTGTCTTTTTCTGTGTGACTTATTTCACTTAGAATCGTCGTACCTAAATCCACTCATCGTGCTGCTACTAGCCTTATGACGTTGATTTCATGGCTGAGTGATATTCCATTGTACATGAGGACCACAACTTCTTTATCCATTTTTCTCTTTCCTAGGATATTTAAGGTGTAATGAAGTGGGGGTTCTTGTCAACAGAGCAGCCCTAAACTTTGGGGTGCCTGTGTCTTGCTGATTTTTCCTTTTCCCAATTTATACGGCCATGAGTGGAAGGGCCCTATGCTCTCCAAGCTGTGTTTTTTAGATGTTTCAGAACACACCGTACACTTCTCCAGAGTGGCTGTTGGCAATTTACATCCCACCCATCAGCGTAGCAAGGCTCCCATTTCTCCATGGCCGGTCCTGCATTTCTGGTTTGGACACTTTTTTCCGCATGGCCCTTTTGCCCGCTGGGAAGCGAGACTTCTTTGGAGCGCTGATTTGCCTTTCCAGGTTGCTTGGTTGGCCAAAAAGGGCGTATGCGTTTTTTCCTGAATATATTCAGGAAAAAACGCATACGCCCTTTTTGGCCAAGGGCATCATTGTCCACGTTTTGCCGCTTTTCATGTGCTTTCAAGGCGATTCGAATCTACCTCCTGAAATCTGTTTCCTGCAATTCTGCCTTGCTTTCAAAGCCTCTTCGTTGCCTTCCCTTAATATATTTGTGGACGAGAGGTATCATTTAAAACTCTGCAGGTTTGTGAATTGCAGTGCCCCTGAGCTCCATTTTTCAACTGGCTTTTTTGGGAGCTGGCCGCAAAAGCGCAGGATTGCTTCAGGCCCTCTTCTGGTTCTGGGGGGCAGGCTGAGCTTGTGCTTAATTCTTCTTCCTGATGGGAAAATAGAGAGACCTGTGCCTGTCCCAACACCTAGAGCTAGTCTCTCATTGGTTCCCCCTCTTCCCGTTCATCCTCAGGACAAATTGCAACCTGTACGGAACAGGAGGTTAAAGATGCTGATTCTCCAAGGAGGGAGATGGCTAGTAAATCGGCTGGAATGGCGAACCCGAGCCAAGGAGATGAGAAATGAGGTGCGTTATTGAAACCTTTCCCGATCACACAGTGTACCATCTTCTGGGTTTCTCATGCCTGTTTTCGATGTAGGAAGATGCCCTTGAACCTGGAGATTTGGGACCCATGGGATGGGTACCATGCAGTATTACTTGAAAGGGTCTGCGTTGGCTCACCCAACCTCACCGAACCTCTCAGCCCCAAGAGTGTCCACCCTTATGTCTCAATCAGCTGTGTGTCTAGATATGGTCAATCCAGGTTGCATCACAGCCCCTGAACGAATTTTGTAAGAATTTCTCTCTCTTTCACTGTCTTTGTTTCACTGGTTTTGAAAAGTAATTTATTTATTTATTTATTTTTTTTTTCCACACACACACACTGTATTTTATTTTTACAAGAGATAGATAGACTGACACCAAGCATTGTACATGGATGACCACAACAAAAGCAACAATGATTGCAATTACCAAACATGAAACACACTTATACTATGTCATAACATTGACATTCAGTCCAGTAATCCTCCACTGTAACAGCTCCTTTACTTTCCAGTGAAAATTGATTTGTATATTCTTGAAAAGTAATTTATTTTTATAATGGGGTTTAGCTGCTTTTCACGGCTGTGTTTATGCCGCTTTACACCCCCTTGCCTCACTTACAGAGAGATATCAATACATAGGTTTGAGGATTCTTACTAGTCAGATATATTCTTGTGCGGTGAATAGGGGGTGTTGAGTCCAGGTCACTGAAAAAGGAATAGGTCTTGTCTCTTACATATTGGGTTTATGGAACGGTATCTGAGCTAATTTGAAACCCTTGTTTTATGCATCACCCCACCTCACCTTTCCCGTTCAGCAGCCATAGTGTGTTTTCTAAACGTGTGACTCTCTTCTGTTTTGTAATTCAGTTCAAGTGTAGCGGTTTTTACATTCCCTCTATAAGTGATATCTTATGATAAGTGTCTTTTTCTGTGTGACTTATTTCACTTAGAATCGTCGTACCTAAATCCACTCATCGTGCTGCTACTAGCCTTATGACGTTGATTTCATGGCTGAGTGATATTCCATTGTACATGAGGACCACAACTTCTTTATCCATTTTTCTCTTTCCTAGGATATTTAAGGTGTAATGAAGTGGGGGTTCTTGTCAACAGAGCAGCCCTAAACTTTGGGGTGCCTGTGTCTTGCTGGTTTTTAGTTTTCCCAATTTATACGCCCATGAGTGGAAGTGCCCTATGCTCTCCAAGCTGTGTTTTTTAGATGTTTCATGAGACACCGTACACTTCTCCAGAGTGGCTGTTGGCAATTTACATCCCGCCCATCACCGTAGCAAGGCTCCCATTTCTCCATGGCCTGTCCTGCATTTCTGGTTTGGACACTTTTTTCCGCATGACTCTTTTGCCCGCTGGGAAGGGAGACTTCTTTGGAGCGCTGATTTGCCTTTCCAGGTTGCTTGGTTGGCCAAAAAGGGCGTATGCGTTTTTTCCTGAATATATTCAGGAAAAAACGCATACGCCCTTTTTGGCCAAGGGCATCATTGTCCACGTTTTGCCGCTTTTCATGTGCTTTCAAGGCGATTCGAATCTACCTCCTGAAATCTGTTTCCTGCAATTCTGCCTTGCTTTCAAAGCCTCTTCGTTGCCTTCCCTTAATATATTTGTGGACGAGAGGTATCATTTAAAACTCTGCAGGTTTGTGAATTGCAGTGCCCCTGAGCTCCATTTTTCAATTCGCTTTTTTGGGAGCTGGCCGCAAAAGCGCAGGATTGCTTCAGGCCCTCTTCTGGTTCTGGGGGGCAGGCTGAGCTTGTGCTTAATTCTTCTTCCTGATGGGAAAATAGAGTGACCTGTGCCTGTCCCAACACCTAGAGCTAGTCTCTCATTGGTTCCCCCTCTTCCCCTTCATCCTCAGGACAAATTGCAACCTGTACGGAACAGGAGGTTAAAGGTGCTGATTCTCCAAGGAGGGAGATGGCTAGTAAATCGGCTGGAATGGCGAACCCGAGCCAAGGAGATGAGAAATGAGGTGCGTTATAGAAACCTTTCCCGATCACACGGTGTACCATCTTCTGGGTTTCTCATGCCTGTTTTCGATGTAGGAAGATGCCCTTGAACCTGGAGATATGGGACCCATGGGATGGGTACCATGCAGTATTACTTGAAAGGGTCTGCGTTGGCTCACCCAACCTCACTGAACCTCTCAGCCCCAAGAGTGTCCACCCTTATGTCTCAATCAGCTGTGGGTCTAGATATGGTCAATCCAGGTTGCATCACAGCCCATGAACGAATTTTGTAAGAATTTCTCTCTCTTTCACTGTCTTTGTTTCACTGGTTTTGAAAAGTAATTTATTTTTATAATGGGGTTTAGCTGCTTTTCACGGCTGTGTTTATGCCGCTTGACACCCCCTTGACTCACTTACAGAGAGATATCAATACATAGGTTTGAAGATTCTTACTAGTCAGATATATTCTTGTGCGGTAAATAGGGGGTGTTGAGTCCAGGTCACTAAAAAAGGAATAGGTCTTTTCTCTTACATATTGGGTTTTATGGAACGGTATCGGAGCTAATTTGAAACCCTTGTTTTATGCATCACCCCACCTCACCTTTCCCGTTCAGCAGCCATAGTGTATTTTCTAAACGTGTGACTCTGTTCTGTTTTGCAATTCAGTTCAAGTGTAGCGGTTTTTACATTCCCTGTATAAGTGATATCTTATGATAAGTGTCTTTTTCTGTGTGACTTATTTCACTTAGAATCGTCGTACCTAAATCCACTCATCGTGCTGCTACTAGCCTTATGACGTGGATTTCATGGCTGAGTGATATTCCATTGTACATGAGGACCACAACTACTTTATCCATTTTTCTCTTTCCTAGGATATTTAAGGTGTAATGAAGTGGGGGTTCTTGTCAACAGAGCAGCCCTAAACTTTGGGGTGCCTGTGTCTTGCTGATTTTTCCTTTTCCCAATTTATACGGCCATGAGTGGAAGTGCCCTATGCTCTCCAAGCTGTGTTTTTTAGATGTTTCAGAACACACCGTACACTTCTCCAGAGTGGCTGTTGGCAATTTACATCCCACCCATCAGCGTAGCAAGGCTCCCATTTCTCCATGGCCGGTCCTGCATTTCTGGTTTGGACACTTTTTTCCGCATGGCCCTTTTGCCCGCTGGGAAGCGAGACTTCTTTGGAGCGCTGATTTGCCTTTCCAGGTTGCTTGGTTGGCCAAAAAGGGCGTATGCGTTTTTTCCTGAATATATTCAGGAAAAAACGCATACGCCCTTTTTGGCCAAGGGCATCATTGTCCACGTTTTGCCGCTTTTCATGTGCTTTCAAGGCGATTCGAATCTACCTCCTGAAATCTGTTTCCTGCAATTCTGCCTTGCTTTCAAAGCCTCTTCGTTGCCTTCCCTTAATATATTTGTGGACGAGAGGTATCATTTAAAACTCTGCAGGTTTGTGAATTGCAGTGCCCCTGAGCTCCATTTTTCAACTCGCTTTTTTGGGAGCTGGCCGCAAAAGCGCAGGATTGCTTCAGGCCCTCTTCTGGTTCTGGGGGGCAGGCTGAGCTTGTGCTTAATTCTTCTTCCTGATGGGAAAATAGAGTGACCTGTGCCTGTCCCAAAACCTAGAGCTAGTCTCTCATTGGTTCCCCCTCTTCCCGTTCATCCTCAGGACAAATTGCAACCTGTACGGAACAGGAGGTTAAAGGTGCTGATTCTCCAAGGAGGGAGATGGCTAGTAAATCGGCTGGAATGGCGAACCCGAGCCAAGGAGATGAGAAATGAGGTGCGTTATAGAAACCTTTCCCGATCACACGGTGTACCATCTTCTGGGTTTCTCATGCCTGTTTTCGATGTAGGAAGATGCCCTTGAACCTGGAGATTTGGGACCCATGGGATGGGTACCATGCAGTATTACTTGAAAGGGTCTGTGTTGGCTCACCCAACCTCACCGAACCTCTCAGCCCCAAGAGTGTCCACCCTTATGTCTCAATCAGCTGTGGGTCTAGATATGGTCAATCCAGGTTGCATCACAGCCCCTGAACGAATTTTGTAAGAATTTCTCTCTCTTTCACTGTCTTTGTTTCACTGGTTTTGAAAAGTAATTTATTTTTATAATGGGGTTTAGCTGCTTTTCACGGCTGTGTTTATGCCGCTTTGCACCCCCTTGACTCACTTACAGAGAGATATCAATACATAGGTTTGAAGATTCTTACTACTCAGATATATTCTTGTGCGGTGAATAGGGGGTGTTGAGTCCAGGTCACTGAAAAAGGAATAGGTCTTGTCTCTTACATATTGGGTTTATGGAACGGTATCTGAGCTAATTTGAAACCCTTGTTTTATGCATCACCCCACCTCACCTTTCCCGTTCAGCAGCCATAGTGTGTTTTCTAAACGTGTGACTCTCTTCTGTTTTGTAATTCAGTTCAAGTGTAGCGGTTTTTACATTCCCTCTATAAGTGATATCTTATGATAAGTGTCTTTTTCTGTGTGACTTATTTCACTTAGAATCGTCGTACCTAAATCCACTCATCGTGCTGCTACTAGCCTTATGACGTTGATTTCATGGCTGAGTGATATTCCATTGTACATGAGGACCACAACTTCTTTATCCATTTTTCTCTTTCCTAGGATATTTAAGGTGTAATGAAGTGGGGGTTCTTGTCAACAGAGCAGCCCTAAACTTTGGGGTGCCTGTGTCTTGCTGATTTTTCGTTTTCCCAATTTATACGGCCATGAGTGGAAGTGCCCTATGCTCTCCAAGCTGTGTTTTTTAGATGTTTCAGAACACACCGTACACTTCTCCAGAGTGGCTGTTGGCAATTTACATCCCACCCATCAGCGTAGCAAGGCTCCCATTTCTCCATGGCCGGTCCTGCATTTCTGGTTTGGACACTTTTTTCCGCATGGCCCTTTTGCCCGCTGGGAAGCGAGACTTCTTTGGAGCGCTGATTTGCCTTTCCAGGTTGCTTGGTTGGCCAAAAAGGGCGTATGCGTTTTTTCCTGAATATATTCAGGAAAAAACGCATACGCCCTTTTTGGCCAAGGGCATCATTGTCCACGTTTTGCCGCTTTTCATGTGCTTTCAAGGCGATTCGAATCTACCTCCTGAAATCTGTTTCCTGCAATTCTGCCTTGCTTTCAAAGCCTCTTCGTTGCCTTCCCTTAATATATTTGTGGACGAGAGGTATCATTTAAAACTCTGCAGGTTTGTGAATTGCAGTGCCCCTGAGCTCCATTTTTCAACTCGCTTTTTTGGGAGCTGGCCGCAAAAGCGCAGGATTGCTTCAGGCCCTCTTCTGGTTCTGGGGGGCAGGCTGAGCTTGTGCTTAATTCTTCTTGCTGATGGGAAAATAGAGTGACCTGTGCCTGTCCCAACACCTAGAGCTAGTCTCTCATTGGTTCCCCCTCTTCCCGTTCATCCTCAGGACAAATTGCAACCTGTACGGAACAGGAGGTTAAAGGTGCTGATTCTCCAAGGAGGGAGATGGCTAGTAAATCGGCTGGAATGGCGAACCCGAGCCAAGGAGATGAGAAATGAGGTGCGTTATAGAAACCTTTCCCGATCACACGGTGTACCATCTTCTGGGTTTCTCATGCCTGTTTTCGATGTAGGAAGATGCCCTTGAACCTGGAGATTTGGGACCCATGGGATGGGTACCATGCAGTATTACTTGAAAGGGTCTGCGTTGGCTCACCCAACCTCACCGAACCTCTCAGCCCCAAGAGTGTCCACCCTTATGTCTCAATCAGCTGTGGGTCTAGATATGGTCAATCCAGGTTGCATCACAGCCCCTGAACGAATTTTGTAAGAATTTCTCTCTCTTTCACTGTCTTGGTTTCACTGGTTTTGAAAAGTAATTTATTTTTATAATGGGGTTTAGCTGCTTTTCACGGCTGTGTTTATGCCGCTTTGCACCCCCTTGACTCACTTACAGAGAGATATCAATACATAGGTTTGAAGATTCTTACTAGTCAGATATATTCTTGTGCGGTGAATAGGGGGTGTTGAGTCCAGGTCACTGAAAAAGGAATAGGTCTTGTCTCTTACATATTGGGTTTATGGAACGGTATCTGAGCTAATTTGAAACCCTTGTTTTATGCATCACCCCACCTCACCTTTCCCGTTCAGCAGCCATAGTGTGTTTTCTGAACGTGTGATTCTGTTCTGTTTTGCAATTCAGTTCAAGTGTAGCGGTTTTTACATTCCCTCTATAAGTGATATCTTATGATAAGTGTCTTTTTCTGTGTGACTTATTTCACTTAGAATCGTCGTACCTAATTCCACTCATCGTGCTGCTACTAGCCTTATGACGTTGATTTCATGGCTGAGTGATATTCCATTGTACATGAGGACCACAACTTCTTTATCCATTTTTCTCTTTCCTAGGATATTTAAGGTGTAATGAAGTGGGGGTTCTTGTCAACAGAGCAGCCCTAAACTTTGGGGTGCCTGTGTCTTGCTGATTTTTCGTTTTCCCAATTTATACGGCCATGAGTGCAAGTGCCCTATGCTCTCCAAGCTGTGTTTTTTAGATGTTTCAGAACACACCGTACACTTCTCCAGAGTGGCTGTTGGCAATTTACATCCCACCCATCAGCGTAGCAAGGCTCCCATTTCTCCATGGCCGGTCCTGCATTTCTGGTTTGGACACTTTTTTCCGCATGGCCCTTTTGCCCGCTGGGAAGCGAGACTTCTTTGGAGCGCTGATTTGCCTTTCCAGGTTGCTTGGTTGGCCAAATAGGGCGTATGCGTTTTTTCCTGAATATATTCAGGAAAAAACGCATACGCCCTTTTTGGCCAAGGGCATCATTGTCCACGTTTTGCCGCTTTTCATGTGCTTTCAAGGTGATTCGAATCTACCTCCTGAAATCTGTTTCCTGCAATTCTGCCTTGCTTTCAAAGCCTCTTCGTTGCCTTCCCTTAATATATTTGTGGACGAGAGGTATCATTTAAAACTCTGCAGGTTTGTGAATTGCAATGCCCCTGAGCTCCATTTTTCAACTCGCTTTTTTGGGAGCTGGCCGCAAAAGCGCAGGATTGCTTCAGGCCCTCTTCTGGTTCTGGGGGGCAGGCTGAGCTTGTGCTTAATTCTTCTTCCTGATGGGAAAATAGAGTGACCTGTGCCTGTCCCAACACCTAGAGCTAATCTCTCATTGGTTCCCCCTCTTCCCGTTCATCCTCAGGACAAATTGCAACCTGTACGGAACAGGAGGTTAAAGGTGCTGATTCTCCAAGAAGGGAGATGGCTAGTAAATCGGCTGGAATGGCGAACCCGAGCCAAGGAGATGAGAAATGAGGTGCGTTTTAGAAACCTTTCCCGATCACACGGTGTACCATCTTCTCGGTTTCTCATGCCTGTTTTCGATGTAGGAAGATGCCCTTGAACCTGGAGATTTGGGACCCATGGGATGGGTACCATGCAGTATTACTTGAAAGGGTCTGCGTTGTCTCACCCAACCTCACCGAACCTCTCAGCCCCAAGAGTGTCCACCCTTATGTCTCAATCAGCTGTGGGTCTAGATATGGTCAATCCAGGTTGCATCACAGCCCCTGAACGAATTTTGTAAGAATTTCTCTCTCTTTCACTGTCTTTGTTTCACTGGTTTTGAAAAGTAATTTATTTTTATAATGGGGTTTAGCTGTTTTTCACGGCTGTGTTTATGCCGCTTTGCACCCCCTTGACTCACTTACAGAGAGATATCAATACATAGGTTTGAAGATTCTTACTAGTCAGATATATTCTTGTGCGGTGAATAGGGGGTGTTGAGTCCAGGTCACTGAAAAAGGAATAGGTCTTGTCTCTTACATATTGGGTTTATGGAACGGTATCTGAGCTAATTTGAAACCCTTGTTTTATGCATCACCCCACCTCACCTTTCCCGTTCAGCAGCCATAGTGTGTTTTCTAAACGTGTGACTCTCTTCTGTTTTGTAATTCAGTTCAAGTGTAGCGGTTTTTACATTCCCTCTATAAGTGATATCTTATGATAAGTGTCTTTTTCTGTGTGACTTATTTCACTTAGAATCGTCGTACCTAAATCCACTCATCGTGCTGCTACTAGCCTTATGACGTTGATTTCATGGCTGAGTGATATTCCATTGTACATGAGGACCACAACTTCTTTATCCATTTTTCTCTTTACTAGGATATTTAAGGTGTAATGAAGTGGGGGTTCTTGTCAACAGAGCAACCGTAAACTTTGGGGTGCCTGTGTCTTGCTGATTTTTCGTTTTCCCAATTTATACGGCCATGAGTGGAAGTGCCCTATGCTCTCCAAGCTGTGTTTTTTAGATGTTTCAGAACACACCGTACACGTCTCCAGAGTGGCTGTTGGCAATTTACATCCCACCCATCAGCGTAGCAAGGCTCCCATTTCTCCATGGCCGGTCCTGCATTTCTGCTTTGGACACTTTTTTCCGCATGGCCCTTTTGCCCGCTGGGAAGCGAGACTTCTTTGGAGCGCTGATTTGCCTTTCCAGGTTGCTTGGTTGGCTAAAAAGGGCGTATGCGTTTTTTCCTGAATATATTCAGGAAAAAACGCATACGCCCTTTTTGGCCAAGGGCATCATTGTCCACGTTTTGCCGCTTTTCATGTGCTTTCAAGGCGATTCGAATCTACCTCCTGAAATCTGTTTCCTGCAATTCTGCCTTGCTTTCAAAGCCTCTTCGTTGCCTTCCCTTAATATATTTGTGGACGAGAGGTATCATTTAAAACTCTGCAGGTTTGTGAATTGCAGTGCCCCTGAGCTCCATTTTTCAACTGGCTTTTTTGGGAGCTGGCCGCAAAAGCGCAGGATTGCTTCAGGCCCTCTTCTGGTTCTGGGGGGCAGGCTGAGCTTGTGCTTAATTCTTCTTCCTGATGGGAAAATAGAGTGACCTGTGCCTGTCCCAACACCTAGAGCTAGTCTCTCATTGGTTCCCCCTCTTCCCGTTCATCCTCAGGACAAATTGCAACCTGTACGGAACAGGAGGTTAAAGGTGCTGATTCTCCAAGGAGGGAGATGGCTAGTAAATCGGCTGGAATGGCGAACCCGAGCCAAGGAGATGAGAAATGAGGTGCGTTATAGAAACCTTTCCCGATCACACGGTGTACCATCTTCTGGGTTTCTCATGCCTGTTTTCGATGTAGGAAGATGCCCTTGAACCTGGAGATATGGGACCCATGGGATGGGTACCATGCAGTATTACTTGAAAGGGTCTGCGTTGGCTCACCCAACCTCACCGAACCTCTCAGCCCCAAGAGTGTCCACCCTTATGTCTCAATCAGCTGTGGGTCTAGATATGGTCAATCCAGGTTGCATCACAGCCCCTGAACGAATTTTGTAAGAATTTCTCTCTCTTTCACTGTCTTTGTTTCACTGGTTTTGAAAAGTAATTTATTTTTATAATGGGGTTTAGCTGCTTTTCACGGCTGTGTTTATGCCGCTTTGCACCCCCTTGACTCACTTACAGAGAGATATCAATACATAGGTTTGAAGATTCTTACTCGTCAGATATATTCTTGTGCGGTGAATAGGGGGTGTTGAGTCCAGGTCACTGAAAAAGGAATAGGTCTTGTCTCTTACATATTGGGTTTATGGAACGGTATCTGAGCTAATTTGAAACCCTTGTTTTATGCATCACCCCACCTCACCTTTCCCGTTCAGCAGCCATAGTGTGTTTTCTAAACGTGTGACTCTCTTCTGTTTTGTAATTCAGTTCAAGTGTAGCGGTTTTTACATTCCCTCTATAAGTGATATCTTATGATAAGTGTCTTTTTCTGTGTGACTTATTTCACTTAGAATCGTCGTACCTAAATCCACTCATCGTGCTGCTACTAGCCTTATGACGTTGATTTCATGGCTGAGTGATATTCCATTGTACATGAGGACCACAACTTCTTTATCCATTTTTCTCTTTACTAGGATATTTAAGGTGTAATGAAGTGGGGGTTCTTGTCAACAGAGCAACCCTAAACTTTGGGGTGCCTGTGTCTTGCTGATTTTTAGTTTTCCCAATTTATACGCCCATGAGTGGAAGTGCCCTATGCTCTCCAAGCTGTGTTTTTTAGATGTTTCAGAACACACCGTACACGTCTCCAGAGTGGCTGTTGGCAATTTACATCCCACCCATCAGCGTAGCAAGGCTCCCATTTCTCCATGGCCGGTCCTGCATTTCTGCTTTGGACACTTTTTTCCGCATGGCCCTTTTGCCCGCTGGGAAGCGAGACTTCTTTGGAGCGCTGATTTGCCTTTCCAGGTTGCTTGGTTGGCTAAAAAGGGCGTATGCGTTTTTTCCTGAATATATTCAGGAAAAAACGCATACGCCCTTTTTGGCCAAGGGCATCATTGTCCACGTTTTGCCGCTTTTCATGTGCTTTCAAGGCGATTCGAATCTACCTCCTGAAATCTGTTTCCTGCAATTCTGCCTTGCTTTCAAAGCCTCTTCGTTGCCTTCCCTTAATATATTTGTGGACGAGAGGTATCATTTAAAACTCTGCAGGTTTGTGAATTGCAGTGCCCCTGAGCTCCATTTTTCAACTGGCTTTTTTGGGAGCTGGCCGCAAAAGCACAGGATTGCTTCAGGCCCTCTTCTGGTTCTGGGGGGCAGGCTGAGCTTGTGCTTAATTCTTCTTCCTGATGGGAAAATAGAGTGACCTGTGCCTGTCCCAACACCTAGAGCTACTCTCTCATTGGTTCCCCCTCTTCCCGTTCATCCTCAGGACAAATTGCAACCTGTACGGAACAGGAGGTTAAAGGTGCTGATTCTCCAAGGAGGGAGATGGCTAGTAAATCGGCTGGAATGGCGAACCCGAGCCAAGGAGATGAGAAATGAGGTGCGTTATAGAAACCTTTCCCGATCACACGGTGTACCATCTTCTGGGTTTCTCATGCCTGTTTTCGATGTAGGAAGATGCCCTTGAACCTGGAGATATGGGACCCATGGGATGGGTACCATGCAGTATTACTTGAAAGGGTCTGCGTTGGCTCACCCAACCTCACCGAACCTCTCAGCCCCAAGAGTGTCCACCCTTATGTCTCAATCAGCTGTGGGTCTAGATATGGTCAATCCAGGTTGCATCACAGCCCATGAACGAATTTTGTAAGAATTTCTCTCTCTTTCACTGTCTTTGTTTCACTGGTTTTGAAAAGTAATTTATTTTTATAATGGGGTTTAGCTGCTTTTCACGGCTGTGTTTACGCCGCTTTACACCCCCTTGACTCACTTACAGAGAGATATCAATACATAGGTTTGAAGATTCTTACTAGTCAGATATATTCTTGTGCGGTGAATAGGGGGTGTTGAGTCCAGGTCACTAAAAAAGGAATAGGTCTTTTCTCTTACATATTGGGTTTTATGGAACGGTATCGGAGCTAATTTGAAACCCTTGTTTTATGCATCACCCCACCTCACCTTTCCCGTTCAGCAGCCATAGTGTATTTTCTAAACGTGTGACTCTGTTCTGTTTTGCAATTCAGTTCAAGTGTAGCGGTTTTTACATTCCCTCTATAAGTGATATCTTATGATAAGTGTCTTTTTCTGTGTGACTTATTTCACTTAGAATCGTCATACCTAAATCCACTCATCGTGCTGCTACTAGCCTTATGACGTTGATTTCATGGCTGAGTGATATTCCATTGTACATGAGGACCACAACTTCTTTATCCATTTTTCTCTTTCCTAGGATATTTAAGGTGTAATGAAGTGGGGGTTCTTGTCAACAGAGCAGCCCTAAACTTTGGGGTGCCTGTGTCTTGCTGATTTTTCGTTTTCCCAATTTATACGGCCATGAGTGGAAGTGCCCTATGCTCTCCAAGCTGTGTTTTTTAGATGTTTCAGAACACACCGTACACTTCTCCAGAGTGGCTGTTGGCAATTTACATCCCACCCATCAGCGTAGCAAGGCTCCCATTTCTCCATGGCCGGTCCTGCATTTCTGGTTTGGACACTTTTTTCCGCATGGCCCTTTTGCCCGCTGGGAAGCGAGACTTCTTTGGAGCGCTGATTTGCCTTTCCAGGTTGCTTGGTTGGCCAAAAAGGGCGTATGCGTTTTTTCCTGAATATATTCAGGAAAAAACGCATACGCCCTTTTTGGCCAAGGGCATCATTTTCCACGTTGTGCCGCTTTTCATGTGCTTTCAAGGCGATTCGAATCTACCTCCTGAAATCTGTTTCCTGCAATTCTGCCTTGCTTTCAAAGCCTCTTCGTTGCCTTCCCTTAATATATTTGTGGACGAGAGGTATCATTTAAAACTCTGCAGGTTTGTGAATTGCAGTGCCCCTGAGCTCCATTTTTCAACTGGCTTTTTTGGGAGCTGGCCGCAAAAGCGCAGGATTGCTTCAGGCCCTCTTCTGGTTCTGGGGGGCAGGCTGAGCTTGTGCTTAATTCTTCTTCCTGATGGGAAAATAGAGTGACCTGTGCCTGTCCCAACCCCTAGAGCTAGTCTCTCATTGGTTCCCCCTCTTCCCGTTCATCCTCAGGACAAATTGCAACCTGTACGGAACAGGAGGTTAAAGGTGCTGATTCTCCAAGGAGGGAGATGGCTAGTAAATCGGCTGGAATGGCGAACCCGAGCCAAGGAGATGAGAAATGAGGTGCGTTATAGAAACCTTTCCCGATCACACAGTGTACCATCTTCTGGGTTTCTCATGCCTGTTTTCGATGTAGGAAGATGCCCTTGAACCTGGAGATTTGGGACCCATGGGATGGGTACCATGCAGTATTACTTGAAAGGGTCTGCGTTGGCTCACCCAACCTCACCGAACCTCTCAGCCCCAAGAGTGTCCACCCTTATGTCTCAATCAGCTGTGGGTCTAGATATGGTCAATCCAGGTTGCATCACAGCCCCTGAACGAATTTTGTAAGAATTTCTCTCTCTTTCACTGTCTTTGTTTCACTGGTTTTGAAAAGTAATTTATTTTTATAATGGGGTTTAGCTGCTTTTCACGGCTGTGTTTATGCCGCTTTGCACCCCCTTGACTCACTTACAGAGAGATATCAATACATAGGTTTGAAGATTCTTACTAGTCAGATATATTCTTGTGCGGTGAATAGGGGGTGTTGAGTCCAGGTCACTGAAAAAGGAATAGGTCTTGTCTCTTACATATTGGGTTTATGGAACGGTATCTGAGCTAATTTGAAACCCTTGTTTTATGCATCACCCCACCTCACCTTTCCCGTTCAGCAGCCATAGTGTGTTTTCTAAACGTGTGACTCTCTTCTGTTTTGTAATTAAGTTCAAGTGTAGCGGTTTTTACATTCCCTCTATAAGTGATATCTTATGATAAGTGTCTTTCTGTGTGACTTATTTCACTTAGAATCGTCGTACCTAAATCCACTCATCGTGCTGCTACTAGCCTTATGACGTTGATTTCATGGCTGAGTGATATTCCATTGTACATGAGGACCACAACTTCTTTATCCATTTTTCTCTTTCCTAGGATATTTAAGGTGTAATGAAGTGGGGGTTCTTGTCAACAGAGCAACCCTAAACTTTGGGGTGCCTGTGTCTTGCTGATCTTTAGTTTTCCCAATTTATACGGCCATGAGTGGAAGTGCCCTATGCTCTCCAAGCTGTGTTTTTTAGATGTTTCAGAACACACCGTACACGTCTCCAGAGTGGCTGTTGGCAATTTACATCCCACCCATCAGCGTAGCAAGGCTCCCATTTCTCCATGGCCGGTCCTGCATTTCTGCTTTGGACACTTTTTTCCGCATGGCCCTTTTGCCCGCTGGGAAGCGAGACTTCTTTGGAGCGCTGATTTGCCTTTCCAGGTTGCTTGGTTGGCTAAAAAGGGCGTATGCGTTTTTTCCTGAATATATTCAGGAAAAAACGCATACGCCCTTTTTGGCCAAGGGCATCATTGTCCACGTTTTGCCGCTTTTCATGTGCTTTCAAGGCGATTCGAATCTACCTCCTGAAATCTGTTTCCTGCAATTCTGCCTTGCTTTCAAAGCCTCTTCGTTGCCTTCCCTTAATATATTTGTGGACGAGAGGTATCATTTAAAACTCTGCAGGTTTGTGAATTGCAGTGCCCCTGAGCTCCATTTTTCAACTGGCTTTTTTGGGAGCTGGCCGCAAATGCGCAGGATTGCTTCAGGCCGTCTTCTGGTTCTGGGGGGCAGGCTGAGCTTGTGCTTAATTCTTCTTCCTGATGGGAAAATAGAGTGACCTGTGCCTGTCCCAACACCTAGAGCTAGTCTCTCATTGGTTCCCCCTCTTCCCGTTCATCCTCAGGACAAATTGCAACCTGTACGGAACAGGAGGTTAAAGGTGCTGATTCTCCAAGGAGGGAGATGGCTAGTAAATCGGCTGGAATGGCGAACCCGAGCCAAGGAGATGAGAAATGAGGTGCGTTATAGAAACCTTTCCCGATCACACAGTGTACCATCTTCTGGGTTTCTCATGCCTGTTTTCGATGTAGGAAGATGCCCTTGAACCTGGAGATTTGGGACCCATGGGATGGGTACCATGCAGTATTACTTGAAAGGGTCTGCGTTGGCTAACCCAACCTCACCGAACCTCTCAGCCCCAAGAGTGTCCACCCTTATGTCTCAATCAGCTGTGGGTCTAGATATGGTCAATCCAGGTTGCATCACAGCCCCTGAACGAATTTTGTAAGAATTTCTCTCTCTTTCACTGTCTTTGTTTCACTGGTTTTGAAAAGTAATTTATTTTTATAATGGGGTTTAGCTGCTTTTCACGGCTGTGTTTATGCCGCTTTGCACCCCCTTGACTCACTTACAGAGAGATATCAATACATAGGTTTGAAGATTCTTACTAGTCAGATATATTCTTGTGCGGTGAATAGGGGGTGTTTAGTCCAGGTCACTGAAAAAGGAATAGGTCTTGTCTCTTACATATTGGGTTTATGGAACGGTATCTGAGCTAATTTGAAACCCTTGTTTTATGCATCACCCCACCTCACCTTTCCCGTTCAGCAGCCATAGTGTGTTTTCTAAACGTGTGACACTCTTCTGTTTTGTAATTCAGTTCAAGTGTAGCGGTTTTTACATTCCCTCTATAAGTGATATCTTATGATAAGTGTCTTTTTCTGTGTGACTTATTTCACTTAGAATCGTCGTACCTAAATCCACTCATCGTGCTGCTACTAGCCTTATGACGTTGATTTCATGGCTGAGTGATATTCCATTGTACATGAGGACCACAACTTCTTTATCCATTTTTCTCTTTCCTAGGATATTTAAGGTGTAATGAAGTGGGGGTTCTTGTCAACAGAGCAACCCTAAACTTTGGGGTGCCTGTGTCTTGCTGATTTTTCGTTTTCCCAATTTATACGGCCATGAGTGGAAGTGCCCTATGCTCTCCAAGCTGTGTTTTTTAGTTGTTTCAGAACACACCGTACACGTCTCCAGAGTGGCTGTTGGCAATTTACATCCCACCCATCAGCGTAGCAAGGCTCCCATTTCTCCATGGCCGGTCCTGCATTTCTGGTTTGGACACTTTTTTCCGCATGGCCCTTTTTCCCGCTGGGAAGCGAGACTTCTTTGGAGCGCTGATTTGCCTTTCCAGGTTGCTTGGTTGGCCAAAAAGGGCGTATGCGTTTTTTCCTGAATATATTCAGGAAAAAACGCATACGCCCTTTTTGGCCAAGGGCATCATTGTCCACGTTTTGCCGCTTTTCATGTGCTTTCAAGGCGATTCGAATCTACCTCCTGAAATCTGTTTCCTGCAATTCTGCCTTGCTTTCAAAGCCTCTTCGTTGCCTTCCCTTAATATATTTGTGGACGAGAGGTATCATTTAAAACTCTGCAGGTTTGTGAATTGCAGTGCCCCTGAGCTCCATTTTTCAACTCGCTTTTTTGGGAGCTGGCCGCAAAAGCGCAGGATTGCTTCAGGCCCTCTTCTGGTTCTGGGGGGCAGGCTGAGCTTGTGCTTAATTCTTCTTCCTGATGGGAAAATAGAGTGACCTGTGCCTGTCCCAACACCTAGAGCTAGTCTCTCATTGGTTCCCCCTCTTCCCGTTCATCCTCAGGACAAATTGCAACCTGTACGGAACAGGAGGTTAAAGGTGCTGATTCTCCAAGGAGGGAGATGGCTAGTAAATCGGCTGGAATGGCGAACCCGAGCCAAGGAGATGAGAAATGAGGTGCGTTATAGAAACCTTTACCGATCACACGGTGTACCATCTTCTGGGTTTCTCATGCCTGTTTTCGATGTAGGAAGATGCCCTTGAACCTGGAGATTTGGGACCCATGGGATGGGTACCATGCAGTATTACTTGAAAGGGTCTGCGTTGGCTCACCCAACCTCACCGAACCTCTCAGCCCCAAGAGTGTCCACCCTTATGTCTCAATCAGCTGTAGGTCTAGATATGGTCAATCCAGGTTGCATCACAGCCCCTGAACGAATTTTGTAAGAATTTCTCTCTCTTTCACTGTCTTTGTTTCACTGGTTTTGAAAAGTAATTTATTTTTATAATGGGGCTTAGCTGCTTTTCACGGATGTGTTTATGCCGCTTTACACCCCCTTGACTCACTTACAGAGAGATATCAATACATAGGTTTGAAGATTCTTACTAGTCAGATATATTCTTGTGCGGTGAATAGGGGGTGTTGAGTCCAGGTCACTGAAAAAGAAATAGGTCTTGTCTCTTACATATTGGGTTTATGGAACGGTATCGGAGCTAATTTGAAACCCTTGTTTTATGCATCACCCCACCTCACCTGTCCCGTTCAGCAGCCATAGTGTATTTTCTAAACGTGTGACTCTGTTCTGTTTTGCAATTCAGTTCAAGTGTAGCGGTTTTTACATTCCCTCTATAAGTGATATCTTATGATAAGTGTCTTTTTCTGTGTGACTTATTTCACTTAGAATCGTCGTACCTAAATCCACTCATCGTGCTGCTACTAGCCTTATGACGTTGATTTCATGGCTGAGTGATATTCCATTGTACATGAGGACCACAACTTCTTTATCCATTTTTCTCTTTCCTAGGATATTTAAGGTGTAATGAAGTGGGGGTTCTTGTCAACAGAGCAGCCCTAAACTTTGGGGTGCCTGTGTCTTGCTGATTTTTCGTTTTCCCAATTTATACGGCCATGAGTGGAAGTGCCCTATGCTCTCCAAGCTGTGTTTTTTAGATGTTTCAGAACACACCGTACACTTCTCCAGAGTGGCTGTTGGCAATTTACATCCCACCCATCAGCGTAGCAAGGCTCCCATTTCTCCATGGCCGGTCCTGCATTTCTGGTTTGGACACTTTTTTCCGCATGGCCCTTTTGCCCACTGGGAAGCGAGACTTCTTTGGAGCGCTGATTTGCCTTTCCAGGTTGCTTGGTTGGCCAAAAAGGGCGTATGCGTTTTTTCCTGAATATATTCAGGAAAAAACGCATACGCCCTTTTTGGCCCAGGGCATCATTGTCCACGTTTTGCCGCTTTTCATGTGCTTTCAAGGCGATTCGAATCTACCTCCTGAAATCTGTTTCCTGCAATTCTGCCTTGCTTTCAAAGCCTCTTCGTTGCCTTCCCTTAATATATTTGTGGACGAGAGGTATCATTTAAAACTCTGCAGGTTTGTGAATTGCAGTGCCCCTGAGCTCCATTTTTCAACTCGCTTTTTTGGGAGCTGGCCGCAAAAGCGCAGGATTGCTTCAGGCCCTCTTCTGGTTCTGGGGGGCAGGCTGAGCTTGTGCTTAATTCTTCTTCCTGATGGGAAAATAGAGTGACCTGTGCCTGTCCCAACACCTAGAGCTAGTCTCTCATTGGTTCCCCCTCTTCCCGTTCATCCTCAGGACAAATTGCAACCTGTACGGAACAGGAGGTTAAAGGTGCTGATTCTCCAAGGAGGGAGATGGCTAGTAAATCGGCTGGAATGGCGAACCCGAGCCAAGGAGATGAGAAATGAGGTGCGTTATAGAAACCTTTCCCGATCACACGGTGTACCATCTTCTGGGTTTCTCATGCCTGTTTTCGATGTAGGAAGATGCCCTTGAACCTGGAGATTTGGGACCCATGGGATGGGTACCATGCAGTATTACTTGAAAGGGTCTGCGTTGGCTCACGCAACCTCACCGAACCTCTCAGCCCCAAGAGTGTCCACCCTTATGTCTCAATCAGCTGTAGGTCTAGATATGGTCAATCCAGGTTGCATCACAGCCCCTGAACGAATTTTGTAAGAATTTCTCTCTCTTTCACTGTCTTTGTTTCACTGGTTTTGAAAAGTAATTTATTTTTATAATGGGGCTTAGCTGCTTTTCACGGATGTGTTTATGCCGCTTTACACCCCCTTGACTCACTTACAGAGAGATATCAATACATAGGTTTGAAGATTCTTACTAGTCAGATATATTCTTGTGCGGTGAATAGGGGGTGTTGAGTCCAGGTCACTGAAAAAGAAATAGGTCTTGTCTCTTACATATTGGGTTTATGGAACGGTATCGGAGCTAATTTGAAACCCTTGTTTTATGCATCACCCCACCTCACCTGTCCCGTTCAGCAGCCATAGTGTATTTTCTAAACGTGTGACTCTGTTCTGTTTTGCAATTCAGTTCAAGTGTAGCGGTTTTTACATTCCCTCTATAAGTGATATCTTATGATAAGTGTCTTTTTCTGTGTGACTTATTTCACTTAGAATCGTCGTACCTAAATCCACTCATCGTGCTGCTACTAGCCTTATGACGTTGATTTCATGGCTGAGTGATATTCCATTGTACATGAGGACCACAACTTCTTTATCCATTTTTCTCTTTCCTAGGATATTTAAGGTGTAATGAAGTGGGGGTTCTTGTCAACAGAGCAGCCCTAAACTTTGGGGTGCCTGTGTCTTGCTGATTTTTCGTTTTCCCAATTTATACGGCCATGAGTGGAAGTGCCCTATGCTCTCCAAGCTGTGTTTTTTAGATGTTTCAGAACACACCGTACACTTCTCCAGAGTGGCTGTTGGCAATTTACATCCCACCCATCAGCGTAGCAAGGCTCCCATTTCTCCATGGCCGGTCCTGCATTTCTGGTTTGGACACTTTTTTCCGCATGGCCCTTTTGCCCACTGGGAAGCGAGACTTCTTTGGAGCGCTGATTTGCCTTTCCAGGTTGCTTGGTTGGCCAAAAAGGGCGTATGCGTTTTTTCCTGAATATATTCAGGAAAAAACGCATACGCCCTTTTTGGCCAAGGGCATCATTGTCCACGTTTTGCCGCTTTTCATGTGCTTTCAAGGCGATTCGAATCTACCTCCTGAAATCTGTTTCCTGCAATTCTGCCTTGCTTTCAAAGCCTCTTCGTTGCCTTCCCTTAATATATTTGTGGACGAGAGGTATCATTTAAAACTCTGCAGGTTTGTGAATTGCAGTGCCCCTGAGCTCCATTTTTCAACTCGCTTTTTTGGGAGCTGGCCGCAAAAGCGCAGGATTGCTTCAGGCCCTCTTCTGGTTCTGGGGGGCAGGCTGAGCTTGTGCTTAATTCTTCTTCCTGATGGGAAAATAGAGTGACCTGTGCCTGTCCCAACACCTAGAGCTAGTCTCTCATTGGTTCCCCCTCTTCCCGTTCATCCTCAGGACAAATTGCAACCTGTACGGAACAGGAGGTTAAAGGTGCTGATTCTCCAAGGAGGGAGATGGCTAGTAAATCGGCTGGAATGGCGAACCCGAGCCAAGGAGATGAGAAATGAGGTGCGTTATAGAAACCTTTCCCGATCACACGGTGTACCATCTTCTGGGTTTCTCATGCCTGTTTTCGATGTAGGAAGATGCCCTTGAACCTGGAGATTTGGGACCCATGGGATGGGTACCATGCAGTATTACTTGAAAGGGTCTGCGTTGGCTCACCCAACCTCACCGAACCTCTCAGCCCCAAGAGTGTCCACCCTTATGTCTCAATCAGCTGTAGGTCTAGATATGGTCAATCCAGGTTGCATCACAGCCCCTGAACGAATTTTGTAAGAATTTCTCTCTCTTTCACTGTCTTTGTTTCACTGGTTTTGAAAAGTAATTTATTTTTATAATGGGGCTTAGCTGCTTTTCACGGATGTGTTTATGCCGCTTTACACCCCCTTGACTCACTTACAGAGAGATATCAATACATAGGTTTGAAGATTCTTACTAGTCAGATATATTCTTGTGCGGTGAATAGGGGGTGTTGAGTCCAGGTCACTGAAAAAGAAATAGGTCTTGTCTCTTACATATTGGGTTTATGGAACGGTATCGGAGCTAATTTGAAACCCTTGTTTTATGCATCACCCCACCTCACCTTTCCCGTTCAGCAGCCATAGTGTATTTTCTAAACGTGTGACTCTGTTCTGTTTTGCAATTCAGTTCAAGTGTAGCGGTTTTTACATTCCCTCTATAAGTGATATCTTATGATAAGTGTCTTTTTCTGTGTGACTTATTTCACTTAGAATCGTCGTACCTAAATCCACTCATCGTGCTGCTACTAGCCTTATGACGTTGATTTCATGGCTGAGTGATATTCCATTGTACATGAGGACCACAACTTCTTTATCCATTTTTCTCTTTCCTAGGATATTTAAGGTGTAATGAAGTGGGGGTTCTTGTCAACAGAGCAGCCCTAAACTTTGGGGTGCCTGTGTCTTGCTGATTTTTCGTTTTCCCAATTTATACGGCCATGAGTGGAAGTGCCCTATGCTCTCCAAGCTGTGTTTTTTAGATGTTTCAGAACACACCGTACACTTCTCCAGAGTGGCTGTTGGCAATTTACATCCCACCCATCAGCGTAGCAAGGCTCCCATTTCTCCATGGCCGGTCCTGCATTTCTGGTTTGGACACTTTTTTCCGCATGGCCCTTTTGCCCACTGGGAAGCGAGACTTCTTTGGAGCGCTGATTTGCCTTTCCAGGTTGCTTGGTTGGCCAAAAAGGGCGTATGCGTTTTTTCCTGAATATATTCAGGAAAAAACGCATACGCCCTTTTTGGCCAAGGGCATCATTGTCCACGTTTTGCCGCTTTTCATGTGCTTTCAAGGCGATTCGAATCTACCTCCTGAAATCTGTTTCCTGCAATTCTGCCTTGCTTTCAAAGCCTCTTCGTTGCCTTCCCTTAATATATCTGTGGACGAGAGGTATCATTTAAAACTCTGCAGGTTTGTGAATTGCAGTGCCCCTGAGCTCCATTTTTCAACTCGCTTTTTTGGGAGCTGGCCGCAAAAGCGCAGGATTGCTTCAGGCCCTCTTCTGGTTCTGGGGGGCAGGCTGAGCTTGTGCTTAATTCTTCTTCCTGATGGGAAATTAGAGTGACCTGTGCCTGTCCCAACACCTAGAGCTAGTCTCTCATTGGTTCCCCCTCTTCCCGTTCATCCTCAGGACAAATTGCAACCTGTACGGAACAGGAGGTTAAAGGTGCTGATTCTCCAAGGAGGGAGATGGCTAGTAAATCGGCTGGAATGGCGAACCCGAGCCAAGGAGATGAGAAATGAGGTGCGTTATAGAAACCTTTCCCGATCACACGGTGTACCATCTTCTGGGTTTCTCATGCCTGTTTTCGATGTAGGAAGATGCCCTTGAACCTGGAGATTTGGGACCCATGGGATGGGTACCATGCAGTATTACTTGAAAGGGTCTGCGTTGGCTCACCCAACCTCACCGAACCTCTCAGCCCCAAGAGTGTCCACCCTTATGTCTCAATCAGCTGTAGGTCTAGATATGGTCAATCCAGGTTGCATCACAGCCCCTGAACGAATTTTGTAAGAATTTCTCTCTCTTTCACTGTCTTTGTTTCACTGGTTTTGAAAAGTAATTTATTTTTATAATGGGGCTTAGCTGCTTTTCACGGATGTGTTTATGCCGCTTTACACCCCCTTGACTCACTTACAGAGAGATATCAATACATAGGTTTGAAGATTCTTACTAGTCAGATATATTCTTGTGCGGTGAATAGGGGGTGTTGAGTCCAGGTCACTGAAAAAGAAATAGGTCTTGTCTCTTACATATTGGGTTTATGGAACGGTATCGGAGCTAATTTGAAACCCTTGTTTTATGCATCACCCCACCTCACCTGTCCCGTTCAGCAGCCATAGTGTATTTTCTAAACGTGTGACTCTGTTCTGTTTTGCAATTCAGTTCAAGTGTAGCGGTTTTTACATTCCCTCTATAAGTGATATCTTATGATAAGTGTCTTTTTCTGTGTGACTTATTTCACTTAGAATCGTCGTACCTAAATCCACTCATCGTGCTGCTACTAGCCTTATGACGTTGATTTCATGGCTGAGTGATATTCCATTGTACATGAGGACCACAACTTCTTTATCCATTTTTCTCTTTCCTAGGATATTTAAGGTGTAATGAAGTGGGGGTTCTTGTCAACAGAGCAGCCCTAAACTTTGGGGTGCCTGTGTCTTGCTGATTTTTCGTTTTCCCAATTTATACGGCCATGAGTGGAAGTGCCCTATGCTCTCCAAGCTGTGTTTTTTAGATGTTTCAGAACACACCGTACACTTCTCCAGAGTGGCTGTTGGCAATTTACATCCCACCCATCAGCGTAGCAAGGCTCCCATTTCTCCATGGCCGGTCCTGCATTTCTGGTTTGGACACTTTTTTCCGCATGGCCCTTTTGCCCACTGGGAAGCGAGACTTCTTTGGAGCGCTGATTTGCCTTTCCAGGTTGCTTGGTTGGCCAAAAAGGGCGTATGCGTTTTTTCCTGAATATATTCAGGAAAAAACGCATACGCCCTTTTTGGCCAAGGGCATCATTGTCCACGTTTTGCCGCTTTTCATGTGCTTTCAAGGCGATTCGAATCTACCTCCTGAAATCTGTTTCCTGCAATTCTGCCTTGCTTTCAAAGCCTCTTCGTTGCCTTCCCTTAATATATTTGTGGACGAGAGGTATCATTTAAAACTCTGCAGGTTTGTGAATTGCAGTGCCCCTGAGCTCCATTTTTCAACTCGCTTTTTTGGGAGCTGGCCGCAAAAGCGCAGGATTGCTTCAGGCCCTCTTCTGGTTCTGGGGGGCAGGCTGAGCTTGTGCTTAATTCTTCTTCCTGATGGGAAAATAGAGTGACCTGTGCCTGTCCCAACACCTAGAGCTAGTCTCTCATTGGTTCCCCCTCTTCCCGTTCATCCTCAGGACAAATTGCAACCTGTACGGAACAGGAGGTTAAAGGTGCTGATTCTCCAAGGAGGGAGATGGCTAGTAAATCGGCTGGAATGGCGAACCCGAGCCAAGGAGATGAGAAATGAGGTGCGTTATAGAAACCTTTCCCGATCACACGGTGTACCATCTTCTGGGTTTCTCATGCCTGTTTTCGATGTAGGAAGATGCCCTTGAACCTGGAGATTTGGGACCCATGGGATGGGTACCATGCAGTATTACTTGAAAGGGTCTGCGTTGGCTCACCCAACCTCACCGAACCTCTCAGCCCCAAGAGTGTCCACCCTTATGTCTCAATCAGCTGTAGGTCTAGATATGGTCAATCCAGGTTGCATCACAGCCCCTGAACGAATTTTGTAAGAATTTCTCTCTCTTTCACTGTCTTTGTTTCACTGGTTTTGAAAAGTAATTTATTTTTATAATGGGGTTTAGCTGCTTTTCACGGCTGTGTTTATGCCGCTTTACACCCCCTTGACTCACTTACAGAGAGATATCAATACATAGGTTTGAAGATTCTTACTAGTCAGATATATTCTTGTGTGGTGAATAGGGGGTGTTGAGTCCAGGTCACTGAAAAAGGAATAGGTCTTGTCTCTTACATATTGGGTTTATGGAACGGTATCGGAGCTAATTTGAACCCTTGTTTTATGCATCACCCCACCTCACCTTTCCCGTTCAGCAGCCATAGTGTATTTTCTAAACGTGTGACTCTGTTCTGTTTTGCAATTCAGTTCAAGTGTAGCGGTTTTTACATTCCCTCTATAAGTGATATCTTATGATAAGTGTCTTTTTCTGTGTGACTTATTTCACTTAGAATCGTCGTACCTAAATCCACTCATCGTGCTGCTACTAGCCTTATGACGTTGATTTCATGGCTGAGTGATATTCCATTGTACATGAGGACCACAACTTCTTTATCCATTTTTCTCTTTCCTAGGATATTTAAGGTGTAATGAAGTGGGGGTTCTTGTCAACAGAGCAGCCCTAAACTTTGGGGTGCCTGTGTCTTTCTGATTTTTCGTTTTCCCAATTTATACGGCCATGAGTGGAAGTGCCCTATGCTCTCCAAGCTGTGTTTTTTAGATGTTTCAGAACACACCGTACACTTCTCCAGAGTGGCTGTTGGCAATTTACATCCCACCCATCAGCGTAGCAAGGCTCCCATTTCTCCATGGCCGGTCCTGCATTTCTGGTTTGGACACTTTTTTCCGCATGGCCCTTTTGCCCGCTGGGAAGTGAGACTTCTTTGGAGCGCTGATTTGCCTTTCCAGGGTGCTTGGTTGGCCAAAAAGGGCGTATGCGTTTTTTCCTGTATATATTCAGGAAAAAACGCATACGCCCTTTTTGGCCAAGGGCATCATTGTCCACGTTTTGCCGCTTTACATGTGCTTTCAAGGCGATTCGAATCTACCTCCTGAAATCTGTTTCCTGCAATTCTGCCTTGCTTTCAAAGCCTCTTCGTTGCCTTCCCTTAATATATTTGTGGACGAGAGGTATCATTTAAAACTCTGCAGGTTTGTGAATTGCAGTGCCCCTGAGCTCCATTTTTCAACTGGCTTTTTTGGGAGCTGGCCGCAAAAGCGCAGGATTGCTTCAGGCCCTCTTCTGGTTCTGGGGGGCAGTCTGAGCTTGTGCTTAATTCTTCTTCCTGATGGGAAAATAGAGTGACCTGTGCCTGTCCCAACACCTAGAGCTAGTCTCTCATTGGTTCCCCCTCTTCCCGTTCATCCTCAGGACAAATTGCAACCTGTACGGAACAGGAGGTTAAAGGTGCTGATTCTCCAAGGAGGGAGATGGCTAGTAAATCGGCTGGAATGGCGAACCCGAGCCAAGGAGATGACAAATGAGGTGCGTTATAGAAACCTTTCCCGATCACACGGTGTACCATCTTCTGGGTTTCTCATGCCTGTTTTCGATGTAGGAAGATGCCCTTGAACCTGGAGATTTGGGACCCATGGGATGGGTACCATGCAGTATTACTTGAAAGGGTCTGCGTTGGCTCACCCAACTTCACCGAACCTCTCAGCCCCAAGAGTGTCCACCCTTATGTCTCAATCAGCTGTGGGTCTAGATATGGTCAATCCAGGTTGCATCACAGCCCATGAACGAATTTTGTAAGAATTTCTCTCTCTTTCACTGTGTTTGTTTCACTGGTTTTGATAAGTAATTTATTTTTATAATGGGGTTTAGCTGCTTTTCACGGCTGTGTTTATGCCGCTTTACACCCCCTTGACTCACTTACAGAGAGATATCAATACATAGGTTTGAAGATTCTTACTAGTCAGATATATTCTTGTGCGGTGAATAGGGGGTGTTGAGTCCAGGTCACTGAAAAAGGAATAGGTCTTCTCTCTTACATATTGGGTTTATGGAACGGTATCGGAGCTAATTTGAAACCCTTGTTTTATGCATCACCCCACCTCACCTTTCCCGTTCAGCAGCCATAGTGTATTTTCTAAACGTGTGACTCTGTTCTGTTTTGCAATTCAGTTCAAGTGTAGCGGTTTTTACATTCCCTCTATAAGTGATATCTTATGATAAGTGTCTTTTTCTGTGTGACTTATTTCACTTAGAATCCTCGTACCTAAATCCACTCATCGTGCTGCTACTAGCCTTATGACGTTGATTTCATGGCTGAGTGATATTCCATTGTACATGAGGACCACAACTTCTTTATCCATTTTTCTCTTTCCTAGGATATTTAAGGTGTAATGAAGTGGGGGTTCTTGTCAACAGAGCAGCCCTAAACTTTGGGGTGCCTGTGTCTTGCTGATTTTTCGTTTTCCCAATTTATACGCCCATGAGTGGAAGTGTCCTATGCTCTCCAAGCTGTGTTTTTTAGATGTTTCAGAACACACCGTACACGTCTGCAGAGTGGCTGTTGGCAATTTACATCCCACCCATCAGCGTAGCAAGGCTCCCATTTCTCCATGGCCGGTCCTGCATTTCTGGTTTGGACACTTTTTTCCGCATGGCCCTTTTGCCCGCTGGGAAGCGAGACTTCTTTGGAGCGCTGATTTGCCTTTCCAGGTGGCTTGGTTGGCGAAAAAGGGCATATGAGTTTTTTCCTGAATATATTCAGGAAAAAACGCATACGCCCTTTTTGGCCAAGGGCATCATTGTCCACGTTTTGCCGCTTTTCATGTGCTTTCAAGGCGATTCGAATCTACCTCCTGAAATCTGTTTCCTGCAATTCTGCCTTGCTTTCAAAGCCTCTTCGTTGCCTTCCCTTAATATATTTGTGGACGAGAGGTATCATTTAAAACTCTGCAGGTTTGTGAATTGCAGTGCCCCTGAGCTCCATTTTTCAACTGGCTTTTTTGGGAGCTGGCCGCAAAAGCGCAGGATTGCTTCAGGCCCTCTTCTGGTTCTGGGGGGCAGGCTGAGCTTGTGCTTAATTCTTCTTCCTGATGGGAAAATAGAGTGACCTGTGCCTGTCCCAACCCCTAGAGCTAGTCTCTCATTGGTTCCCCCTCTTCCCGTTCATCCTCAGGACAAATTGCAACCTGTACGGAACAGGAGGTTAAAGGTGCTGATTCTCCAAGGAGGGAGATGGCTAGTAAATCGGCTGGAATGGCGAACCCGAGCCAAGGAGATGAGAAATGAGGTGCGTTTTAGAAACCTTTCCCGATCACACGGTGTACCATCTTCTGGGTTTCTCATGCCTGTTTTCGATGTAGGAAGATGCCCTTGAACCTGGAGATTTGGGACCCATGAGATGGACACCATGCAGTATTACTTGAAAGGGTCTGCGTTGGCTCACCCAACCTCACCGAAACTCTCAGCCCCAAGAGTGTCCACCCTTATGTCTCAATCAGCTGTGGGTCTAGATATGGTCAATCCAGGTTGCATCACAGCCCCTGAAAGAATTTTGTAAGAATTTCTCTCTCTTTCACTGTCTTTGTTTCACTGGTTTTGAAAAGTAATTTATTTTTATAATGAGGTTTAGCTGCTTTTCACGGCTGAGTTTATGCCTCTTTACACCCCCTTGACTCACTTACAGAGAGATATCAATACATAGGTTTGAAGATTCTTACTAGTCAGATATATTCTTGTGCGGTGAATAGGGGGTGTTGAGTCCAGGTCACTGAAAAAGGAATAGGTCTTGTCTCTTACATATTGGGTTTATGGAATGGTATCGGAGCTAATTTGAAACCCTTGTTTTATGCATCACCCCACCTCACCTTTCCCGTTCAGCAGCCATAGTGTATTTTCTAAACGTGTGACTCTGTTCTGTTTTGCAATTCAGTTCAAGTGTAGCGGTTTTTACATTCCCTCTATAAGTGATATCTTATGATAAGTGTCTTTTTCTGTGTGACTTATTTCACTTAGAATCCTCGTACCTAAATCCACTCATCGTGCTGCTACTAGCCTTATGACGTTGATTTCATGGCTGAGTGATATTCCATTGTACATGAGGACCACAACTTCTTTATCCATTTTTCTCTTTCCTAGGATATTTAAGGTGTAATGAAGTGGGGGTTCTTGTCAACAGAGCAGCCCTAAACTTTGAGGTGCCTGTGTCTTGCTGATTTTTCGTTTTCCCAATTTATACGCCCATGAGTGGAAGTGCCCTATGCTCTCCAAGCTGTGTTTTTTAGATGTTTCAGAACACACCGTACACTTCTCCAGAGTGGCTGTTGGCCATTTACATCCCACCCATCAGCGTAGCAAGGCTCCCATTTCTCCATGGCCGGTCCTGCATTTCTGGTTTTGACTCTTTTTTCCGCATGGCCCTTTTGCCCGCTGGGAAGCGAGACTTCTTTGGAGCGCTGATTTGCCTTTCCAGGTTGCTTGATTGGCCAAAAAGGGCGTATGCGTTTTTTCCTGAATATATTCAGGAAAAAACGCATACGCCCTTTTTGGCCAAGGGCATCATTGTCCACGTTTTGCCGCTTTTCATGTGCTTTCAAGGCGATTCGAATCTACCTCCTGAAATCTGTTTCCTGCAATTCTGCCTTGCTTTCAAAGCCTCTTCGTTGCCTTCCCTTAATATATTTGTGGACGAGAGGTATCATTTAAAACTCTGCAGGTTTGTAAATTGCAATGCCCCTGAGCTCCATTTTTCAACTCGCTTTTTTGGGAGCTGGCCGCAAAAGCGCAGGATTGCTTCAGGCCCTCTTCTGCTTCTGGGGGGCAGGCTGAGCTTGTGCTTAATTCTTCTTCCTGATGGGAAAATAGAGTGACCTGTGCCTGTCCCAACACCTAGAGCTAGTCTCTCATTGGTTCCCCCTCTACCCGTTCATCCTCAGGACAAATTGCAACCTGTACGGAACAGGAGGTTAAAGGTGCTGATTCTCTAAGGAGGGAGATGGCTAGTAAATCGGCTGGAATGGCGAACCCGAGTCAAGGAGATGAGAAATGAGGTGCGTTTTAGAAACCTTTCCCGATCACACGGTGTACCATCTTCTGGGTTTCTCATGCCTGTTTTCGATGTAGGAAGATGCCCTTGAACCTGGAGATTTGGGACCCATGGGATGGGTACCATGCAGTATTAGTTGAAAGGGTCTGCGTTGGCTCACCCAACCTCACCGAACCTCTCAGCCCCAAGAGTGTCCACCCTTATGTCTCAATCAGCTGTGGGTCTAGATATGGTCAATCCAGGTTGCATCACAGCCCCTGAACGAATTTTGTAAGAATTTCTCTCTCTTTCACTGTCTTTGTTTCACTGGTTTTGAAAAGTAATTTATTTTTATAATGGGGTTTAGCTGCTTTTCACGGCTGTGTTTATGCCGCTTTGCACCCCCTTGACTCACTTACATAGAGATATCAATACATAGGTTTGAAGATTTTTACTAGTCAGATATATTCTTGTGCGGTGAATAGGGGGTGTTGAGTCCAGGTCACTGAAAAAGGAATAGTTCTTGTCTCTTACATATTGGGTTTATGGAACGGTATCTGAGCTAATTTGAAACCCTTGTTTTATGCATCACCCCACCTCACCTTTCCCGTTCAGCAGCCATAGTGTGTTTTCTAAACGTGTGACTCTCTTCTGTTTTGTAATTCAGTTCAAGTGTAGCGGTTTTTACATTCCCTCTATAAGTGATATCTTATGATAAGTGTCTTTTTCTGTGTGACTTATTTCACTTAGAATCGTCGTACCTAAATCCACTCAACGTGCTGCTACTAGCCTTATGACGTTGATTTCGTGGCTGAGTGATATTCCATTGTACATGAGGACCACAACTTCTTTATCCATTTTTCTCTTTCCTAGGATATTTAAGGTGTAATGAAGTGGGGGTTCTTGTCAACAGAGCAGCCCTAAACTTTGGGGTGCCTGTGTCTTGCTGATTTTTAGTTTTCCCAATTTATACGCCCATGAGTGGAAGTGCCCTATGCTCTCCAAGCTGTGTTTTTTAGATGTTTCAGAACACACCGTACACTTCTCCAGAGTGGCTGTTGGCAATTTACATCCCACCCATCAGCGTAGCAAGGCTCCCATTTCTCCATGGCCGGTCCTGCATTTCTGGTTTGGACACTTTTTTCCGCATGGCCCTTTTGCCCGCTGGGAAGCGAGACTTCTTTGGAGCGCTGATTTGCCTTTCCAGGTTGCTTGGTTGGCCAAAAAGGGCGTATGCATTTTTTCCTGAATATATTCAGGAAAAAACGCATACGCCCTTTTTGGCCAAGGGCATCATTGTCCACGTTTTGCCGCTTTTCATGTGCTTTCAAGGCGATTCGAATCTACCTCCTGAAATCTGTTTCCTGCAATTCTGCCTTGCTTTCAAAGCCTCTTCGTTGCCTTCCCTTAATATATTTGTGGACGAGAGGTATCATTTATAACTCTGCAGGTTTGTGAATTGCAGTGCCCCTGAGCTCCATTTTTCAACTCGCTTTTTTGGGAGCTGGCCGCAAAAGCGCAGGATTGCTTCAGGCCCTCTTGTGGTTCTGGGGGGCAGGCTGAGCTTGTGCTTAATTCTTCTTCCTGATGGGAAAATAGAGTGACCTGTGCCTGTCCCAACCCCTAGAGCTAGTCTCTCATTGGTTCCCCCTCTTCCCGTTCATCCTCAGGACAAATTGCAACCTGTACGGAACAGGAGGTTAAAGGTGCTGATTCTCCAAGGAGTGAGATGGCTAGTAAATCGGCTGGAATGGCGAACCCGAGCCAAGGAGATGAGAAATGAGGTGCGTTTTAGAAACCTTTCCCGATCACACGGTGTACCATCTTCTGGGTTTCTCATGCCTGTTTTCGATGTAGGAAGATGCCCTTGAACCTGGAGATTTGGGACCCATGGGATGGGTACCATGCAGTATTACTTGAAAGGGTCTGCGTTGGCTCACGCAACCTCACCGAACCTCTCAGCCCCAAGAGTGTCCACCCTTATGTCTCAATCAGCTGTGGGTCTAGATATGGTCAATCCAGGTTGCATCACAGCCCCTGAACGAATTTTGTAAGAATTTCTCTCTCTTTCACTGTCTTTGTTTCACTGGTTTTGAAAAGTAAGTTATTTTCATAATGGGGTTTAGCTGTTTTTCACGGCTGTATTTATGCCGCTTTACACCCCCTTGCCTCACTTACAGATAGATATCAATACATAGGTTTGAAGATTCTTACTAGTCAGATATATTCTTGTGCGTTGAATAGGGGGTGTTGAGTCCAGGTCACTGAAGAAGGAATAGGTCTTGTCTATTACATATTGGGTTTATGGAACGGTATCTGAGCTAATTTGAAACCCTTGTTTTATGCATCACCCCACCTCACCTGTCCCGTTCAGCAGCCATAGTGTGTTTTCTAAACGTGTGACTCTGTTCTCTTTTGTAATTCAGTTCAAGTGTAGCGGTTTTTACATTCCCTCTATAAGTGATATCTTATGATAAGTGTCTTTTTCTGTGTGACTTATTTCACTTAGAATCGTCGTACCTAAATCCACTCATCGTGCTGCTACTAGCCTTATGACGTTGATTTCATGGCTGAGTGATATTCCATTGTACATGAGGACCACAACTTCTTTATCCATTTTTCTCTTTCCTAGGATATTTAAGGTGTATTGAAGTGGGGGTTCTTGTCAACAGAGCAGCCCTAAACTTTGGGGTGCCTGTGTCTTGCTGATTTTTAGTTTTCCCAATTTATACGCCCATGAGTGGAAGTGCCCTATGCTCTCCAAGCTGTGTTTTTTAGATGTTTCAGAACACACCGTACACTTCTCCAGAGTGGCTGTTGGCAATTTACATCCCACCCATCAGCGTAGCAAGGCTCCCATTTCTCCATGGCTGGTCCTGCATTTCTGGTTTGGACACTTTTTTCCGCATGGCCCTTTTGCCCGCTGGGAAGCGAGACTTCTTTGGAGCGCTGATTTGCCTTTCCAGGTGGCTTGGTTGGCCAAAAAGGGCGTATGCGTTTTTTCCTGAATATATTCAGGAAAAAACGCATACGCCCTTTTTGGCCAAGGGCATCATTGTCCACGTTTTGCCGCTTTTCATGTGCTTTCAAGGCGATTCGAATCTACCTCCTGAAATCTGTTTCCTGCAATTCTGCCTTGCTTTCACAGCCTCTTCGTTGCCTTCCCTTAATATATCTGTGGACGAGAGGTATCATTTAAAACTCTGCAGGTTTGTGAATTTCAGTGCCCCTGAGCTCCATTTTTCAACTCGCTTTTTTGGGAGCTGGCCGCAAAAGCGCAGGATTGCTTCAGGCCCTCTTGTGGTTCTGGGGGGCAGGCTGAGCTTGTGCTTAATTCTTCTTCCTGATGGGAAAATAGAGTGACCTGTGCCTGTCCCAACACCTAGAGCTAGTCTCTCATTGGTTCCCCCTCTTCCCCTTCATCCTCAGGACAAATTGCAACCTGTACGGAACAGGAGGTTAAAGGTGCTGATTCTCCAAGGAGGGAGATGGCTAGTAAATCGGCTGGAATGGCGAACCCGAGCCAAGGAGATGAGAAATGAGGTGCGTTTTAGAAACCTTTCCCGATCACACGGTGTACCAGCTTCTGGGTTTCTCATGCCTGTTTTCGATGTAGGAAGATGCCCTTGAACCTGGAGATTTGGGACCCATGGGATGGGTACCATGCAGTATTACTGGAAAGGGTCTGCGTTGGCTCACCCAACCTCACCGAACCTCTCAGCCCCAAGAGTGTCCACCCTTATGTCTCAATCAGCTGTGGGTCTAGATATGGTCAATCCAGGTTGCATCACAGCCCCTGAACGAATTTTGTAAGAATTTCTCTCTCTTTCACTGTCTTTGTTTCACTGGTTTTGAAAAGTAAGTTATTTTTATAATGGGGTTTAGCTGCTTTTCACGGCTGTGTTTATGCCACTTTACACCGCCTTGCCTCACTTACAGATAGATATCAATACATAGGTTTGAAGATTCTTACTAGTCAGATATATTCTTGTGCGGTGAATAGGGGGTGTTGAGTCCAGGTCACTGAAGAAGGAATAGGTCTTTTCTCTTACATATTGGGTTTATGGAACGGTATCGGAGCTAATTTGAAACCCTTGTTTTATGCATCACCCCACCTCACCTTTCCCGTTCAGCAGCCATAGTGTATTTTCTAAACGTGTGACTCTGTTCTGTTTTGCAATTCAGTTCAAGTGTAGCGGTTTTTACATTCCCTCTATAAGTGATATCTTATGATAAGTGTCTTTTTCTGTGTGACTTATTTCACTTAGAATCGTCGTACCTAAATCCACTCATCGTGCTGCTACTAGCCTTATGACGTTGATTTCGTGGCTGAGTGATATTCCATTGTACATGAGGACCACAACTTCTTTATCCATTTTTCTCTTTCCTAGGATATTTAAGGTGTAATGAAGTGGGGGTTCTTGTCAACAGAGCAGCCCTAAACTTTGGGGTGCCTGTGTCTTGCTGATTTTTAGTTTTCCCAATTTATACGCCCATGAGTGGAAGTGCCCTATGCTCTCCAAGCTGTGTTTTTTAGATGTTTCAGAACACACCGTACACTTCTCCAGAGTGGCTGTTGGCAATTTACATCCCACCCATCAGCGTAGCAAGGCTCCCATTTCTCCATGGCCGGTCCTGCATTTCTGGTTTGGACACTTTTTTCCGCATGGCCCTTTTGCCCGCTGGGAAGCGAGACTTCTTTGGAGCGCTGATTTGCCTTTCCAGGTTGCTTGGTTGGCCAAAAAGGGCGTATGCATTTTTTCCTGAATATATTCAGGAAAAAACGCATACGCCCTTTTTGGCCAAGGGCATCATTGTCCACGTTTTGCCGCTTTTCATGTGCTTTCAAGGCGATTCGAATCTACCTCCTGAAATCTGTTTCCTGCAATTCTGCCTTGCTTTCAAAGCCTCTTCGTTGCCTTCCCTTAATATATTTGTGGACGAGAGGTATCATTTATAACTCTGCAGGTTTGTGAATTGCAGTGCCCCTGAGCTCCATTTTTCAACTCGCTTTTTTGGGAGCTGGCCGCAAAAGCGCAGGATTGCTTCAGGCCCTCTTGTGGTTCTGGGGGGCAGGCTGAGCTTGTGCTTAATTCTTCTTCCTGATGGGAAAATAGAGTGACCTGTGCCTGTCCCAACCCCTAGAGCTAGTCTCTCATTGGTTCCCCCTCTTCCCGTTCATCCTCAGGACAAATTGCAACCTGTACGGAACAGGAGGTTAAAGGTGCTGATTCTCCAAGGAGTGAGATGGCTAGTAAATCGGCTGGAATGGCGAACCCGAGCCAAGGAGATGAGAAATGAGGTGCGTTTTAGAAACCTTTCCCGATCACACGGTGTACCATCTTCTGGGTTTCTCATGCCTGTTTTCGATGTAGGAAGATGCCCTTGAACCTGGAGATTTGGGACCCATGGGATGGGTACCATGCAGTATTACTTGAAAGGGTCTGCGTTGGCTCACCCAACCTCACCGAACCTCTCAGCCCCAAGAGTGTCCACCCTTATGTCTCAATCAGCTGTGGGTCTAGATATGGTCAATCCAGGTTGCATCACAGCCCCTGAACGAATTTTGTAAGAATTTCTCTCTCTTTCACTGTCTTTGTTTCACTGGTTTTGAAAAGTAAGTTATTTTCATAATGGGGTTTAGCTGTTTTTCACGGCTGTATTTATGCCGCTTTACACCCCCTTGCCTCACTTACAGATAGATATCAATACATAGGTTTGAAGATTCTTACTAGTCAGATATATTCTTGTGCGTTGAATAGGGGGTGTTGAGTCCAGGTCACTGAAGAAGGAATAGGTCTTGTCTATTACATATTGGGTTTATGGAACGGTATCTGAGCTAATTTGAAACCCTTGTTTTATGCATCACCCCACCTCACCTGTCCCGTTCAGCAGCCATAGTGTGTTTTCTAAACGTGTGACTCTGTTCTCTTTTGTAATTCAGTTCAAGTGTAGCGGTTTTTACATTCCCTCTATAAGTGATATCTTATGATAAGTGTCTTTTTCTGTGTGACTTATTTCACTTAGAATCGTCGTACCTAAATCCACTCATCGTGCTGCTACTAGCCTTATGACGTTGATTTCATGGCTGAGTGATATTCCATTGTACATGAGGACCACAACTTCTTTATCCATTTTTCTCTTTCCTAGGATATTTAAGGTGTATTGAAGTGGGGGTTCTTGTCAACAGAGCAGCCCTAAACTTTGGGGTGCCTGTGTCTTGCTGATTTTTAGTTTTCCCAATTTATACGCCCATGAGTGGAAGTGCCCTATGCTCTCCAAGCTGTGTTTTTTAGATGTTTCAGAACACACCGTACACTTCTCCAGAGTGGCTGTTGGCAATTTACATCCCACCCATCAGCGTAGCAAGGCTCCCATTTCTCCATGGCTGGTCCTGCATTTCTGGTTTGGACACTTTTTTCCGCATGGCCCTTTTGCCCGCTGGGAAGCGAGACTTCTTTGGAGCGCTGATTTGCCTTTCCAGGTGGCTTGGTTGGCCAAAAAGGGCGTATGCGTTTTTTCCTGAATATATTCAGGAAAAAACGCATACGCCCTTTTTGGCCAAGGGCATCATTGTCCACGTTTTGCCGCTTTTCATGTGCTTTCAAGGCGATTCGAATCTACCTCCTGAAATCTGTTTCCTGCAATTCTGCCTTGCTTTCACAGCCTCTTCGTTGCCTTCCCTTAATATATCTGTGGACGAGAGGTATCATTTAAAACTCTGCAGGTTTGTGAATTTCAGTGCCCCTGAGCTCCATTTTTCAACTCGCTTTTTTGGGAGCTGGCCGCAAAAGCGCAGGATTGCTTCAGGCCCTCTTGTGGTTCTGGGGGGCAGGCTGAGCTTGTGCTTAATTCTTCTTCCTGATGGGAAAATAGAGTGACCTGTGCCTGTCCCAACACCTAGAGCTAGTCTCTCATTGGTTCCCCCTCTTCCCCTTCATCCTCAGGACAAATTGCAACCTGTACGGAACAGGAGGTTAAAGGTGCTGATTCTCCAAGGAGGGAGATGGCTAGTAAATCGGCTGGAATGGCGAACCCGAGCCAAGGAGATGAGAAATGAGGTGCGTTTTAGAAACCTTTCCCGATCACACGGTGTACCAGCTTCTGGGTTTCTCATGCCTGTTTTCGATGTAGGAAGATGCCCTTGAACCTGGAGATTTGGGACCCATGGGATGGGTACCATGCAGTATTACTGGAAAGGGTCTGCGTTGGCTCACCCAACCTCACCGAACCTCTCAGCCCCAAGAGTGTCCACCCTTATGTCTCAATCAGCTGTGGGTCTAGATATGGTCAATCCAGGTTGCATCACAGCCCCTGAACGAATTTTGTAAGAATTTCTCTCTCTTTCACTGTCTTTGTTTCACTGGTTTTGAAAAGTAAGTTATTTTTATAATGGGGTTTAGCTGCTTTTCACGGCTGTGTTTATGCCACTTTACACCGCCTTGCCTCACTTACAGATAGATATCAATACATAGGTTTGAAGATTCTTACTAGTCAGATATATTCTTGTGCGGTGAATAGGGGGTGTTGAGTCCAGGTCACTGAAAAAGGAATAGGTCTTTTCTCTTACATATTGGGTTTATGGAACGGTATCAGAGCTAATTTGAAACCCTTGTTTTATGCATCACCCCACCTCACCTTTCCCGTTCAGCAGCCATAGTGTATTTTCTAAACGTGTGACTCTGTTCTGTTTTGCAATTCAGTTCAAGTGTAGCGGTTTTTACATTCCCTCTATAAGTGATATCTTATGATAAGTGTCTTTTTCTGTGTGACTTATTTCACTTAGAATCGTCGTACCTAAATCCACTCATCGTGCTGCTACTAGCCTTATGACGTTGATTTCGTGGCTGAGTGATATTCCATTGTACATGAGGACCACAACTTCTTTATCCATTTTTCTCTTTCCTAGGATATTTAAGGTGTAATGAAGTGGGGGTTCTTGTCAACAGAGCAGCCCTAAACTTTGGGGTGCCTGTGTCTTGCTGATTTTTAGTTTTCCCAATTTATACGCCCACGAGTGGAAGTGCCCTATGCTCTCCAAGCTGTGTTTTTTAGATGTTTCAGAACACACCGTACACTTCTCCAGAGTGGCTGTTGGCAATTTACATCCCACCCATCAGCGTAGCAAGGCTCCCATTTCTCCATGGCCGGTCCTGCATTTCTGGTTTGGACACTTTTTTCCGCATGGCCCTTTTGCCCGCTGGGAAGCGAGACTTCTTTGGAGCGCTGATTTGCCTTTCCAGGTTGCTTGGTTGGCCAAAAAGGGCGTATGCATTTTTTCCTGAATATATTCAGGAAAAAACGCATACGCCCTTTTTGGCCAAGGGCATCATTGTCCACGTTTTGCCGCTTTTCATGTGCTTTCAAGGCGATTCGAATCTACCTCCTGAAATCTGTTTCCTGCAATTCTGCCTTGCTTTCAAAGCCTCTTCGTTGCCTTCCCTTAATATATTTGTGGACGAGAGGTATCATTTATAACTCTGCAGGTTTGTGAATTGCAGTGCCCCTGAGCTCCATTTTTCAACTCGCTTTTTTGGGAGCTGGCCGCAAAAGCGCAGGATTGCTTCAGGCCCTCTTGTGGTTCTGGGGGGCAGGCTGAGCTTGTGCTTAATTCTTCTTCCTGATGGGAAAATAGAGTGACCTGTGCCTGTCCCAACCCCTAGAGCTAGTCTCTCATTGGTTCCCCCTCTTCCCGTTCATCCTCAGGACAAATTGCAACCTGTACGGAACAGGAGGTTAAAGGTGCTGATTCTCCAAGGAGTGAGATGGCTAGTAAATCGGCTGGAATGGCGAACCCGAGCCAAGGAGATGAGAAATGAGGTGCGTTTTAGAAACCTTTCCCGATCACACGGTGTACCATCTTCTGGGTTTCTCATGCCTGTTTTCGATGTAGGAAGATGCCCTTGAACCTGGAGATTTGGGACCCATGGGATGGGTACCATGCAGTATTACTTGAAAGGGTCTGCGTTGGCTCACCCAACCTCACCGAACCTCTCAGCCCCAAGAGTGTCCACCCTTATGTCTCAATCAGCTGTGGGTCTAGATATGGTCAATCCAGGTTGCATCACAGCCCCTGAACGAATTTTGTAAGAATTTCTCTCTCTTTCACTGTCTTTGTTTCACTGGTTTTGAAAAGTAAGTTATTTTCATAATGGGGTTTAGCTGTTTTTCACGGCTGTATTTATGCCGCTTTACACCCCCTTGCCTCACTTACAGATAGATATCAATACATAGGTTTGAAGATTCTTACTAGTCAGATATATTCTTGTGCGTTGAATAGGGGGTGTTGAGTCCAGGTCACTGAAGAAGGAATAGGTCTTGTCTATTACATATTGGGTTTATGGAACGGTATCTGAGCTAATTTGAAACCCTTGTTTTATGCATCACCCCACCTCACCTGTCCCGTTCAGCAGCCATAGTGTGTTTTCTAAACGTGTGACTCTGTTCTCTTTTGTAATTCAGTTCAAGTGTAGCGGTTTTTACATTCCCTCTATAAGTGATATCTTATGATAAGTGTCTTTTTCTGTGTGACTTATTTCACTTAGAATCGTCGTACCTAAATCCACTCATCGTGCTGCTACTAGCCTTATGACGTTGATTTCATGGCTGAGTGATATTCCATTGTACATGAGGACCACAACTTCTTTATCCATTTTTCTCTTTCCTAGGATATTTAAGGTGTATTGAAGTGGGGGTTCTTGTCAACAGAGCAGCCCTAAACTTTGGGGTGCCTGTGTCTTGCTGATTTTTAGTTTTCCCAATTTATACGCCCATGAGTGGAAGTGCCCTATGCTCTCCAAGCTGTGTTTTTTAGATGTTTCAGAACACACCGTACACTTCTCCAGAGTGGCTGTTGGCAATTTACATCCCACCCATCAGCGTAGCAAGGCTCCCATTTCTCCATGGCTGGTCCTGCATTTCTGGTTTGGACACTTTTTTCCGCATGGCCCTTTTGCCCGCTGGGAAGCGAGACTTCTTTGGAGCGCTGATTTGCCTTTCCAGGTGGCTTGGTTGGCCAAAAAGGGCGTATGCGTTTTTTCCTGAATATATTCAGGAAAAAACGCATACGCCCTTTTTGGCCAAGGGCATCATTGTCCACGTTTTGCCGCTTTTCATGTGCTTTCAAGGCGATTCGAATCTACCTCCTGAAATCTGTTTCCTGCAATTCTGCCTTGCTTTCACAGCCTCTTCGTTGCCTTCCCTTAATATATCTGTGGACGAGAGGTATCATTTAAAACTCTGCAGGTTTGTGAATTTCAGTGCCCCTGAGCTCCATTTTTCAACTCGCTTTTTTGGGAGCTGGCCGCAAAAGCGCAGGATTGCTTCAGGCCCTCTTGTGGTTCTGGGGGGCAGGCTGAGCTTGTGCTTAATTCTTCTTCCTGATGGGAAAATAGAGTGACCTGTGCCTGTCCCAACCCCTAGAGCTAGTCTCTCATTGGTTCCCCCTCTTCCCGTTCATCCTCAGGACAAATTGCAACCTGTACGGAACAGGAGGTTAAAGGTGCTGATTCTCCAAGGAGTGAGATGGCTAGTAAATCGGCTGGAATGGCGAACCCGAGCCAAGGAGATGAGAAATGAGGTGCGTTTTAGAAACCTTTCCCGATCACACGGTGTACCATCTTCTGGGTTTCTCATGCCTGTTTTCGATGTAGGAAGATGCCCTTGAACCTGGAGATTTGGGACCCATGGGATGGGTACCATGCAGTATTACTTGAAAGGGTCTGCGTTGGCTCACCCAACCTCACCGAACCTCTCAGCCCCAAGAGTGTCCACCCTTATGTCTCAATCACCTGTGGGTCTAGATATGGTCAATCCAGGTTGCATCACAGCCCCTGAACGAATTTTGTAAGAATTTCTCTCTCTTTCACTGTCTTTGTTTCACTGGTTTTGAAAAGTAAGTTATTTTCATAATGGGGTTTAGCTGTTTTTCACGGCTGTATTTATGCCGCTTTACACCCCCTTGCCTCACTTACAGATAGATATCAATACATAGGTTTGAAGATTCTTACTAGTCAGATATATTCTTGTGCGTTGAATAGGGGGTGTTGAGTCCAGGTCACTGAAGAAGGAATAGGTCTTGTCTATTACATATTGGGTTTATGGAACGGTATCTGAGCTAATTTGAAACCCTTGTTTTATGCAT
The DNA here is from genome assembly GCF_949987535.1 of Balaenoptera acutorostrata. Classification (NCBI taxonomy): domain Eukaryota; kingdom Metazoa; phylum Chordata; class Mammalia; order Artiodactyla; family Balaenopteridae; genus Balaenoptera; species Balaenoptera acutorostrata. The sequence goes on along the minus strand of NW_026646352.1, from coordinate 97,541 downwards.
CACCCCACCTCACCTGTCCCGTTCAGCAGCCATAGTGTGTTTTCTAAACGTGTGACTCTGTTCTCTTTTGTAATTCAGTTCAAGTGTAGCGGTTTTTACATTCCCTCTATAAGTGATATCTTATGATAAGTGTCTTTTTCTGTGTGACTTATTTCACTTAGAATCGTCGTACCTAAATCCACTCATCGTGCTGCTACTAGCCTTATGACGTTGATTTCATGGCTGAGTGATATTCCATTGTACATGAGGACCACAACTTCTTTATCCATTTTTCTCTTTCCTAGGATATTTAAGGTGTATTGAAGTGGGGGTTCTTGTCAACAGAGCAGCCCTAAACTTTGGGGTGCCTGTGTCTTGCTGATTTTTAGTTTTCCCAATTTATACGCCCATGAGTGGAAGTGCCCTATGCTCTCCAAGCTGTGTTTTTTAGATGTTTCAGAACACACCGTACACTTCTCCAGAGTGGCTGTTGGCAATTTACATCCCACCCATCAGCGTAGCAAGGCTCCCATTTCTCCATGGCTGGTCCTGCATTTCTGGTTTGGACACTTTTTTCCGCATGGCCCTTTTGCCCGCTGGGAAGCGAGACTTCTTTGGAGCGCTGATTTGCCTTTCCAGGTGGCTTGGTTGGCCAAAAAGGGCGTATGCGTTTTTTCCTGAATATATTCAGGAAAAAACGCATACGCCCTTTTTGGCCAAGGGCATCATTGTCCACGTTTTGCCGCTTTTCATGTGCTTTCAAGGCGATTCGAATCTACCTCCTGAAATCTGTTTCCTGCAATTCTGCCTTGCTTTCACAGCCTCTTCGTTGCCTTCCCTTAATATATCTGTGGACGAGAGGTATCATTTAAAACTCTGCAGGTTTGTGAATTTCAGTGCCCCTGAGCTCCATTTTTCAACTCGCTTTTTTGGGAGCTGGCCGCAAAAGCGCAGGATTGCTTCAGGCCCTCTTGTGGTTCTGGGGGGCAGGCTGAGCTTGTGCTTAATTCTTCTTCCTGATGGGAAAATAGAGTGACCTGTGCCTGTCCCAACACCTAGAGCTAGTCTCTCATTGGTTCCCCCTCTTCCCCTTCATCCTCAGGACAAATTGCAACCTGTACGGAACAGGAGGTTAAAGGTGCTGATTCTCCAAGGAGGGAGATGGCTAGTAAATCGGCTGGAATGGCGAACCCGAGCCAAGGAGATGAGAAATGAGGTGCGTTTTAGAAACCTTTCCCGATCACACGGTGTACCAGCTTCTGGGTTTCTCATGCCTGTTTTCGATGTAGGAAGATGCCCTTGAACCTGGAGATTTGGGACCCATGGGATGGGTACCATGCAGTATTACTGGAAAGGGTCTGCGTTGGCTCACCCAACCTCACCGAACCTCTCAGCCCCAAGAGTGTCCACCCTTATGTCTCAATCAGCTGTGGGTCTAGATATGGTCAATCCAGGTTGCATCACAGCCCCTGAACGAATTTTGTAAGAATTTCTCTCTCTTTCACTGTCTTTGTTTCACTGGTTTTGAAAAGTAAGTTATTTTTATAATGGGGTTTAGCTGCTTTTCACGGCTGTGTTTATGCCACTTTACACCGCCTTGCCTCACTTACAGATAGATATCAATACATAGGTTTGAAGATTCTTACTAGTCAGATATATTCTTGTGCGGTGAATAGGGGGTGTTGAGTCCAGGTCACTGAAAAAGGAATAGGTCTTTTCTCTTACATATTGGGTTTATGGAACGGTATCGGAGCTAATTTGAAACCCTTGTTTTATGCATCACCCCACCTCACCTTTCCCGTTCAGCAGCCATAGTGTATTTTCTAAACGTGTGACTCTGTTCTGTTTTGCAATTCAGTTCAAGTGTAGCGGTTTTTACATTCCCTCTATAAGTGATATCTTATGATAAGTGTCTTTTTCTGTGTGACTTATTTCACTTAGAATCGTCGTACCTAAATCCACTCATCGTGCTGCTACTAGCCTTATGACGTTGATTTCGTGGCTGAGTGATATTCCATTGTACATGAGGACCACAACTTCTTTATCCATTTTTCTCTTTCCTAGGATATTTAAGGTGTAATGAAGTGGGGGTTCTTGTCAACAGAGCAGCCCTAAACTTTGGGGTGCCTGTGTCTTGCTGATTTTTAGTTTTCCCAATTTATACGCCCATGAGTGGAAGTGCCCTATGCTCTCCAAGCTGTGTTTTTTAGATGTTTCAGAACACACCGTACACTTCTCCAGAGTGGCTGTTGGCAATTTACATCCCACCCATCAGCGTAGCAAGGCTCCCATTTCTCCATGGCCGGTCCTGCATTTCTGGTTTGGACACTTTTTTCCGCATGGCCCTTTTGCCCGCTGGGAAGCGAGACTTCTTTGGAGCGCTGATTTGCCTTTCCAGGTTGCTTGGTTGGCCAAAAAGGGCGTATGCATTTTTTCCTGAATATATTCAGGAAAAAACGCATACGCCCTTTTTGGCCAAGGGCATCATTGTCCACGTTTTGCCGCTTTTCATGTGCTTTCAAGGCGATTCGAATCTACCTCCTGAAATCTGTTTCCTGCAATTCTGCCTTGCTTTCAAAGCCTCTTCGTTGCCTTCCCTTAATATATTTGTGGACGAGAGGTATCATTTATAACTCTGCAGGTTTGTGAATTGCAGTGCCCCTGAGCTCCATTTTTCAACTCGCTTTTTTGGGAGCTGGCCGCAAAAGCGCAGGATTGCTTCAGGCCCTCTTGTGGTTCTGGGGGGCAGGCTGAGCTTGTGCTTAATTCTTCTTCCTGATGGGAAAATAGAGTGACCTGTGCCTGTCCCAACCCCTAGAGCTAGTCTCTCATTGGTTCCCCCTCTTCCCGTTCATCCTCAGGACAAATTGCAACCTGTACGGAACAGGAGGTTAAAGGTGCTGATTCTCCAAGGAGTGAGATGGCTAGTAAATCGGCTGGAATGGCGAACCCGAGCCAAGGAGATGAGAAATGAGGTGCGTTTTAGAAACCTTTCCCGATCACACGGTGTACCATCTTCTGGGTTTCTCATGCCTGTTTTCGATGTAGGAAGATGCCCTTGAACCTGGAGATTTGGGACCCATGGGATGGGTACCATGCAGTATTACTTGAAAGGGTCTGGGTTGGCTCACCCAACCTCACCGAACCTCTCAGCCCCAAGAGTGTCCACCCTTATGTCTCAATCAGCTGTGGGTCTAGATATGGTCAATCCAGGTTGCATCACAGCCCCTGAACGAATTTTGTAAGAATTTCTCTCTCTTTCACTGTCTTTGTTTCACTGGTTTTGAAAAGTAAGTTATTTTCATAATGGGGTTTAGCTGTTTTTCACGGCTGTATTTATGCCGCTTTACACCCCCTTGCCTCACTTACAGATAGATATCAATACATAGGTTTGAAGATTCTTACTAGTCAGATATATTCTTGTGTGTTGAATAGGGGGTGTTGAGTCCAGGTCACTGAAGAAGGAATAGGTCTTGTCTATTACATATTGGGTTTATGGAACGGTATCTGAGCTAATTTGAAACCCTTGTTTTATGCATCACCCCACCTCACCTGTCCCGTTCAGCAGCCATAGTGTGTTTTCTAAACGTGTGACTCTGTTCTCTTTTGTAATTCAGTTCAAGTGTAGCGGTTTTTACATTCCCTCTATAAGTGATATCTTATGATAAGTGTCTTTTTCTGTGTGACTTATTTCACTTAGAATCGTCGTACCTAAATCCACTCATCGTGCTGCTACTAGCCTTATGACGTTGATTTCATGGCTGAGTGATATTCCATTGTACATGAGGACCACAACTTCTTTATCCATTTTTCTCTTTCCTAGGATATTTAAGGTGTATTGAAGTGGGGGTTCTTGTCAACAGAGCAGCCCTAAACTTTGGGGTGCCTGTGTCTTGCTGATTTTTAGTTTTCCCAATTTATACGCCCATGAGTGGAAGTGCCCTATGCTCTCCAAGCTGTGTTTTTTAGATGTTTCAGAACACACCGTACACTTCTCCAGAGTGGCTGTTGGCAATTTACATCCCACCCATCAGCGTAGCAAGGCTCCCATTTCTCCATGGCTGGTCCTGCATTTCTGGTTTGGACACTTTTTTCCGCATGGCCCTTTTGCCCGCTGGGAAGCGAGACTTCTTTGGAGCGCTGATTTGCCTTTCCAGGTGGCTTGGTTGGCCAAAAAGGGCGTATGCGTTTTTTCCTGAATATATTCAGGAAAAAACGCATACGCCCTTTTTGGCCAAGGGCATCATTGTCCACGTTTTGCCGCTTTTCATGTGCTTTCAAGGCGATTCGAATCTACCTCCTGAAATCTGTTTCCTGCAATTCTGCCTTGCTTTCACAGCCTCTTCGTTGCCTTCCCTTAATATATCTGTGGACGAGAGGTATCATTTAAAACTCTGCAGGTTTGTGAATTTCAGTGCCCCTGAGCTCCATTTTTCAACTCGCTTTTTTGGGAGCTGGCCGCAAAAGCGCAGGATTGCTTCAGGCCCTCTTGTGGTTCTGGGGGGCAGGCTGAGCTTGTGCTTAATTCTTCTTCCTGATGGGAAAATAGAGTGACCTGTGCCTGTCCCAACACCTAGAGCTAGTCTCTCATTGGTTCCCCCTCTTCCCCTTCATCCTCAGGACAAATTGCAACCTGTACGGAACAGGAGGTTAAAGGTGCTGATTCTCCAAGGAGGGAGATGGCTAGTAAATCGGCTGGAATGGCGAACCCGAGCCAAGGAGATGAGAAATGAGGTGCGTTTTAGAAACCTTTCCCGATCACACGGTGTACCAGCTTCTGGGTTTCTCATGCCTGTTTTCGATGTAGGAAGATGCCCTTGAACCTGGAGATTTGGGACCCATGGGATGGGTACCATGCAGTATTACTGGAAAGGGTCTGCGTTGGCTCACCCAACCTCACCGAACCTCTCAGCCCCAAGAGTGTCCACCCTTATGTCTCAATCAGCTGTGGGTCTAGATATGGTCAATCCAGGTTGCATCACAGCCCCTGAACGAATTTTGTAAGAATTTCTCTCTCTTTCACTGTCTTTGTTTCACTGGTTTTGAAAAGTAAGTTATTTTTATAATGGGGTTTAGCTGCTTTTCACGGCTGTGTTTATGCCACTTTACACCGCCTTGCCTCACTTACAGATAGATATCAATACATAGGTTTGAAGATTCTTACTAGTCAGATATATTCTTGTGCGGTGAATAGGGGGTGTTGAGTCCAGGTCACTGAAAAAGGAATAGGTCTTTTCTCTTACATATTGGGTTTATGGAACGGTATCGGAGCTAATTTGAAACCCTTGTTTTATGCATCACCCCACCTCACCTTTCCCGTTCAGCAGCCATAGTGTATTTTCTAAACGTGTGACTCTGTTCTGTTTTGCAATTCAGTTCAAGTGTAGCGGTTTTTACATTCCCTCTATAAGTGATATCTTATGATAAGTGTCTTTTTCTGTGTGACTTATTTCACTTAGAATCGTCGTACCTAAATCCACTCATCGTGCTGCTACTAGCCTTATGACGTTGATTTCGTGGCTGAGTGATATTCCATTGTACATGAGGACCACAACTTCTTTATCCATTTTTCTCTTTCCTAGGATATTTAAGGTGTAATGAAGTGGGGGTTCTTGTCAACAGAGCAGCCCTAAACTTTGGGGTGCCTGTGTCTTGCTGATTTTTAGTTTTCCCAATTTATACGCCCATGAGTGGAAGTGCCCTATGCTCTCCAAGCTGTGTTTTTTAGATGTTTCAGAACACACCGTACACTTCTCCAGAGTGGCTGTTGGCAATTTACATCCCACCCATCAGCGTAGCAAGGCTCCCATTTCTCCATGGCCGGTCCTGCATTTCTGGTTTGGACACTTTTTTCCGCATGGCCCTTTTGCCCGCTGGGAAGCGAGACTTCTTTGGAGCGCTGATTTGCCTTTCCAGGTTGCTTGGTTGGCCAAAAAGGGCGTATGCATTTTTTCCTGAATATATTCAGGAAAAAACGCATACGCCCTTTTTGGCCAAGGGCATCATTGTCCACGTTTTGCCGCTTTTCATGTGCTTTCAAGGCGATTCGAATCTACCTCCTGAAATCTGTTTCCTGCAATTCTGCCTTGCTTTCAAAGCCTCTTCGTTGCCTTCCCTTAATATATTTGTGGACGAGAGGTATCATTTATAACTCTGCAGGTTTGTGAATTGCAGTGCCCCTGAGCTCCATTTTTCAACTCGCTTTTTTGGGAGCTGGCCGCAAAAGCGCAGGATTGCTTCAGGCCCTCTTGTGGTTCTGGGGGGCAGGCTGAGCTTGTGCTTAATTCTTCTTCCTGATGGGAAAATAGAGTGACCTGTGCCTGTCCCAACCCCTAGAGCTAGTCTCTCATTGGTTCCCCCTCTTCCCGTTCATCCTCAGGACAAATTGCAACCTGTACGGAACAGGAGGTTAAAGGTGCTGATTCTCCAAGGAGTGAGATGGCTAGTAAATCGGCTGGAATGGCGAACCCGAGCCAAGGAGATGAGAAATGAGGTGCGTTTTAGAAACCTTTCCCGATCACACGGTGTACCATCTTCTGGGTTTCTCATGCCTGTTTTCGATGTAGGAAGATGCCCTTGAACCTGGAGATTTGGGACCCATGGGATGGGTACCATGCAGTATTACTTGAAAGGGTCTGCGTTGGCTCACCCAACCTCACCGAACCTCTCAGCCCCAAGAGTGTCCACCCTTATGTCTCAATCAGCTGTGGGTCTAGATATGGTCAATCCAGGTTGCATCACAGCCCCTGAACGAATTTTGTAAGAATTTCTCTCTCTTTCACTGTCTTTGTTTCACTGGTTTTGAAAAGTAAGTTATTTTCATAATGGGGTTTAGCTGTTTTTCACGGCTGTATTTATGCCGCTTTACACCCCCTTGCCTCACTTACAGATAGATATCAATACATAGGTTTGAAGATTCTTACTAGTCAGATATATTCTTGTGCGTTGAATAGGGGGTGTTGAGTCCAGGTCACTGAAGAAGGAATAGGTCTTGTCTATTACATATTGGGTTTATGGAACGGTATCTGAGCTAATTTGAAACCCTTGTTTTATGCATCACCCCACCTCACCTGTCCCGTTCAGCAGCCATAGTGTGTTTTCTAAACGTGTGACTCTGTTCTCTTTTGTAATTCAGTTCAAGTGTAGCGGTTTTTACATTCCCTCTATAAGTGATATCTTATGATAAGTGTCTTTTTCTGTGTGACTTATTTCACTTAGAATCGTCGTACCTAAATCCACTCATCGTGCTGCTACTAGCCTTATGACGTTGATTTCATGGCTGAGTGATATTCCATTGTACATGAGGACCACAACTTCTTTATCCATTTTTCTCTTTCCTAGGATATTTAAGGTGTATTGAAGTGGGGGTTCTTGTCAACAGAGCAGCCCTAAACTTTGGGGTGCCTGTGTCTTGCTGATTTTTAGTTTTCCCAATTTATACGCCCATGAGTGGAAGTGCCCTATGCTCTCCAAGCTGTGTTTTTTAGATGTTTCAGAACACACCGTACACTTCTCCAGAGTGGCTGTTGGCAATTTACATCCCACCCATCAGCGTAGCAAGGCTCCCATTTCTCCATGGCTGGTCCTGCATTTCTGGTTTGGACACTTTTTTCCGCATGGCCCTTTTGCCCGCTGGGAAGCGAGACTTCTTTGGAGCGCTGATTTGCCTTTCCAGGTGGCTTGGTTGGCCAAAAAGGGCGTATGCGTTTTTTCCTGAATATATTCAGGAAAAAACGCATACGCCCTTTTTGGCCAAGGGCATCATTGTCCACGTTTTGCCGCTTTTCATGTGCTTTCAAGGCGATTCGAATCTACCTCCTGAAATCTGTTTCCTGCAATTCTGCCTTGCTTTCACAGCCTCTTCGTTGCCTTCCCTTAATATATCTGTGGACGAGAGGTATCATTTAAAACTCTGCAGGTTTGTGAATTTCAGTGCCCCTGAGCTCCATTTTTCAACTCGCTTTTTTGGGAGCTGGCCGCAAAAGCGCAGGATTGCTTCAGGCCCTCTTGTGGTTCTGGGGGGCAGGCTGAGCTTGTGCTTAATTCTTCTTCCTGATGGGAAAATAGAGTGACCTGTGCCTGTCCCAACACCTAGAGCTAGTCTCTCATTGGTTCCCCCTCTTCCCCTTCATCCTCAGGACAAATTGCAACCTGTACGGAACAGGAGGTTAAAGGTGCTGATTCTCCAAGGAGGGAGATGGCTAGTAAATCGGCTGGAATGGCGAACCCGAGCCAAGGAGATGAGAAATGAGGTGCGTTTTAGAAACCTTTCCCGATCACACGGTGTACCAGCTTCTGGGTTTCTCATGCCTGTTTTCGATGTAGGAAGATGCCCTTGAACCTGGAGATTTGGGACCCATGGGATGGGTACCATGCAGTATTACTGGAAAGGGTCTGCGTTGGCTCACCCAACCTCACCGAACCTCTCAGCCCCAAGAGTGTCCACCCTTATGTCTCAATCAGCTGTGGGTCTAGATATGGTCAATCCAGGTTGCATCACAGCCCCTGAACGAATTTTGTAAGAATTTCTCTCTCTTTCACTGTCTTTGTTTCACTGGTTTTGAAAAGTAATTTATTTTTATAATGGGGTTTAGCTGCTTTTCACGGCTGTGTTTATGCCACTTTACACCGCCTTGCCTCACTTACAGATAGATATCAATACATAGGTTTGAAGATTCTTACTAGTCAGATATATTCTTGTGCGGTGAATAGGGGGTGTTGAGTCCAGGTCACTGAAAAAGGAATAGGTCTTTTCTCTTACATATTGGGTTTATGGAACGGTATCGGAGCTAATTTGAAACCCTTGTTTTATGCATCACCCCACCTCACCTTTCCCGTTCAGCAGCCATAGTGTATTTTCTAAACGTGTGACTCTGTTCTGTTTTGCAATTCAGTTCAAGTGTAGCGGTTTTTACATTCCCTCTATAAGTGATATCTTATGATAAGTGTCTTTTTCTGTGTGACTTATTTCACTTAGAATCGTCGTACCTAAATCCACTCATCGTGCTGCTACTAGCCTTATGACGTTGATTTCGTGGCTGAGTGATATTCCATTGTACATGAGGACCACAACTTCTTTATCCATTTTTCTCTTTCCTAGGATATTTAAGGTGTAATGAAGTGGGGGTTCTTGTCAACAGAGCAGCCCTAAACTTTGGGGTGCCTGTGTCTTGCTGATTTTTAGTTTTCCCAATTTATACGCCCATGAGTGGAAGTGCCCTATGCTCTCCAAGCTGTGTTTTTTAGATGTTTCAGAACACACCGTACACTTCTCCAGAGTGGCTGTTGGCAATTTACATCCCACCCATCAGCGTAGCAAGGCTCCCATTTCTCCATGGCCGGTCCTGCATTTCTGGTTTGGACACTTTTTTCCGCATGGCCCTTTTGCCCGCTGGGAAGCGAGACTTCTTTGGAGCGCTGATTTGCCTTTCCAGGTTGCTTGGTTGGCCAAAAAGGGCGTATGCATTTTTTCCTGAATATATTCAGGAAAAAACGCATACGCCCTTTTTGGCCAAGGGCATCATTGTCCACGTTTTGCCGCTTTTCATGTGCTTTCAAGGCGATTCGAATCTACCTCCTGAAATCTGTTTCCTGCAATTCTGCCTTGCTTTCAAAGCCTCTTCGTTGCCTTCCCTTAATATATTTGTGGACGAGAGGTATCATTTATAACTCTGCAGGTTTGTGAATTGCAGTGCCCCTGAGCTCCATTTTTCAACTCGCTTTTTTGGGAGCTGGCCGCAAAAGCGCAGGATTGCTTCAGGCCCTCTTGTGGTTCTGGGGGGCAGGCTGAGCTTGTGCTTAATTCTTCTTCCTGATGGGAAAATAGAGTGACCTGTGCCTGTCCCAACCCCTAGAGCTAGTCTCTCATTGGTTCCCCCTCTTCCCGTTCATCCTCAGGACAAATTGCAACCTGTACGGAACAGGAGGTTAAAGGTGCTGATTCTCCAAGGAGTGAGATGGCTAGTAAATCGGCTGGAATGGCGAACCCGAGCCAAGGAGATGAGAAATGAGGTGCGTTTTAGAAACCTTTCCCGATCACACGGTGTACCATCTTCTGGGTTTCTCATGCCTGTTTTCGATGTAGGAAGATGCCCTTGAACCTGGAGATTTGGGACCCATGGGATGGGTACCATGCAGTATTACTTGAAAGGGTCTGCGTTGGCTCACCCAACCTCACCGTACCTCTCAGCCCCAAGAGTGTCCACCCTTATGTCTCAATCAGCTGTGGGTCTAGATATGGTCAATCCAGGTTGCATCACAGCCCCTGAACGAATTTTGTAAGAATTTCTCTCTCTTTCACTGTCTTTGTTTCACTGGTTTTGAAAAGTAAGTTATTTTCATAATGGGGTTTAGCTGTTTTTCACGGCTGTATTTATGCCGCTTTACACCCCCTTGCCTCACTTACAGATAGATATCAATACATAGGTTTGAAGATTCTTACTAGTCAGATATATTCTTGTGCGTTGAATAGGGGGTGTTGAGTCCAGGTCACTGAAGAAGGAATAGGTCTTGTCTATTACATATTGGGTTTATGGAACGGTATCTGAGCTAATTTGAAACCCTTGTTTTATGCATCACCCCACCTCACCTGTCCCGTTCAGCAGCCATAGTGTGTTTTCTAAACGTGTGACTCTGTTCTCTTTTGTAATTCAGTTCAAGTGTAGCGGTTTTTACATTCCCTCTATAAGTGATATCTTATGATAAGTGTCTTTTTCTGTGTGACTTATTTCACTTAGAATCGTCGTACCTAAATCCACTCATCATGCTGCTACTAGCCTTATGACGTTGATTTCATGGCTGAGTGATATTCCATTGTACATGAGGACCACAACTTCTTTATCCATTTTTCTCTTTCCTAGGATATTTAAGGTGTATTGAAGTGGGGGTTCTTGTCAACAGAGCAGCCCTAAACTTTGGGGTGCCTGTGTCTTGCTGATTTTTAGTTTTCCCAATTTATACGCCCATGAGTGGAAGTGCCCTATGCTCTCCAAGCTGTGTTTTTTAGATGTTTCAGAACACACCGTACACTTCTCCAGAGTGGCTGTTGGCAATTTACATCCCACCCATCAGCGTAGCAAGGCTCCCATTTCTCCATGGCTGGTCCTGCATTTCTGGTTTGGACACTTTTTTCCGCATGGCCCTTTTGCCCGCTGGGAAGCGAGACTTCTTTGGAGCGCTGATTTGCCTTTCCAGGTGGCTTGGTTGGCCAAAAAGGGCGTATGCGTTTTTTCCTGAATATATTCAGGAAAAAACGCATACGCCCTTTTTGGCCAAGGGCATCATTGTCCACGTTTTGCCGCTTTTCATGTGCTTTCAAGGCGATTCGAATCTACCTCCTGAAATCTGTTTCCTGCAATTCTGCCTTGCTTTCACAGCCTCTTCGTTGCCTTCCCTTAATATATCTGTGGACGAGAGGTATCATTTAAAACTCTGCAGGTTTGTGAATTTCAGTGCCCCTGAGCTCCATTTTTCAACTCGCTTTTTTGGGAGCTGGCCGCAAAAGCGCAGGATTGCTTCAGGCCCTCTTGTGGTTCTGGGGGGCAGGCTGAGCTTGTGCTTAATTCTTCTTCCTGATGGGAAAATAGAGTGACCTGTGCCTGTCCCAACACCTAGAGCTAGTCTCTCATTGGTTCCCCCTCTTCCCCTTCATCCTCAGGACAAATTGCAACCTGTACGGAACAGGAGGTTAAAGGTGCTGATTCTCCAAGGAGGGAGATGGCTAGTAAATCGGCTGGAATGGCGAACCCGAGCCAAGGAGATGAGAAATGAGGTGCGTTTTAGAAACCTTTCCCGATCACACGGTGTACCAGCTTCTGGGTTTCTCATGCCTGTTTTCGATGTAGGAAGATGCCCTTGAACCTGGAGATTTGGGACCCATGGGATGGGTACCATGCAGTATTACTGGAAAGGGTCTGCGTTGGCTCACCCAACCTCACCGAACCTCTCAGCCCCAAGAGTGTCCACCCTTATGTCTCAATCAGCTGTGGGTCTAGATATGGTCAATCCAGGTTGCATCACAGCCCCTGAACGAATTTTGTAAGAATTTCTCTCTCTTTCACTGTCTTTGTTTCACTGGTTTTGAAAAGTAAGTTATTTTTATAATGGGGTTTAGCTGCTTTTCACGGCTGTGTTTATGCCACTTTACACCGCCTTGCCTCACTTACAGATAGATATCAATACATAGGTTTGAAGATTCTTACTAGTCAGATATATTCTTGTGCGGTGAATAGGGGGTGTTGAGTCCAGGTCACTGAAAAAGGAATAGGTCTTTTCTCTTACATATTGGGTTTATGGAACGGTATCGGAGCTAATTTGAAACCCTTGTTTTATGCATCACCCCACCTCACCTTTCCCGTTCAGCAGCCATAGTGTATTTTCTAAACGTGTGACTCTGTTCTGTTTTGCAATTCAGTTCAAGTGTAGCGGTTTTTACATTCCCTCTATAAGTGATATCTTATGATAAGTGTCTTTTTCTGTGTGACTTATTTCACTTAGAATCGTCGTACCTAAATCCACTCATCGTGCTGCTACTAGCCTTATGACGTTGATTTCGTGGCTGAGTGATATTCCATTGTACATGAGGACCACAACTTCTTTATCCATTTTTCTCTTTCCTAGGATATTTAAGGTGTAATGAAGTGGGGGTTCTTGTCAACAGAGCAGCCCTAAACTTTGGGGTGCCTGTGTCTTGCTGATTTTTAGTTTTCCCAATTTATACGCCCATGAGTGGAAGTGCCCTATGCTCTCCAAGCTGTGTTTTTTAGATGTTTCAGAACACACCGTACACTTCTCCAGAGTGGCTGTTGGCAATTTACATCCCACCCATCAGCGTAGCAAGGCTCCCATTTCTCCATGGCCGGTCCTGCATTTCTGGTTTGGACACTTTTTTCCGCATGGCCCTTTTGCCCGCTGGGAAGCGAGACTTCTTTGGAGCGCTGATTTGCCTTTCCAGGTTGCTTGGTTGGCCAAAAAGGGCGTATGCGTTTTTTCCTGAATATATTCAGGAAAAAACGCATACGCCCTTTTTGGCCAAGGGCATCATTGTCCACGTTTTGCCGCTTTTCATGTGCTTTCAAGGCGATTCGAATCTACCTCCTGAAATCTGTTTCCTGCAATTCTGCCTTGCTTTCAAAGCCTCTTCGTTGCCTTCCCTTAATATATTTGTGGACGAGAGGTATCATTTAAAACTCTGCAGGTTTGTAAATTGCAATGCCCCTGAGCTCCATTTTTCAACTCGCTTTTTTGGGAGCTGGCCGCAAAAGCGCAGGATTGCTTCAGGCCCTCTTCTGCTTCTGGGGGGCAGGCTGAGCTTGTGCTTAATTCTTCTTCCTGATGGGAAAATAGAGTGACCTGTGCCTGTCCCAACACCTAGAGCTAGTCTCTCATTGGTTCCCCCTCTACCCGTTCATCCTCAGGACAAATTGCAACCTGTACGGAACAGGAGGTTAAAGGTGCTGATTCTCTAAGGAGGGAGATGGCTAGTAAATCGGCTGGAATGGCGAACCCGAGCCGAGGAGATGAGAAATGAGGTGCGTTTTAGAAACCTTTCCCGATCACACGGTGTACCAGCTTCTGGGTTTCTCATGCCTGTTTTCGATGTAGGAAGATGCCCTTGAACCTGGAGATTTGGGACCCATGGGATGGGTACCATGCAGTATTACTGGAAAGGGTCTGCGTTGGCTCACCCAACCTCACCGAACCTCTCAGCCCCAAGAGTGTCCACCCTTATGTCTCAATCAGCTGTGGGTCTAGATATGGTCAATCCAGGTTGCATCACAGCCCCTGAACGAATTTTGTAAGAATTTCTCTCTCTTTCACTGTCTTTGTTTCACTGGTTTTGAAAAGTAAGTTATTTTTATAATGGGGTTTAGCTGCTTTTCACGGCTGTGTTTATGCCACTTTACACCGCCTTGCCTCACTTACAGATAGATATCAATACATAGGTTTGAAGATTCTTACTAGTCAGATATATTCTTGTGCGGTGAATAGGGGGTGTTGAGTCCAGGTCACTGAAAAAGGAATAGGTCTTGTCTCTTACATATTGGGTTTATGGAACGGTATCGGAGCTAATTTGAAACCCTTGTTTTATGCATCACCCCACCTCACCTTTCCCGTTCAGCAGCCATAGTGTATTTTCTAAACGTGTGACTCTGTTCTGTTTTGCAATTCAGTTCAAGTGTAGCGGTTTTTACATTCCCTCTATAAGTGATATCTTATGATAAGTGTCTTTTTCTGTGTGACTTATTTCACTTAGAATCGTCGTACCTAAATCCACTCATCGTGCTGCTACTAGCCTTATGACGTTGATTTCGTGGCTGAGTGATATTCCATTGTACATGAGGACCACAACTTCTTTATCCATTTTTCTCTTTCCTAGGATATTTAAGGTGTAATGAAGTGGGGGTTCTTGTCAACAGAGCAGCCCTAAACTTTGGGGTGCCTGTGTCTTGCTGATTTTTAGTTTTCCCAATTTATACGCCCATGAGTGGAAGTGCCCTATGCTCTCCAAGCTGTGTTTTTTAGATGTTTCAGAACACACCGTACACTTCTCCAGAGTGGCTGTTGGCAATTTACATCCCACCCATCAGCGTAGCAAGGCTCCCATTTCTCCATGGCCGGTCCTGCATTTCTGGTTTGGACACTTTTTTCCGCATGGCCCTTTTGCCCGCTGGGAAGCGAGACTTCTTTGGAGCGCTGATTTGCCTTTCCAGGTGGCTTGGTTGGCCAAAAAGGGCGTATGCATTTTTTCCTGAATATATTCAGGAAAAAACGCATACGCCCTTTTTGGCCAAGGGCATCATTGTCCACATTTTGCCACTTTTCATGTGCTTTCAAGGCGATTCGAATCTACCTCCTGAAATCTGTTTCCTGCAATTCTGCCTTGCTTTCAAAGCCTCTTCGTTGCCTTCCCTTAATATATTTGTGGACGAGAGGTATCATTTATAACTCTGCAGGTTTGTGAATTGCAGTGCCCCTGAGCTCCATTTTTCAACTCGCTTTTTTGGGAGCTGGCCGCAAAAGCGCAGGATTGCTTCAGGCCCTCTTGTGGTTCTGGGGGGCAGGCTGAGCTTGTGCTTAATTCTTCTTCCTGATGGGAAAATAGAGTGACCTGTGCCTGTCCCAACCCCTAGAGCTAGTCTCTCATTGGTTCCCCCTCTTCCCGTTCATCCTCAGGACAAATTGCAACCTGTACGGAACAGGAGGTTAAAGGTGCTGATTCTCCAAGGAGTGAGATGGCTAGTAAATCGGCTGGAATGGCGAACCCGAGCCAAGGAGATGAGAAATGAGGTGCGTTTTAGAAACCTTTCCCGATCACACGGTGTACCATCTTCTGGGTTTCTCATGCCTGTTTTCGATGTAGGAAGATGCCCTTGAACCTGGAGATTTGGGACCCATGGGATGGGTACCATGCAGTATTACTTGAAAGGGTCTGCGTTGGCTCACCCAACCTCACCGAACCTCTCAGCCCCAAGAGTGTCCACCCTTATGTCTCAATCACCTGTGGGTCTAGATATGGTCAATCCAGGTTGCATCACAGCCCCTGAACGAATTTTGTAAGAATTTCTCTCTCTTTCACTGTCTTTGTTTCACTGGTTTTGAAAAGTAAGTTATTTTCATAATGGGGTTTAGCTGTTTTTCACGGCTGTATTTATGCCGCTTTACACCCCCTTGCCTCACTTACAGATAGATATCAATACATAGGTTTGAAGATTCTTACTAGTCAGATATATTCTTGTGCGTTGAATAGGGGGTGTTGAGTCCAGGTCACTGAAGAAGGAATAGGTCTTGTCTATTACATATTGGGTTTATGGAACGGTATCTGAGCTAATTTGAAACCCTTGTTTTATGCATCACCCCACCTCACCTGTCCCGTTCAGCAGCCATAGTGTGTTTTCTAAACGTGTGACTCTGTTCTCTTTTGTAATTCAGTTCAAGTGTAGCGGTTTTTACATTCCCTCTATAAGTGATATCTTATGATAAGTGTCTTTTTCTGTGTGACTTATTTCACTTAGAATCGTCGTACCTAAATCCACTCATCGTGCTGCTACTAGCCTTATGACGTTGATTTCATGGCTGAGTGATATTCCATTGTACATGAGGACCACAACTTCTTTATCCATTTTTCTCTTTCCTAGGATATTTAAGGTGTATTGAAGTGGGGGTTCTTGTCAACAGAGCAGCCCTAAACTTTGGGGTGCCTGTGTCTTGCTGATTTTTAGTTTTCCCAATTTATACGCCCATGAGTGGAAGTGCCCTATGCTCTCCAAGCTGTGTTTTTTAGATGTTTCAGAACACACCGTACACTTCTCCAGAGTGGCTGTTGGCAATTTACATCCCACCCATCAGCGTAGCAAGGCTCCCATTTCTCCATGGCTGGTCCTGCATTTCTGGTTTGGACACTTTTTTCCGCATGGCCCTTTTGCCCGCTGGGAAGCGAGACTTCTTTGGAGCGCTGATTTGCCTTTCCAGGTGGCTTGGTTGGCCAAAAAGGGCGTATGCGTTTTTTCCTGAATATATTCAGGAAAAAACGCATACGCCCTTTTTGGCCAAGGGCATCATTGTCCACGTTTTGCCGCTTTTCATGTGCTTTCAAGGCGATTCGAATCTACCTCCTGAAATCTGTTTCCTGCAATTCTGCCTTGCTTTCACAGCCTCTTCGTTGCCTTCCCTTAATATATCTGTGGACGAGAGGTATCATTTAAAACTCTGCAGGTTTGTGAATTTCAGTGCCCCTGAGCTCCATTTTTCAACTCGCTTTTTTGGGAGCTGGCCGCAAAAGCGCAGGATTGCTTCAGGCCCTCTTGTGGTTCTGGGGGGCAGGCTGAGCTTGTGCTTAATTCTTCTTCCTGATGGGAAAATAGAGTGACCTGTGCCTGTCCCAACACCTAGAGCTAGTCTCTCATTGGTTCCCCCTCTTCCCCTTCATCCTCAGGACAAATTGCAACCTGTACGGAACAGGAGGTTAAAGGTGCTGATTCTCCAAGGAGGGAGATGGCTAGTAAATCGGCTGGAATGGCGAACCCGAGCCAAGGAGATGAGAAATGAGGTGCGTTTTAGAAACCTTTCCCGATCACACGGTGTACCAGCTTCTGGGTTTCTCATGCCTGTTTTCGATGTAGGAAGATGCCCTTGAACCTGGAGATTTGGGACCCATGGGATGGGTACCATGCAGTATTACTGGAAAGGGTCTGCGTTGGCTCACCCAACCTCACCGAACCTCTCAGCCCCAAGAGTGTCCACCCTTATGTCTCAATCAGCTGTGGGTCTAGATATGGTCAATCCAGGTTGCATCACAGCCCCTGAACGAATTTTGTAAGAATTTCTCTCTCTTTCACTGTCTTTGTTTCACTGGTTTTGAAAAGTAAGTTATTTTTATAATGGGGTTTAGCTGCTTTTCACGGCTGTGTTTATGCCACTTTACACCGCCTTGCCTCACTTACAGATAGATATCAATACATAGGTTTGAAGATTCTTACTAGTCAGATATATTCTTGTGCGGTGAATAGGGGGTGTTGAGTCCAGGTCACTGAAAAAGGAATAGGTCTTTTCTCTTACATATTGGGTTTATGGAACGGTATCGGAGCTAATTTGAAACCCTTGTTTTATGCATCACCCCACCTCACCTTTCCCGTTCAGCAGCCATAGTGTATTTTCTAAACGTGTGACTCTGTTCTGTTTTGCAATTCAGTTCAAGTGTAGCGGTTTTTACATTCCCTCTATAAGTGATATCTTATGATAAGTGTCTTTTTCTGTGTGACTTATTTCACTTAGAATCGTCGTACCTAAATCCACTCATCGTGCTGCTACTAGCCTTATGACGTTGATTTCGTGGCTGAGTGATATTCCATTGTACATGAGGACCACAACTTCTTTATCCATTTTTCTCTTTCCTAGGATATTTAAGGTGTAATGAAGTGGGGGTTCTTGTCAACAGAGCAGCCCTAAACTTTGGGGTGCCTGTGTCTTGCTGATTTTTAGTTTTCCCAATTTATACGCCCATGAGTGGAAGTGCCCTATGCTCTCCAAGCTGTGTTTTTTAGATGTTTCAGAACACACCGTACACTTCTCCAGAGTGGCTGTTGGCAATTTACA
Source organism: Balaenoptera acutorostrata (assembly GCF_949987535.1). Taxonomy (NCBI): domain Eukaryota; kingdom Metazoa; phylum Chordata; class Mammalia; order Artiodactyla; family Balaenopteridae; genus Balaenoptera; species Balaenoptera acutorostrata. The sequence goes on along the minus strand of NW_026646352.1, from coordinate 79,469 downwards.
TCCCACCCATCAGCGTAGCAAGGCTCCCATTTCTCCATGGCCGGTCCTGCATTTCTGGTTTGGACACTTTTTTCCGCATGGCCCTTTTGCCCGCTGGGAAGCGAGACTTCTTTGGAGCGCTGATTTGCCTTTCCAGGTTGCTTGGTTGGCCAAAAAGGGCGTATGCGTTTTTTCCTGAATATATTCAGGAAAAAACGCATACGCCCTTTTTGGCCAAGGGCATCATTGTCCACGTTTTGCCGCTTTTCATGTGCTTTCAAGGCGATTCGAATCTACCTCCTGAAATCTGTTTCCTGCAATTCTGCCTTGCTTTCAAAGCCTCTTCGTTGCCTTCCCTTAATATATTTGTGGACGAGAGGTATCATTTAAAACTCTGCAGGTTTGTAAATTGCAATGCCCCTGAGCTCCATTTTTCAACTCGCTTTTTTGGGAGCTGGCCGCAAAAGCGCAGGATTGCTTCAGGCCCTCTTCTGCTTCTGGGGGGCAGGCTGAGCTTGTGCTTAATTCTTCTTCCTGATGGGAAAATAGAGTGACCTGTGCCTGTCCCAACACCTAGAGCTAGTCTCTCATTGGTTCCCCCTCTACCCGTTCATCCTCAGGACAAATTGCAACCTGTACGGAACAGGAGGTTAAAGGTGCTGATTCTCTAAGGAGGGAGATGGCTAGTAAATCGGCTGGAATGGCGGACCCGAGCCAAGGAGATGAGAAATGAGGTGCGTTTTAGAAACCTTTCCCGATCACACGGTGTACCAGCTTCTGGGTTTCTCATGCCTGTTTTCGATGTAGGAAGATGCCCTTGAACCTGGAGATTTGGGACCCATGGGATGGGTACCATGCAGTATTACTGGAAAGGGTCTGCGTTGGCTCACCCAACCTCACCGAACCTCTCAGCCCCAAGAGTGTCCACCCTTATGTCTCAATCAGCTGTGGGTCTAGATATGGTCAATCCAGGTTGCATCACAGCCCCTGAACGAATTTTGTAAGAATTTCTCTCTCTTTCACTGTCTTTGTTTCACTGGTTTTGAAAAGTAAGTTATTTTTATAATGGGGTTTAGCTGCTTTTCACGGCTGTGTTTATGCCACTTTACACCGCCTTGCCTCACTTACAGATAGATATCAATACATAGGTTTGAAGATTCTTACTAGTCAGATATATTCTTGTGCGGTGAATAGGCGGTGTTGAGTCCAGGTCACTGAAAAAGGAATAGGTCTTGTCTCTTACATATTGGGTTTATGGAACGGTATCGGAGCTAATTTGAAACCCTTGTTTTATGCATCACCCCACCTCACCTTTCCCGTTCAGCAGCCATAGTGTATTTTCTAAACGTGTGACTCTGTTCTGTTTTGCAATTCAGTTCAAGTGTAGCGGTTTTTACATTCCCTCTATAAGTGATATCTTATGATAAGTGTCTTTTTCTGTGTGACTTATTTCACTTAGAATCGTCGTACCTAAATCCACTCATCGTGCTGCTACTAGCCTTATGACGTTGATTTCGTGGCTGAGTGATATTCCATTGTACATGAGGACCACAACTTCTTTATCCATTTTTCTCTTTCCTAGGATATTTAAGGTGTAATGAAGTGGGGGTTCTTGTCAACAGAGCAGCCCTAAACTTTGGGGTGCCTGTGTCTTGCTGATTTTTAGTTTTCCCAATTTATACGCCCATGAGTGGAAGTGCCCTATGCTCTCCAAGCTGTGTTTTTTAGATGTTTCAGAACACACCGTACACTTCTCCAGAGTGGCTGTTGGCAATTTACATCCCACCCATCAGCGTAGCAAGGCTCCCATTTCTCCATGGCCGGTCCTGCATTTCTGGTTTGGACACTTTTTTCCGCATGGCCCTTTTGCCCGCTGGGAAGCGAGACTTCTTTGGAGCGCTGATTGGCCTTTCCAGGTGGCTTGGTTGGCCAAAAAGGGCGTATGCATTTTTTCCTGAATATATTCAGGAAAAAACGCATACGCCCTTTTTGGCCAAGGGCATCATTGTCCACATTTTGCCACTTTTCATGTGCTTTCAAGGCGATTCGAATCTACCTCCTGAAATCTGTTTCCTGCAATTCTGCCTTGCTTTCAAAGCCTCTTCGTTGCCTTCCCTTAATATATTTGTGGACGAGAGGTATCATTTATAACTCTGCAGGTTTGTGAATTGCAGTGCCCCTGAGCTCCATTTTTCAACTCGCTTTTTTGGGAGCTGGCCGCAAAAGCGCAGGATTGCTTCAGGCCCTCTTGTGGTTCTGGGGGGCAGGCTGAGCTTGTGCTTAATTCTTCTTCCTGATGGGAAAATAGAGTGACCTGTGCCTGTCCCAACCCCTAGAGCTAGTCTCTCATTGGTTCCCCCTCTTCCCGTTCATCCTCAGGACAAATTGCAACCTGTACGGAACAGGAGGTTAAAGGTGCTGATTCTCCAAGGAGTGAGATGGCTAGTAAATCGGCTGGAATGGCGAACCCGAGCCAAGGAGATGAGAAATGAGGTGCGTTTTAGAAACCTTTCCCGATCACACGGTGTACCATCTTCTGGGTTTCTCATGCCTGTTTTCGATGTAGGAAGATGCCCTTGAACCTGGAGATTTGGGACCCATGGGATGGGTACCATGCAGTATTACTTGAAAGGGTCTGCGTTGGCTCACCCAACCTCACCGAACCTCTCAGCCCCAAGAGTGTCCACCCTTATGTCTCAATCACCTGTGGGTCTAGATATGGTCAATCCAGGTTGCATCACAGCCCCTGAACGAATTTTGTAAGAATTTCTCTCTCTTTCACTGTCTTTGTTTCACTGGTTTTGAAAAGTAAGTTATTTTCATAATGGGGTTTAGCTGTTTTTCACGGCTGTATTTATGCCGCTTTACACCCCCTTGCCTCACTTACAGATAGATATCAATACATAGGTTTGAAGATTCTTACTAGTCAGATATATTCTTGTGCGTTGAATAGGGGGTGTTGAGTCCAGGTCACTGAAGAAGGAATAGGTCTTGTCTATTACATATTGGGTTTATGGAACGGTATCTGAGCTAATTTGAAACCCTTGTTTTATGCATCACCCCACCTCACCTGTCCCGTTCAGCAGCCATAGTGTGTTTTCTAAACGTGTGACTCTGTTCTCTTTTGTAATTCAGTTCAAGTGTAGCGGTTTTTACATTCCCTCTATAAGTGATATCTTATGATAAGTGTCTTTTTCTGTGTGACTTATTTCACTTAGAATCGTCGTACCTAAATCCACTCATCGTGCTGCTACTAGCCTTATGACGTTGATTTCATGGCTGAGTGATATTCCATTGTACATGAGGACCACAACTTCTTTATCCATTTTTCTCTTTCCTAGGATATTTAAGGTGTAATGAAGTGGGGGTTCTTGTCAACAGAGCAGCCCTAAACTTTGGGGTGCCTGTGTCTTGCTGATTTTTAGTTTTCCCAATTTATACGCCCATGAGTGGAAGTGCCCTATGCTCTCCAAGCTGTGTTTTTTAGATGTTTCAGAACACACCGTACACTTCTCCAGAGTGGCTGTTGGCAATTTACATCCCACCCATCAGCGTAGCAAGGCTCCCATTTCTCCATGGCTGGTCCTGCATTTCTGGTTTGGACACTTTTTTCCGCATGGCCCTTTTGCCCGCTGGGAAGCGAGACTTCTTTGGAGCGCTGATTTGCCTTTCCAGGTGGCTTGGTTGGCCAAAAAGGGCGTATGCGTTTTTTCCTGAATATATTCAGGAAAAAACGCATACGCCCTTTTTGGCCAAGGGCATCATTGTCCACGTTTTGCCGCTTTTCATGTGCTTTCAAGGCGATTCGAATCTACCTCCTGAAATCTGTTTCCTGCAATTCTGCCTTGCTTTCACAGCCTCTTCGTTGCCTTCCCTTAATATATCTGTGGACGAGAGGTATCATTTAAAACTCTGCAGGTTTGTGAATTTCAGTGCCCCTGAGCTCCATTTTTCAACTCGCTTTTTTGGGAGCTGGCCGCAAAAGCGCAGGATTGCTTCAGGCCCTCTTGTGGTTCTGGGGGGCAGGCTGAGCTTGTGCTTAATTCTTCTTCCTGATGGGAAAATAGAGTGACCTGTGCCTGTCCCAACACCTAGAGCTAGTCTCTCATTGGTTCCCCCTCTTCCCGTTCATCCTCAGGACAAATTGCCACCTGTACGGAACAGGAGGTTAAAGGTGCTGATTCTCCAAGGAGGGAGATGGCTAGTAAATCGGCTGGAATGGCGAACCCGAGCCAAGGAGATGAGAAATGAGGTGCGTTTTAGAAACCTTTCCCGATCACACGGTGTACCAGCTTCTCGGTTTCTCATGCCTGTTTTCGATGTAGGAAGATGCCCTTGAACCTGGAGATTTGGGACCCATGGGATGGGTACCATGCAGTATTACTGGAAAGGGTCTGCGTTGGCTCACCCAACCTCACCGAACCTCTCAGCCCCAAGAGTGTCCACCCTTATGTCTCAATCAGCTGTGGGTCTAGATATGGTCAATCCAGGTTGCATCACAGCCCCTGAACGAATTTTGTAAGAATTTCTCTCTCTTTCACTGTCTTTGTTTCACTGGTTTTGAAAAGTAATTTATTTTTATAATGGGGTTTAGCTGCTTTTCACGGCTGTGTTTATGCCACTTTACACCGCCTTGCCTCACTTACAGATAGATATCAATACATAGGTTTGAAGATTCTTACTAGTCAGATATATTCTTGTGCGGTGAATAGGGGGTGTTGAGTCCAGGTCACTGAAAAAGGAATAGGTCTTGTCTCTTACATATTGGGTTTATGGAACGGTATCGGAGCTAATTTGAAACCCTTGTTTTATGCATCACCCCACCTCACCTTTCCCGTTCAGCAGCCATAGTGTATTTTCTAAACGTGTGACTCTGTTCTGTTTTGCAATTCAGTTCAAGTGTAGCGGTTTTTACATTCCCTCTATAAGTGATATCTTATGATAAGTGTCTTTTTCTGTGTGACTTATTTCACTTAGAATCGTTGTACCTAAATCCACTCATCGTGCTGCTACTAGCCTTATGACGTTGATTTCGTGGCTGAGTGATATTCCATTGTACATGAGGACCACAACTTCTTTATCCATTTTTCTCTTTCCTAGGATATTTAAGGTGTAATGAAGTGGGGGTTCTTGTCAACAGAGCAGCCCTAAACTTTGGGGTGCCTGTGTCTTGCTGATTTTTAGTTTTCCCAATTTATACGCCCATGAGTGGAAGTGCCCTATGCTCTCCAAGCTGTGTTTTTTAGATGTTTCAGAACACACCGTACACTTCTCCAGAGTGGCTGTTGGCAATTTACATCCCACCCATCAGCGTAGCAAGGCTCCCATTTCTCCATGGCCGGTCCTGCATTTCTGGTTTGGACACTTTTTTCCGCATGGCCCTTTTGCCCGCTGGGAAGCGAGACTTCTTTGGAGCGCTGATTTGCCTTTCCAGGTGGCTTGGTTGGCCAAAAAGGGCGTATGCATTTTTTCCTGAATATATTCAGGAAAAAACGCATACGCCCTTTTTGGCCAAGGGCATCATTGTCCACGTTTTGCCACTTTTCATGTGCTTTCAAGGCGATTCGAATCTACCTCCTGAAATCTGTTTCCTGCAATTCTGCCTTGCTTTCAAAGCCTCTTCGTTGCCTTCCCTTAATATATTTGTGGACGAGAGGTATCATTTATAACTCTGCAGGTTTGTGAATTGCAGTGCCCCTGAGCTCCATTTTTCAACTCGCTTTTTTGGGAGCTGGCCGGAAAAGCGCAGGATTGCTTCAGGCCCTCTTGTGGTTCTGGGGGGCAGGCTGAGCTTGTGCTTAATTCTTCTTCCTGATGGGAAAATAGAGTGACCTGTGCCTGTCCCAACCCCTAGAGCTAGTCTCTCATTGGTTCCCCCTCTTCCCGTTCATCCTCAGGACAAATTGCAACCTGTACGGAACAGGAGGTTAAAGGTGCTGATTCTCCAAGGAGTGAGATGGCTAGTAAATCGGCTGGAATGGCGAACCCGAGCCAAGGAGATGAGAAATGAGGTGCGTTTTAGAAACCTTTCCCGATCACACGGTGTACCATCTTCTGGGTTTCTCATGCCTGTTTTCGATGTAGGAAGATGCCCTTGAACCTGGAGATTTGGGACCCATGGGATGGGTACCATGCAGTATTACTTGAAAGGGTCTGCGTTGGCTCACCCAACCTCACCGAACCTCTCAGCCCCAAGAGTGTCCACCCTTATGTCTCAATCACCTGTGGGTCTAGATATGGTCAATCCAGGTTGCATCACAGCCCCTGAACGAATTTTGTAAGAATTTCTCTCTCTTTCACTGTCTTTGTTTCACTGGTTTTGAAAAGTAAGTTATTTTCATAATGGGGTTTAGCTGTTTTTCACGGCTGTATTTATGCCGCTTTACACCCCCTTGCCTCACTTACAGATAGATATCAATACATAGGTTTGAAGATTCTTACTAGTCAGATATATTCTTGTGCGTTGAATAGGGGGTGTTGAGTCCAGGTCACTGAAGAAGGAATAGGTCTTGTCTATTACATATTGGGTTTATGGAACGGTATCTGAGCTAATTTGAAACCCTTGTTTTATGCATCACCCCACCTCACCTGTCCCGTTCAGCAGCCATAGTGTGTTTTCTAAACGTGTGACTCTGTTCTCTTTTGTAATTCAGTTCAAGTGTAGCGGTTTTTACATTCCCTCTATAAGTGATATCTTATGATAAGTGTCTTTTTCTGTGTGACTTATTTCACTTAGAATCGTCGTACCTAAATCCACTCATCGTGCTGCTACTAGCCTTATGACGTTGATTTCATGGCTGAGTGATATTCCATTGTACATGAGGACCACAACTTCTTTATCCATTTTTCTCTTTCCTAGGATATTTAAGGTGTAATGAAGTGGGGGTTCTTGTCAACAGAGCAGCCCTAAACTTTGGGGTGCCTGTGTCTTGCTGATTTTTAGTTTTCCCAATTTATACGCCCATGAGTGGAAGTGCCCTATGCTCTCCAAGCTGTGTTTTTTAGATGTTTCAGAACACACCGTACACTTCTCCAGAGTGGCTGTTGGCAATTTACATCCCACCCATCAGCGTAGCAAGGCTCCCATTTCTCCATGGCTGGTACTGCATTTCTGGTTTGGACACTTTTTTCCGCATGGCCCTTTTGCCCGCTGGGAAGCGAGACTTCTTTGGAGCGCTGATTTGCCTTTCCAGGTGGCTTGGTTGGCCAAAAAGGGCGTATGCGTTTTTTCCTGAATATATTCAGGAAAAAACGCATACGCCCTTTTTGGCCAAGGGCATCATTGTCCACGTTTTGCCGCTTTTCATGTGCTTTCAAGGCGATTCGAATCTACCTCCTGAAATCTGTTTCCTGCAATTCTGCCTTGCTTTCACAGCCTCTTCGTTGCCTTCCCTTAATATATCTGTGGACGAGAGGTATCATTTAAAACTCTGCAGGTTTGTGAATTTCAGTGCCCCTGAGCTCCATTTTTCAACTCGCTTTTTTGGGAGCTGGCCGCAAAAGCGCAGGATTGCTTCAGGCCCTCTTGTGGTTCTGGGGGGCAGGCTGAGCTTGTGCTTAATTCTTCTTCCTGATGGGAAAATAGAGTGACCTGTGCCTGTCCCAACACCTAGAGCTAGTCTCTCATTGGTTCCCCCTCTTCCCGTTCATCCTCAGGACAAATTGCCACCTGTACGGAACAGGAGGTTAAAGGTGCTGATTCTCCAAGGAGGGAGATGGCTAGTAAATCGGCTGGAATGGCGAACCCGAGCCAAGGAGATGAGAAATGAGGTGCGTTTTAGAAACCTTTCCCGATCACACGGTGTACCAGCTTCTGGGTTTCTCATGCCTGTTTTCGATGTAGGAAGATGCCCTTGAACCTGGAGATTTGGGACCCATGGGATGGGTACCATGCAGTATTACTGGAAAGGGTCTGCGTTGGCTCACCCAACCTCACCGAACCTCTCAGCCCCAAGAGTGTCCACCCTTATGTCTCAATCAGCTGTGGGTCTAGATATGGTCAATCCAGGTTGCATCACAGCCCCTGAACGAATTTTGTAAGAATTTCTCTCTCTTTCACTGTCTTTGTTTCACTGGTTTTGAAAAGTAAGTTATTTTTATAATGGGGTTTAGCTGCTTTTCACGGCTGTGTTTATGCCACTTTACACCCCCTTGCCTCACTTACAGATAGATATCAATACATAGGTTTGAAGATTCTTACTAGTCAGATATATTCTTGTGCGGTGAATAGGGGGTGTTGAGTCCAGGTCACTGAAAAAGGAATAGGTCTTCTCTCTTACATATTGGGTTTATGGAACGGTATCGGAGCTAATTTGAAACCCTTGTTTTATGCATCACCCCACCTCACCTTTCCCGTTCAGCAGCCATAGTGTATTTTCTAAACGTGTGACTCTGTTCTGTTTTGCAATTCAGTTCAAGTGTAGCGGTTTTTACATTCCCTCTATAAGTGATATCTTATGATAAGTGTCTTTTTCTGTGTGACTTATTTCACTTAGAATCGTCGTACCTAAATCCACTCATCGTGCTGCTACTAGCCTTATGACGTTGATTTCATGGCTGAGTGATATTCCATTGTACATGAGGACCACAACTTCTTTATCCATTTTTCTCTTTCCTAGGATATTTAAGGTGTAATGAAGTGGGGGTTCTTGTCAACAGAGCAGTCCTAAACTTTGGGGTGCCTGTGTCTTGCTGATTTTTCGTTTTCCCTATTTATACGGGCATGAGTGGAAGTGCCCTATGCTCTCCAAGCTGTGTTTTTTAGATGTTTCAGAACACACCGTACACTTCTCCAGAGTGGCTGTTGGCAATTTACATCCCACCCATCAGCGTAGCAAGGCTCCCATTTCTCCATGGCCGGTCCTGCATTTCTGGTTTGGACACTTTTTTCCGCATGGCCCTTTTGCCCGCTGGGAAGCGAGACTTCTTTGGAGCGCTGATTTGCCTTTCCAGGTTGCTTGGTTGGCCAAAAAGGGCGTATGCGTTTTTTCCTGAATATATTCAGGAAAAAACGCATACGCCCTTTTTGGCCAAGGGCATCATTGTCCACGTTTTGCCGCTTTTCATGTGCTTTCAAGCTGATTCGAATCTACCTCCTGAAATCTGTTTCCTGCAATTCTGCCTTGCTTTCAAAGCCTCTTCGTTGCCTTCCCTTAATATATTTGTGGACGAGAGGTATCATTTAAAACTCTGCAGGTTTGTGAATTGCAATGCCCCTGAGCTCCATTTTTCAACTCGCTTTTTTGGGAGCTGGCCGCAAAAGCGCAGGATTGCTTCAGGCCCTCTTCTGGTTCTGGGGGGCAGGCTGAGCTTGTGCTTAATTCTTCTTCCTGATGGGAAAATAGAGTGACCTGTGCCTGTCCCAACACCTAGAGCTAGTCTCTCATTGGTTCCCCCTCTTCCCGTTCATCCTCAGGACAAATTGCAACCTGTACGGAACAGGAGGTTAAAGGTGCTGATTCTCCAAGGAGGGAGATGGCTAGTAAATCGGCTGGAATGGCGAACCCGAGCCAAGGAGATGAGAAATGAGGTGCGTTTTAGAAACCTTTCCCGATCACACGGTGTACCATCTTCTGGGTTTCTCATGCCTGTTTTCGATGTAGGAAGATGCCCTTGAACCTGGAGATTTGGGACCCATGGGATGGGTACCATGCAGTATTACTTGAAAGGGTCTGCGTTGGCTCACCCAACCTCACCGAACCTCTCAGCCCCAAGAGTGTCCACCCTTATGTCTCAATCAGCTGTGGGTCTAGATATGGTCAATCCAGGTTGCATCACAGCCCCTGAACGAATTTTGTAAGAATTTCTCTCTCTTTCACTGTCTTTGTTTCACTGGTTTTGAAAAGTAATTTATTTTTATAATGGGGTTTAGCTGCTTTTCACGGCTGTGTTTATGCCGCTTTACACCCCCTTGACTCACTTACAGAGAGATATCAATACATAGGTTTGAAGATTCTTACTAGTCAGATATATTCTTGTGTGGTGAATAGGGGGTGTTGAGTCCAGGTCACTGAAAAAGGAATAGGTCTTGTCTCTTACATATTGGGTTTATGGAACGGTATCGGAGCTAATTTGAAACCCTTGTTTTATGCATCACCCCACCTCACCTTTCCCGTTCAGCAGCCATAGTGTATTTTCTAAACGTGTGACTCTGTTCTGTTTTGCAATTCAGTTCAAGTGTAGCGGTTTTTACATTCCCTCTATAAGTGATATCTTATGATAAGTGTCTTTTTCTGTGTGACTTATTTCACTTAGAATCCTCGTACCTAAATCCACTCATCGTGCTGCTACTAGCCTTATGACGTTGATTTCATGGCTGAGTGATATTCCATTGTACATGAGGACCACAACTTCTTTATCCATTTTTCTCTTTCCTAGGATATTTAAGGTGTAATGAAGTGGGGGTTCTTGTCAACAGAGCAGCCCTAAACTTTGGGGTGCCTGTGTCTTGCTGATTTTTCGTTTTCCCAATTTATACGCCCATGAGTGGAAGTGTCCTATGCTCTCCAAGCTGTGTTTTTTAGATGTTTCAGAACACACCGTACACGTCTCCAGAGTGGCTGTTGGCAATTTACATCCCACCCATCAGCGTAGCAAGGCTCCCATTTCTCCATGGCCGGTCCTGCATTTCTGGTTTGGACACTTTTTTCCGCATGGCCCTTTTGCTCGCCGGGAAGCGCGACTTCTTTGGAGCGCTGATTTGCCTTTCCAGGTGGCTTGGTTGGCGAAAAAGGGCATATGCGTTTTTTCCTGAATATATTCAGGAAAAAACGCATACGCCCTTTTTGGCCAAGGGCATCATTGTCCACGTTTTGCCGCTTTTCATGTGCTTTCAAGGCGATTCGAATCTACCTCCTGAAATCTGTTTCCTGCAATTCTGCCTTGCTTTCAAAGCCTCTTCGTTTCCTTCCCTTAATATATTTGTGGACGAGAGGTATCATTTAAAACTCTGCAGGTTTGTGAATTGCAGTGCCCCTGAGCTCCATTTTTCAACTCGCTTTTTTGGGAGCTGGCCGCAAAAGCGCAGGATTGCTTCAGGCCCTCTTCTGGTTCTGGGGGGCAGGCTGAGCTTGTGCTTAATTCTTCTTCCTGTTGGGAAAATAGAGTGACCTGTGCCTGTCCCAACACCTAGAGCTAGTCTCTCATTGGTTCCCCCTCTTCCCGTTCATCCTCAGGACAAATTGCAACCTGTACGGAACAGGAGGTTAAAGGTGCTGATTCTCCAAGGAGGGAGATGGCTAGTAAATCGGCTGGAATGGCGAACCCGAGCCAAGGAGATGAGAAATGAGGTGCGTTTTAGAAACCTTTCCCGATCACACGGTGTACCATCTTCTGGGTTTCTCATGCCTGTTTTCGATGTAGGAAGATGCCCTTGAACCTGGAGATTTGGGACCCATGAGATGGACACCATGCAGTATTACTTGAAAGGGTCTGCGTTGGCTCACCCAACCTCACCGAACCTCTCAGCCCCAAGAGTGTCCACCCTTATGTCTCAATCAGCTGTGGGTCTAGATATGGTCAATCCAGGTTGCATCACAGGCCCTGAACGAATTTTGTAAGAATTTCTCTCTCTTTCACTGTCTTTGTTTCACTGGTTTTGAAAAGTAATTTATTTTTATAATGAGGTTTAGCTGCTTTTCACGGCTGAGTTTATGCCTCTTTACACCCCCTTGACTCACTTACAGAGAGATATCAATACATAGGTTTGAAGATTCTTACTAGTCAGATATATTCTTGTGCGGTGAATAGGGGGTGTTGAGTCCAGGTCACTGAAAAAGGAATAGGTCTTGTCTCTTACATATTGGGTTTATGGAATGGTATCGGAGCTAATTTGAAACCCTTGTTTTATGCATCACCCCACCTCACCTTTCCCGTTCAGCAGCCATAGTGTATTTTCTAAACGTGTGACTCTGTTCTGTTTTGCAATTCAGTTCAAGTGTAGCGGTTTTTACATTCCCTCTATAAGTGATATCTTATGATAAGTGTCTTTTTCTGTGTGACTTATTTCACTTAGAATCCTCGTACCTAAATCCACTCATCGTGCTGCTACTAGCCTTATGACGTTGATTTCATGGCTGAGTGATATTCCATTGTACATGAGGACCACAACTTCTTTATCCATTTTTCTCTTTCCTAGGATATTTAAGGTGTAATGAAGTGGGGGTTCTTGTCAACAGAGCAGCCCTAAACTTTGGGGTGCCTGTGTCTTGCTGATTTTTCGTTTTCCCAATTTATACGCCCATGAGTGGAAGTGTCCTATGCTCTCCAAGCTGTGTTTTTTAGATGTTTCAGAACACACCGTACACGTCTCCAGAGTGGCTGTTGGCAATTTACATCCCACCCATCAGCGTAGCAAGGCTCCCATTTCTCCATGGCCGGTCCTGCATTTCTGGTTTGGACACTTTTTTCCGCATGGCCCTTTTGCTCGCCGGGAAGCGCGACTTCTTTGGAGCGCTGATTTGCCTTTCCAGGTGGCTTGGTTGGCGAAAAAGGGCATATGCGTTTTTTCCTGAATATATTCAGGAAAAAACGCATACGCCCTTTTTGGCCAAGGGCATCATTGTCCACGTTTTGCCGCTTTTCATGTGCTTTCAAGGCGATTCGAATCTACCTCCTGAAATCTGTTTCCTGCAATTCTGCCTTGCTTTCAAAGCCTCTTCGTTTCCTTCCCTTAATATATTTGTGGACGAGAGGTATCATTTAAAACTCTGCAGGTTTGTGAATTGCAGTGCCCCTGAGCTCCATTTTTCAACTCGCTTTTTTGGGAGCTGGCCGCAAAAGCGCAGGATTGCTTCAGGCCCTCTTCTGGTTCTGGGGGGCAGGCTGAGCTTGTGCTTAATTCTTCTTCCTGTTGGGAAAATAGAGTGACCTGTGCCTGTCCCAACACCTAGAGCTAGTCTCTCATTGGTTCCCCCTCTTCCCGTTCATCCTCAGGACAAATTGCAACCTGTACGGAACAGGAGGTTAAAGGTGCTGATTCTCCAAGGAGGGAGATGGCTAGTAAATCGGCTGGAATGGCGAACCCGAGCCAAGGAGATGAGAAATGAGGTGCGTTTTAGAAACCTTTCCCGATCACACGGTGTACCATCTTCTGGGTTTCTCATGCCTGTTTTCGATGTAGGAAGATGCCCTTGAACCTGGAGATTTGGGACCCATGAGATGGACACCATGCAGTATTACTTGAAAGGGTCTGCGTTGGCTCACCCAACCTCACCGAACCTCTCAGCCCCAAGAGTGTCCACCCTTATGTCTCAATCAGCTGTGGGTCTAGATATGGTCAATCCAGGTTGCATCACAGGCCCTGAACGAATTTTGTAAGAATTTCTCTCTCTTTCACTGTCTTTGTTTCACTGGTTTTGAAAAGTAATTTATTTTTATAATGAGGTTTAGCTGCTTTTCACGGCTGAGTTTATGCCTCTTTACACCCCCTTGACTCACTTACAGAGAGATATCAATACATAGGTTTGAAGATTCTTACTAGTCAGATATATTCTTGTGCGGTGAATAGGGGGTGTTGAGTCCAGGTCACTGAAAAAGGAATAGGTCTTGTCTCTTACATATTGGGTTTATGGAATGGTATCGGAGCTAATTTGAAACCCTTGTTTTATGCATCACCCCACCTCACCTTTCCCGTTCAGCAGCCATAGTGTATTTTCTAAACGTGTGACTCTGTTCTGTTTTGCAATTCAGTTCAAGTGTAGCGGTTTTTACATTCCCTCTATAAGTGATATCTTATGATAAGTGTCTTTTTCTGTGTGACTTATTTCACTTAGAATCCTCGTACCTAAATCCACTCATCGTGCTGCTACTAGCCTTATGACGTTGATTTCATGGCTGAGTGATATTCCATTGTACATGAGGACCACAACTTCTTTATCCATTTTTCTCTTTCCTAGGATATTTAAGGTGTAATGAAGTGGGGGTTCTTGTCAACAGAGCAGCCCTAAACTTTGGGGTGCCTGTGTCTTGCTGATTTTTCGTTTTCCCAATTTATACGCCCATGAGTGGAAGTGCCCTATGCTCTCCAAGCTGTGTTTTTTAGATGTTTCAGAACACACCGTACACTTCTCCAGAGTGGCTGTTGGCCATTTACATCCCACCCATCAGCGTAGCAAGGCTCCCATTTCTCCATGGCCGGTCCTGCATTTCTGGTTTTGACTCTTTTTTCCGCATGGCCCTTTTGCCCGCTGGGAAGCGAGACTTCTTTGGAGCGCTGATTTGCCTTTCCAGGTTGCTTGGTTGGCCAAAAAGGGCGTATGCGTTTTTTCCTGAATATATTCAGGAAAAAACGCATACGCCCTTTTTGGCCAAGGGCATCATTGTCCACGTTTTGCCGCTTTTCATGTGCTTTCAAGGCGATTCGAATCTACCTCCTGAAATCTGTTTCCTGCAATTCTGCCTTGCTTTCAAAGCCTCTTCGTTGCCTTCCCTTAATATATCTGTGGACGAGAGGTATCATTTAAAACTCTGCAGGTTTGTAAATTGCAATGCCCCTGAGCTCCATTTTTCAACTCGCTTTTTTGGGACCTGGCCGCAAAAGCGCAGGATTGCTTCAGGCCCTCTTGTGGTTCTGGGGGGCAGGCTGAGCTTGTGCTTAATTCTTCTTCCTGATGGGAAAATAGAGTGACCTGTGCCTGTCCCAACACCTAGAGCTAGTCTCTCATTGGTTCCCCCTCTACCCGTTCATCCTCAGGACAAATTGCAACCTGTACGGAACAGGAGGTTAAAGGTGCTGATTCTCTAAGGAGGGAGATGGCTAGTAAATCGGCTGGAATGGCGAACCCGAGTCAAGGAGATGAGAAATGAGGTGCGTTTTAGAAACCTTTCCCGATCACACGGTGTACCATCTTCTGGGTTTCTCATGCCTGTTTTCGATGTAGGAAGATGCCCTTGAACCTGGAGATTTGGGACCCATGGGATGGATACCATGCAGTATTAGTTGAAAGGGCCTGCGTTGGCTCACCCAACCTCACCGAACCTCTCAGCCCCAAGAGTGTCCACCCTTATGTCTCAATCAGCTGTGGGTCTAGATATGGTCAATCCAGGTTGCATCACAGCCCCTGAACGAATTTTGTAAGAATTTCTCTCTCTTTCACTGTCTTTGTTTCACTGGTTTTGAAAAGTAATTTATTTTTATAATGGGGTTTAGCTGCTTTTCACGGCTGTGTTTATGCCGCTTTGCACCCCCTTGACTCACTTACAGAGAGATATCAATACATAGGTTTGAAGATTCTTACTAGTCAGATATATTCTTGTGCGGTGAATAGGGGGTGTTGAGTCCAGGTCACTGAAAAAGGAATAGGTCTTGTCTCTTACATATTGGGTTTATGGAACGGTATCTGAGCTAATTTGAAACCCTTGTTTTATGCATCACCCCACCTCACCTTTCCCGTTCAGCAGCCATAGTGTGTTTTCTAAACGTGTGACTCTGTTCTCTTTTGTAATTCAGTTCAAGTGTAGCGGTTTTTACATTCCCTCTATAAGTGATATCTTATGATAAGTGTCTTTTTCTGTGTGACTTATTTCACTTAGAATCGTCGTACCTAAATCCACTCAACGTGCTGCTACTAGCCTTATGACATTGATTTCATGGCTGAGTGATATTCCATTGTACATGAGGACCACAACTTCTTTATCCATTTTTCTCTTTCCTAGGATATTTAAGGTGTAATGAAGTGGGGGTTCTTGTCAACAGAGCAGCCCTAAACTTTGGGGTGCCTGTGTCTTGCTGATTTTTCGTTTTCCCAATTTATACGGCCATGAGTGGAAGTGCCCTATGCTCTCCAAGCTGTGTTTTTTAGATGTTTCAGAACACACCGTACACTTCTCCAGAGTGGCTGTTGGCAATTTACATCCCACCCATCAGCGTAGCAAGGCTCCCATTTCTCCATGGCCGGTCCTGCATTGCTGGTTTGGACACTTTTTTCCGCATGGCCCTTTTGCCCGCTGGGAAGCGAGACTTCTTTGGAGCGCTGATTTGCCTTTCCAGGTTGCTTGGTTGGCCAAAAAGGGCGTATGCGTTTTTTCCTGAATATATTCAGGAAAAAACGCATACGCCCTTTTTGGCCAAGGGCATCATTGTCCACGTTTTGCCGCTTTTCATGTGCTTTCAAGGCGATTCGAATCTACCTCCTGAAATCTGTTTCCTGCAATTCTGCCTTGCTTTCAAAGCCTCTTCGTTGCCTTCCCTTAATATATCTGTGGACGAGAGGTATCATTTAAAACTCTGCAGGTTTGTGAATTGCAGTGCCCCTGAGCTCCATTTTTCAACTCGCTTTTTTGGGAGCTGGCCGCAAAAGCGCAGGATTGCTTCAGGCCCTCTTCTGGTTCTGGGGGGCAGGCTGAGCTTGTGCTTAATTCTTCTTCCTGATGGGAAAATAGAGTGACCTGTGCCTGTCCCAACCCCTAGAGCTAGTCTCTCATTGGTTCCCCCTCTTCCCCTTCATCCTCAGGACAAATTGCAACCTGTACGGAACAGGAGGTTAAAGGTGCTGATTCTCCAAGGAGGGAGATGGCTAGTAAATCGGCTGGAATGGCGAACCCGAGCCAAGGAGATGAGAAATGAGGTGCGTTTTAGAAACCTTTCCCGATCACACGGTTTACCATCTTCTGGGTTTCTCATGCCTGTTTTCGATGTAGGAAGATGCCCTTGAACCTGGAGATTTGGGACCCATGGGATGGGTACCATGCAGTATTACTTGAAAGGGTCTGCGTTGGCTCACCCAACCTCACCGAACCTCTCAGCCCCAAGAGTGTCCACCCTTATGTCTCAATCAGCTGTGGGTCTAGATATGGTCAATCCAGGTTGCATCACAGCCCCCGAACGAATTTTGTAAGAATTTCTCTCTCTTTCACTGTCTTTGTTTCACTGGTTTTGAAAAGTAAGTTATTTTTATAATGGGGTTTAGCTGCTTTTCACGGCTGTGTTTATGCCGCTTTAAACCCCCTTGCCTCACTTACAGATAGATATCAATACATAGGTTTGAAGATTCTTACTAGTTAGACATATTCTTGTGCGGTGAATAGGGGGTGTTGAGTCCAGTACACTGAAAAAGGAATAGGTCTTGTCTATTACATATTGGGTTTATGGAACGGTATCGGAGCTAATTTGAAACCCTTGTTTTATGCATCACCCCACCTCACCTGTCCCGTTCAGCAGCCATAGTGTGTTTTCTAAACGTGTGACTCTGTTCTCTTTTGTAATTCAGTTCAAGTGTAGCGGTTTTTACATTCCCTCTATAAGTGATATCTTATGATAAGTGTCTTTTTCTGTGTGACTTATTTCACTTAGAATCGTCGTACCTAAATCCACTCATCGTGCTGCTACTAGCCTTATGACGTTGATTTCGTGGCTGAGTGATATTCCATTGTACATGAGGACCACAACTTCTTTATCCATTTTTCTCTTTCCTAGGATATTTAAGGTGTAATGAAGTGGGGGTTCTTGTCAACAGAGCAGCCCTAAACTTTGGGGTGCCTGTGTCTTGCTGATTTTTAGTTTTCCCAATTTATACGCCCATGAGTGGAAGTGCCCTATGCTCTCCAAGCTGTGTTTTTTAGATGTTTCAGAACACATGTACAGTTCTCCAGAGTGGCTGTTGGCAATTTACATCCCACCCATCAGCGTAGCAAGGCTCCCATTTCTCCATGGCCGGTCCTGCATTTCTGGTTTGGACACTTTTTTCCGCATGGCCCTTTTGCCCGCTGGGAAGCGATACTTCTTTGGAGCGCTGATTTGCCTTTCCAGGTTGCTTGGTTGGCCAAAAAGGGCGTATGCGTTTTTTCCTGAATATATTCAGGAAAAAACGCATACGCCCTTTTTGGCCAAGGGCATCATTGTCCACGTTTTGCCGCTTTTCATGTGCTTTCAAGGCGATTCGAATCTACCTCCTGAAATCTGTTTCCTGCAATTCTGCCTTGCTTTCAAAGCCTCTTCGTTGCCTTCCCTTAATATATCTGTGGACGAGAGGTATCATTTAAAACTCTGCAGGTTTGTGAATTGCAGTGCCCCTGAGCTCCATTTTTCAGCTCGCTTTTTTGGGAGCTGGCCGCAAAAGCGCAGGATTGCTTCAGGCCCTCTTCTGGTTCTGGGGGGCAGGCTGAGCTTGTGCTTAATTCTTCTTCCTGATGGGAAAATAGAGTGACCTGTGCCTGTCCCAACACCTAGAGCTAGTCTCTCATTGGTTCCCCCTCTTCCCCTTCATCCTCAGGACAAATTGCAACCTGTACGGAACAGGAGGTTAAAGGTGCTGATTCTCCAAGGAGGGAGATGGCTAGTAAATCGGCTGGAATGGCGAACCCGAGCCAAGGAGATGAGAAATGAGGTGCGTTTTAGAAACCTTTCCCGATCACACGGTGTACCATCTTCTGGGTTTCTCATGCCTGTTTTCGATGTAGGAAGATGCCCTTGAACCTGGAGATTTGGGACCCATGGGATGGGTACCATGCAGTATTAATTGAAAGGGTCTGCGTTGGCTCACCCAACCTCACCGAACCTCTCAGCCCCAAGAGTGTCCACCCTTATGTCTCAATCAGCTGTGGGTCTAGATATGGTCAATCCAGGTTGCATCACAGCCCCTGAACGAATTTTGCAAGAATTTCTCTCTCTTTCACTGTCTTTGTTTCACTGGTTTTGAAAAGTAATTTATTTTTATAATGGGGTTTAGCTGTTTTTCACGGCTGTGTTTATGCCGCTTTACACCCCCTTGACTCACTTACAGAGAGATATCAATACATAGGTTTGAAGATTCTTACTAGTCAGATATATTCTTGTGCGGTGAATAGGGGGTGTTGAGTCTAGTACACTGAAAAAGGAATAGGTCTTGTCTCTTACATATTGGGTTTATGGAACGGTATCTGAGCTAATTTGAAACCCTTGTTTTATGCATCACCCCACCTCACCTGTCCCGTTCAGCAGCCATAGTGTGTTTCCTAAACGTGTGACTCTGTTCTCTTTTGTAATTCAGTTCAAGTGTAGCGGTTTTTACATTCCCTCTATAAGTGATATCTTATGATAAGTGTCTTTTTCTGTGTGACTTATTTCACTTAGAATCGTCGTACCTAAATCCACTCATCGTGCTGCTACTAGCCTTATGACGTTGATTTCATGGCTGAGTGATATTCCATTGTACATGAGGACCACAACTTCTTTATCCATTTTTCTCTTTCCTAGGATATTTAAGGTGTAATGAAGTGGGGGTTCTTGTCAACAGAGCAGCCCTAAACTTTGGGGTGCCTGTGTCTTGCTGATTTTTCGTTTTCCCAATTTATACGCCCATGAGTGGAAGTGCCCTATGCTCTCCAAGCTGTGTTTTTTAGATGTTTCAGAACACACCGTACACTTCTCCAGAGTGGCTGTTGGCAATTTACATCCCACCCATCAGCGTAGCAAGGCTCCCATTTCTCCATGGCCGGTCCTGCATTTCTGGTTTGGACACTTTTTTCCGCATGGCCCTTTTGCCCGCTGGGAAGCGAGACTTCTTAGAAGCGCTGGTTTGCCTTTCCAGGTTGCTTGGTTGGCCAAAAAGGGCGTATGCGTTTTTTCCTGAATATATTCAGGAAAAAACGCATACGCCCTTTTTGGCCAAGGGCATCATTGTCCACGTTTTGCCGCTTTTCATGTGCTTTCAAGGCGATTCGAATCTACCTCCTGAAATCTGTTTCCTGCAATTCTGCCTTGCTTTCAAAGCCTCTTCGTTGCCTTCCCTTAATATATCTGTGGACGAGAGGTATCATTTAAAACTCTGCAGGTTTGTGAATTTCAGTGCCCCTGAGCTCCATTTTTCAACTCGCTTTTTTGGGAGCTGGCCGCAAAAGCGCAGGATTGCTTCAGGCCCTCTTCTGGTTCTGGGGGGCAGGCTGAGCTTGTGCTTAATTCTTCTTCCTGATGGGAAAATAGAGTGACCTGTGCCTGTCCCAACACCTAGAGCTAGTCTCTCATTGGTTCCCCCACTTCCCCTTCATCCTCAGGACAAATTGCAACCTGTACGGAACAGGAGGTTAAAGGTGCTGATTCTCCAAGGAGGGAGATGGCTAGTAAATCGGCTGGAATGGCGAACCCGAGCCAAGGAGATGAGAAATGAGGTGCATTTTAGAAACCTTTCCCGATCACACGGTGTACCATCTTCTGGGTTTCTCATGCCTGTTTTCGATGTAGGAAGATGCCCTTGAACCTGGAGATTTGGGACCCATGGGATGGGTACCATGCAGTATTACTTGAAAGGGTCTGCGTTGGCTCACCCAACCTCACCGAACCTCTAAGTCCCAAGAGTGTCCACCCTTATGTCTCAATCAGCTGTGGGTCTAGATATGGTCAATCCAGGTTGCATCACAGCCCCTGAACGAATTTTGTAAGAATTTCTCTCTCTTTCACTGTCTTTGTTTCACGGGTTTTGAAAAGTAATTTATTTTTATAATGGGGTTTAGCTGTTTTTCACGGCTGTGTTTATGCCGCTTTACACCCCCTTGACTCACTTACAGAGAGATATCAATACATAGGTTTGAAGATTCTTACTAGTCAGATATATTCTTGTGCGGTGAATAGGGGGTGTTGAGTCTAGTACACTGAAAAAGGAATAGGTCTTGTCTCTGAAATATTGGGTTTATGGAACGGTATCTGAGCTAATTTGAAACCCTTGTTTTATGCATCACCCCACCTCACCTGTCCCGTTCAGCAGCCATAGTGTGTTTCCTAAACGTGTGACTCTGTTCTCTTTTGTAATTCAGTTCAAGTGTAGCGGTTTTTACATTCCCTCTATAAGTGATATCTTATGATAAGTGTCTTTTTCTGTGTGACTTATTTCACTTAGAATCCTCGTACCTAAATCCACTCATCGTGCTGCTACTAGCCTTATGACGTTGATTTCATGGCTGAGTGATATTCCATTGTACATGAGGACCACAACTTCTTTATCCATTTTTCTCTTTCCTAGGATATTTAAGGTGTAATGAAGTGGGGGTTCTTGTCAACAGAGCAGCCCTAAACTTTGGGGTGCCTGTGTCTTGCTGATTTTTCGTTTTCCCAATTTATACGCCCATGAGTGGAAGTGCCCTATGCTCTCCAAGCTGTGTTTTTTAGATGTTTCAGAACACACCGTACACTTCTCCAGAGTGGCTGTTGGCAATTTACATCCCACCCATCAGCGTAGCAAGGCTCCCATTTCTCCATGGCCGGTCCTGCATTTCTGGTTTGGACACTTTTTTCCACATGGCCCTTTTGCCCGCTGGGAAGCGAGACTTCTTTGGAGCGCTGATTTGCCTTTCCAGGTTGCTTGGTTGGCCAAAAAGGGCGTATGCGTTTTTTCCTGAATATATTCAGGAAAAAACGCATACGCCCTTTTTGGCCAAGGGCATCATTGTCCACGTTTTGCCGCTTTTCATGTGCTTTCAAGGCGATTCGAATCTACCTCCTGAAATCTGTTTCCTGCAATTCTGCCTTGCTTTCAAAGCCTCTTCGTTGCCTTCCCTTAATATATCTGTGGACGAGAGGTATCATTTAAAACTCTGCAGGTTTGTGAATTGCAGTGCCCCTGAGCTCCATTTTTCAGCTCGCTTTTTTGGGAGCTGGCCGCAAAAGCGCAGTATTGCTTCAGGCCCTCTTGTGGTTCTGGGGGGCAGGCTGAGCTTGTGCTTAATTCTTCTTCCTGATGGGAAAATAGAGTGACCTGTGCCTGTCCCAACACCTAGAGCTAGTCTCTCATTGGTTCGCCCTCTTCCCCTTCATCCTCAGGACAAATTGCAACCTGTACGGAACAGGAGGTTAAAGGTGCTGATTCTCCAAGGAGGGAGATGGCTAGTAAATCGGCTGGAATGGCGAACCCGAGCCAAGGAGATGAGAAATGAGGTGCGTTTTAGAAACCTTTCCCGATCACACGGTGTACCATCTTCTGGGTTTCTCATTCCTGTTTTCGATGTAGGAAGATGCCCTTGAACCTGGAGATTTGGGACCCATGGGATGGGTACCATGCAGTATTACTTGAAAGGGTCTGCGTTGGCTCACCCAACCTCACCGAACCTCTCAGCCCCAAGAGTGTCCACCCTTATGTCTCAATCAGCTGTGGGTCTAGATATGGTCAATCCAGGTTGCATCACAGCCCCTGAACGAATTTTGTAAGAATTTCTCTATCTTTCACTGTCTTTGTTTCACTGGTTTTGAAAAGTAATTTATTTTTATAATGGGGTTTAGCTGCTTTTCACGGCAGTGTTTATGCCGCTTTACACCCCCTTGACTCACTTACAGAGAGATATCAATACATAGGTTTGAAGATTCTTACTAGTCAGATATATTCTTGTGCGGTGAATAGGGGGTGTTGTGTCCAGGTCACTGAAAAAGGAATAGGTCTTGTCTCTTACATATTGGGTTTATGGAACGGTATCTGAGCTAATTTGAAACCCTTGTTTTATGCATCACCCCACCTCACCTGTCCCGTTCAGCAGCCATAGTGTGTTTCCTAAACGTGTGACTCTGTTCTCTTTTTTAATTCAGTTCAAGTGTAGCGGTTTTTACATTCCCTCTATAAGTGATATCTTATGATAAGTGTCTTTTTCTGTGTGACTTATTTCACTTAGAATTGTCGTACCGAAATCCACTCATCGTGCTGCTACTAGCCTTATGACGTTGATTTCATGGCTGAGTGATATTCCATTGTACATGAGGACCACAACTTCTTTATCCATTTTTCTCTTTCCTAGGATATTTAAGGTGTAATGAAGTGGGGGTTCTTGTCAACAGAGCAGCCCTAAACTTTGGGGTGCCTGTGTCTTGCTGATTTTTCGTTTTCCCAATTTATACGCCCATGAGTGGAAGTGCCCTATGCTCTCCAAGCTGTGTTTTTTAGATGTTTCAGAACACACCGTACACTTCTCCAGAGTGGCTGTTGGGAATTTACATCCCACCCATCAGCGTAGCAAGGCTCCCATTTCTCCATGGCCGGTCCTGCATTTCTGGTTTGGACACTTTTTTCCGCATGGCCCTTTTGCCCGCTGGGAAGCGAGACTTCTTTGGAGCGCTGGTTTGCCTTTCCAGGTTGCTTGGTTGGCCAAAAAGGGCGTATGCGTTTTTTCCTGAATATATTCAGGAAAAAACGCATACGCCCTTTTTGGCCAAGGGCATCATTGTCCACGTTTTGCCGCTTTTCATGTGCTTTCAAGGCGATTCGAATCTACCTCCTGAAATCTGTTTCCTGCAATTCTGCCTTGCTTTCAAAGCCTCTTCGTTGCCTTCCCTTAATATATCTGTGGACGAGAGGTATCATTTAAAACTCTGCAGGTCTGTGAATTGCAGTGCCCCTGAGCTCCATTTTTCAACTCGCTTTTTTGGGAGCTGGCCGCAAAAGCGCAGGATTGCTTCAGGCCCTCTTCTGGTTCTGGGGGGCAGGCTGAGCTTTTGCTTAATTCTTCTTCCTGATGGGAAAATAGAGTGACCTGTGCCTGTCCCAACACCTAGAGCTAGTCTCTCATTGGTTCCCCCTCTTCCCGTTCATCCTCAGGACAAATTGCAACCTGTACGGAACAGGAGGTTAAAGGTGCTGATTCTCCAAGGAGGGAGATGGCTAGTAAATCGGCTGGAATGGCGAACCCGAGCCAAGGAGATGAGAAATGAGGTGCGTTTTAGAAACCTTTCCCGATCACACGGTGTACCATCTTCTGGGTTTCTCATTCCTGTTTTCGATGTAGGAAGATGCCCTTGAACCTGGAGATTTGGGACCCATGGGATGGGTACCATGCAGTATTACTTGAAAGGGTCTGCGTTGGCTCACCCAACCTCACCGAACCTCTCAGCCCCAAGAGTGTCCACCCTTATGTCTCAATCAGCTGTGGGTCTAGATATGGTCAATCCAGGTTGCATCACAGCCCCTGAACGAATTTTGTAAGAATTTCTCTCTCTTTCACTGTCTTTGTTTCACTGGTTTTGAAAAGTAATTTATTTTTATAATGGGGTTTAGCTGCTTTTCACGGCTGTGTTTATGCCGCTTTGCACCCCCTTGACTCACTTACAGAGAGATATCAAATCATAGGTTTGAAGATTCTTACTAGTCAGATATATTCTTGTGCGGTGAATAGGGGGTGTTGAGTCCAGGTCACTGAAAAAGGAATAGGTCTTGTCTGTTACCTATTGGGTTTATGGAACGGTATCTGAGCTAATTTGAAACCCTTGTTTTATGGATCACCCCACCTCACCTGTCCCGTTCAGCAGCCATAGTGTGTTTCCTAAACGTGTGACTCTGTTCTCTTTTGTAATTCAGTTCAAGTGTAGCGGTTTTTACATTCCCTCTATAAGTGATATCTTATGATAAGTGTCTTTTTCTGTGTGACTTATTTCACTTAGAATCGTCGTACCTAAATCCACTCATCGTGCTGCTACTAGCCTTATGACGTTGATTTCGTGGCTGAGTGATATTCCATTGTACATGAGGACCCCAACTTCTATATCCATTTTTCTCTTTCCTAGGATATTTAAGGTGTAATGAAGTGGGGGTTCTTGTCAACAGAGCAGCCCTAAACTTTGGGGTTCCTGTGTCTTGCTGATTTTTAGTTTTCCCAATTTATACGCCCATGAGTGGAAGTGCCCTATGCTCTCCAAGCTGTGTTTTTTAGATGTTTCAGAACACACCGTACACTTCTCCAGAGTGGCTTTTGGCAATTTACATCCCACCCATCAGCGTAGCAAGGCTCCCATTTCTCCATGGCCGGTCCTGCATTTCTGGTTTGGACACTTTTTTCCGCATGGCCCTTTTGCCCGCTGGGAAGCGAGACTTCTTTGGAGCGCTGATTTGCCTTTCCAGGTTGCTTGGTTGGCCAAAAAGGGCGTATGCGTTTTTTCCTGAATATATTCAGGAAAAAACGCATACACCCTTTTTGGCCAAGGGCATCATTGTCCACGTTTTGCCGCTTTTCATGTGCTTTCAAGGCGATTCGAATCTACCTCCTGAAATCTGTTTCCTGCAATTCTGCCTTGCTTTCAAAGCCTCTTCGTTGCCTTCCCTTAATATATCTGTGGACGAGAGGTATCATTTAAAACTCTGCAGTTTTGTGAATTGCAGTGACCCTGAGCTCCATTTTTCAACTCGCTTTTTTGGGAGCTGGCCGCAAAAGCACAGGATTGCTTCAGGCCCTCTTGTGGTTCTGGGGGGCAGGCTGAGCTTGTGCTTAATTCTTCTTCCTGATGGGAAAATAGAGTGACCTGTGCCTGTCCCAACACCTAGAGCTAGTCTCTCATTGGTTCCCCCTCTTCCCCTTCATCCTCAGGACAAATTGCAACCTGTACGGAACAGGAGGTTAAAGGTGCTGATTCTCCAAGGAGGGAGATGGCTAGTAAATCGGCTGGAATTGCGAACCCGAGCCAAGGAGATGAGAAATGAGGTGCGTTTTAGAATCCTTTCCCGATCACACGGTGTACCATCTTCTGGGTTTCTCATGCCTGTTTTCGATGTAGGAAGATGCCCTTGAACCTGGAGATTTGGGACCCATGGGATGGGTACCATGCAGTATTACTTGAAAGGGTCTGCGTTGGCTCACCCAACCTCACCGAACCTCTCAGCCCCAAGAGTGTCCACCCTTATGTCTCAATCAGCTGTGGGTCTAGATATGGTCAATCCAGGTTGCATCACAGCCCCTGAACGAATTTTGCAAGAATTTCTCTCTCTTTCACTGTCTTTGTTTCACTGGTTTTGAAAAGTAATTTATTTTTATAATGGGGTTTAGCTGCTTTTCACGGCAGTGTTTATGCCGCTTTACACCCCCTTCACTCACTTACAGAGAGATATCAATACATAGGTTTGAAGATTCTTACTAGTCAGATATATTCTTGTGCGGTGAATAGGGGGTGTTGAGTCCAGTACACTGAAAAAGGAATAGGTCTTGTCTCTTACATATTGGGTTTATGGAACGGTATCTGAGCTAATTTGAAACCCTTGTTTTATGCATCACCCCACCTCACCTGTCCCGTTCAGCAGCCATAGTGTGTTTCCTAAACGTGTGACTCTGTTCTCTTTTGTAATTCAGTTCAAGTGTAGCGGTTTTTACATTCCCTCTATAAGTGATATCTTATGATAAGTGTCTTTTTCTGTGTGACTTATTTCACTTAGAATCGTCGTACCTAAATCCACTCATCGTGCTGCTACTAGCCTTATGACGTTGATTTCGTGGCTGAGTGATATTCCATTGTACATGAGGACCACAACTTCTTTATCCATTTTTCTCTTTCCTAGGATATTTAAGGTGTAATGAAGTGGGGGTTCTTGTCAACAGAGCAGCCCTAAACTTTGGGGTGCCTGTGTCTTGCTGATTTTTAGTTTTCCCAATTTATACGCCCATGAGTGGAAGTGCCCTATGCTCTCCAAGCTGTGTTTTTTAGATGTTTCAGAACACACCGTACACTTCTCCAGAGTGGCTTTTGGCAATTTACATCCCACCCATCAGCGTAGCAAGGCTCCCATTTCTCCATGGCCGGTCCTGCATTTCTGGTTTGGACACTTTTTTCCGCATGGCCCTTTTGCCCGCTGGGAAGCGAGACTTCTTTGGAGCGCTGATTTGCCTTTCCAGGTTGCTTGGTTGGCCAAAAAGGGCGTATGCGTTTTTTCCTGAATATATTCAGGAAAAAACGCATACGCCCTTTTTGGCCAAGGGCATCATTGTCCACGTTTTGCCGCTTTTCATGTGCTTTCAAGGCGATTCGAATCTACCTCCTGAAATCTGTTTCCTGCAATTCTGCCTTGCTTTCAAAGCCTCTTCGTTGCCTTCCCTTAATATATTTGTGGACGAGAGGTATCATTTAAAACTCTGCAGTTTTGTGAATTGCAGTGCCCCTGAGCTCCATTTTTCAACTCGCTTTTTTGGGAGCTGGCCGCAAAAGCACAGGATTGCTTCAGGCCCTCTTGTGGTTCTGGGGGGCAGGCTGAGCTTGTGCTTAATTCTTCTTCCTGATGGGAAAATAGAGTGACCTGTGCCTGTCCCAACACCTAGAGCTAGTCTCTCATTGGTTCCCCCTCTTCCCCTTCATCCTCAGGACAAATTGCAACCTGTACGGAACAGGAGGTTAAAGGTGCTGATTCTCCAAGGAGGGAGATGGCTAGTAAATCGGCTGGAATGGCGAACCCGAGCCAAGGAGATGAGAAATGAGGTGCGTTTTAGAAACCTTTCCCGATCACACGGTGTACCATCTTCTGGGTTTCTCATGCCTGTTTTCGATGTAGGAAGATGCCCTTGAAC
Source organism: Balaenoptera acutorostrata (assembly GCF_949987535.1). Taxonomy (NCBI): domain Eukaryota; kingdom Metazoa; phylum Chordata; class Mammalia; order Artiodactyla; family Balaenopteridae; genus Balaenoptera; species Balaenoptera acutorostrata. Next base: position 52,283 of record NW_026646352.1, on the reverse strand, counting down.
CTGGAGATTTGGGACCCATGGGATGGGTACCATGCAGTATTACTTGAAAGGGTCTGCGTTGGCTCACCCAACCTCACCGAACCTCTCAGCCCCAAGAGTGTCCACCCTTATGTCTCAATCAGCTGTGGGTCTAGATATGGTCAATCCAGATTGCATCACAGCCCCTGAACGAATTTTGCAAGAATTTCTCTCTCTTTCACTGTCTTTGTTTCACTGGTTTTGAAAAGTAATTTATTTTTATAATGGGGTTTAGCTGCTTTTCACGGCTGTGTTTATGCCGCTTTACACCCCCTTGACTCACTTACAGAGAGATATCAATACATAGGTTTGAAGATTCTTACTAGTCAGATATATTCTTGTGCGGTGAATAGGGGGTGTTGAGTCCAGGTCACTGAAAAAGGAATAGGTCTTGTCTATTACATATTGGGTTTATGGAACGGTATCTGAGCTAATTTGATACCCTTGTTTTATGCATCACCCCACCTCACCTGTCCCGTTCAGCAGCCATAGTGTGTTTTCTAAACGTGTGACTCTGTTCTCTTTTGTAATTCAGTTCAAGTGTAGCGGTTTTTACATTCCCTCTATAAGTGATATCTTATGATAAGTGTCTTTTTCTGTGTGACTTATTTCACTTAGAATCGTCGTACCTAAATCCACTCATCGTGCTGCTACTAGCCTTATGACATTGATTTCATGGCTGAGTGATATTCCATTGTACATGAGGACCACAACTTCTTTATCCATTTTTCTCTTTCCTAGGATATTTAAGGTGTAATGAAGTGGGGGTTCTTGTCAACAGAGCAGCCCTAAACTTTGGGGTGCCTGTGTCTTGCTGATTTTTAGTTTTCCCAATTTATACGCCCATGAGTGGAAGTGCCCTATGCTCTCCAAGCTGTGTTTTTTAGATGTTTCAGAACACACCGTACACTTCTCCAGAGTGGCTGTTGGCAATTTACATCCCACCCATCAGCGTAGCAAGGCCCCCATTTCTCCATGGCCGGTCCTGCATTTCTGGTTTGGACACTTTTTTCCGCATGGCCCTTTTGCCCGCTGGGAAGCGAGACTTCTTTGGAGCGCTGATTTGCCTTTCCAGGTTGCTTGGTTGGCCAAAAAGGGCGTATGCGTTTTTTCCTGAATATATTCAAGAAAAAACGCATACGCCCTTTTTGGCCAAGGGCATCATTGTCCACGTTTTGCCGCTTTTCATGTGCTTTCAAGGCGATTCGAATCTACCTCCTGAAATCTGTTTCCTGCAATTCTGCCTTGCTTTCAAAGCCTCTTCGTTGCCTTCCCTTAATATATCTGTGGACGAGAGGTATCATTTAAAACTCTGCAGGTTTGTGAATTGCAGTGCCCCTGAGCTCCATTTTTCAACTCGCTTTTTTGGGAGCTGGCCGCAAAAGCGCAGGATTGCTTCAGGCCCTCTTGTGGTTCTGGGGGGCAGGCTGAGCTTGTGCTTAATTCTTCTTCCTGATGGGAAAATAGAGTGACCTGTGCCTGTCCCAACACCTAGAGCTAGTCTCTCATTGGTTCCCCCTCTTCCCCTTCATCCTCAGGACAAATTGCAACCTGTACGGAACAGGAGGTTAAAGGTGCTGATTCTCCAAGGAGGGAGATGGCTAGTAAATCGGCTGGAATGGCGAACCCGAGCCAAGGAGATGAGAAATGAGGTGCATTTTAGAAACCTTTCCCGATCACACGGTGTACCATCTTCTGGGTTTCTCATGCATGTTTTTGATGTAGGAAGATGCCCTTGAACCTGGAGATTTGGGACCCATGGGATGGGTACCATGAAGTATTACTTGAAAGGGTCTGCGTTGGCTCACCCAACCTCACCGAACCTCTAAGTCCCAAGAGTGTCCACCCTTATGTCTCAGTCAGCTGTGGGTCTAGATATGGTCAATCCAGGTTGCATCACAGCCCCTGAACGAATTTTGGAAGAATTTCTCTCTCTTTCACTGTCTTTGTTACACGGGTTTTGAAAAGTAAATTATTTTTATAATGGGGTTTAGCTGTTTTTCACGGCTGTGTTTATGCCGCTTTACACCCCCTTGACTCACTTACAGAGAGATATCAATACATAGGTTTGAAGATTCTTACTAGTCAGATATATTCTTGTGCGGTGAATAGGGGGTGTTGAGTCCAGGTCACTGAAAAAGGAATAGGTCTTGTCTATTACATATTGGGTTTATGGAACTGTATCTGAGCTAATTTGATACCCTTGTTTTATGCATCACCCCACCTCACCTGTCCCGTTCAGCAGCCATAGTGTGTTTTCTAAACGTGTGACTCTGTTCTCTTTTGTAATTCAGTTCAAGTGTAGCGGTTTTTACATTCCCTCTATAAGTGATATCTTATGATAAGTGTCTTTTTCTGTGTGACTTATTTCACTTAGAATCGTCGTACCTAAATCCACTCATCGTGCTGCTACTAGCCTTATGACGTTGATTTCGTGGCTGAGTGATATTCCATTGTACATGAGGACCACAACTTCTTTATCCATTTTTCTCTTTCCTAGGATATTTAAGGTGTAATGAAGTGGGGGTTCTTGTCAACAGAGCAGCCCTAAACTTTGGGGTGCCTGTTTCTTGCTGATTTTTAGTTTTCCCAATTTATACGCCCATGAGTGGAAGTGCCCTATGCTCTCCAAGCTGTGTTTTTTAGATGTTTCAGAACACACCGTACACTTCTCCAGAGTGGCTGTTGGCAATTTACATCCCACCCATCAGCGTAGAAAGGCTCCCATTTCTCCATGGCCGGTCCTGCATTTCTGGTTTGGACACTTTTTTCCGCATGGCCCTTTTGCCTGCTGGGAAGCGAGACTTCTTTTGAGCGCTGATTTGCCTTTCCAGGTTGCTTGGTTGGCCAAAAAGGGCGTATGCGTTTTTTCCTGAATATATTCAGGAAAAAACGCATACGCCCTTTTTGGCCAAGGGCATCATTGTCCACGTTTTGCCGCTTTTCATGTGCTTTCAAGGCGATTCGAATCTACCTCCTGAAATCTGTTTCCTGCAATTCTGCCTTGCTTTCAAAGCCTCTTCGTTGCCTTCCCTTAATATATCTGTGGACGGGAGGTATCATTTAAAACTCTGCAGGTTTGTGAATTGCAGTGACCCTGAGCTCCATTTTTCAACTCGCTTTTTTGGGAGCTGGCCGCAAAAGCGCAGGATTGCTTCAGGCCCTCTTCTGGTTCTGGGGGGCAGGCTGAGCTTGTGCTTAATTCTTCTTCCTGATGGGAAAATAGAGTGACCTGTGCCTGTCCCAACACCTAGAGCTAGTCTCTCATTGGTTCCCCCTCTTCCCCTTCATCCTCAGGACAAATTGCAACCTGTACGGAACAGGAGGTTAAAGGTGCTGATTCTCCAAGGAGGGAGATGGCTAGTAAATCGGCTGGAATGGCGAACCCGAGCCAAGGAGATGAGAAATGAGGTGCGTTTTAGAAACCTTTCCGGATCACACGGTGTACCATCTTCTGGGTTTCTCATGCATGTTTTTGATGTAGGAAGATGCCCTTGAACCTGGAGATTTGGGACCCATGGGATGGGTACCATGAAGTATTACTTGAAAGGGTCTGCGTTGGCTCACCCAACCTCACCGAACCTCTAAGTCCCAAGAGTGTCCACCCTTATGTCTCAATCAGCTGTGGGTCTAGATATGGTCAATCCAGGTTGCATCACAGCCCCTGAACGAATTTTGGAAGAATTTCTCTCTCTTTCACTGTCTTTGTTACACGGGTTTTGAAAAGTAAATTATTTTTATAATGGGGTTTAGCTGTTTTTCACGGCTGTGTTTATGCCGCTTTACACCCCCTTGACTCACTTACAGAGAGATATCAATACATAGGTTTGAAGATTCTTACTAGTCAGATATATTCTTGTGCGGTGAATAGGGGGTGTTGAGTCCAGGTCACTGAAAAAGGAATAGGTCTTGTCTATTACATATTGGGTTTATGGAACGGTATCTGAGCTAATTTGATACCCTTGTTTTATGCATCACCCCACCTCACCTGTCCCGTTCAGCAGCCATAGTGTGTTTTCTAAACGTGTGACTCTGTTCTCTTTTGTAATTCAGTTCAAGTGTAGCGGTTTTTACATTCCCTCTATAAGTGATATCTTATGATAAGTGTCTTTTTCTGTGTGACTTATTTCACTTAGAATTGTCGTACCTAAATCCACTCATCGTGCTGCTAATAGCCTTATGACATTGTTTTCATGGCTGAGTGATATTCCATTGTACATGAGGACCACAACTTCTTTATCCATTTTTCTCTTTCCTAGGATATTTAAGGTGTAATGAAGTGGGGGTTCTTGTCAACAGAGCAGCCCTAAACTTTGGGGTGCCTGTGTCTTGCTGATTTTTAGTTTTCCCAATTTATACGCCCATGAGTGGAAGTGCCCTATGCTCTCCAAGCTGTGTTTTTTAGATGTTTCAGAACACACCGTACACTTCTCCAGAGTGGCTGTTGGCAATTTACATCCCACCCATCAGCGTAGCAAGGCTTCCATTTCTCCATGGCCGGTCCTGCATTTCTGGTTTGGACACTTTTTTCCGCATGGCCCTTTTGCCCGCTGGGAAGCGAGACTTCTTTGGAGCGCTGATTTGCCTTTCCAGGTTGCTTGGTTGGCCAAAAAGGGCGTATGCGTTTTTTCCTGAATATATTCAAGAAAAAACGCATACGCCCTTTTTGGCCAAGGGCATCATTGTCCACGTTTTGCCGCTTTTCATGTGCTTTCAAGGCGATTCGAATCTACCTCCTGAAATCTGTTTCCTGCAATTCTGCCTTGCTTTCAAAGCCTCTTCGTTGCCTTCCCTTAATATATCTGTGGACGAGAGGTATCATTTAAAACTCTGCAGGTTTGTGAATTGCAGTGCCCCTGAGCTCCATTTTTCAACTCGCTTTTTTGGGAGCTGGCCGCAAAAGCGCAGGATTGCTTCAGGCCCTCTTCTGGTTCTGGGGGGCAGGCTGAGCTTGTGCTTAATTCTTCTTCCTGATGGGAAATTAGAGTGACCTGTGCCTGTCCCAACACCTAGAGCTAGTCTCTCATTGGTTCCCCCTCTTCCCCTTCATCCTCAGGACAAATTGCAACCTGTACGGAACAGGAGGTTAAAGGTGCTGATTCTCCAAGGAGGGAGATGGCTAGTAAATCGGCTGGAATGGCGAACCCGAGCCAAGGAGATGAGAAATGAGGTGCATTTTAGAAACCTTTCCCGATCACACGGTGTACCATCTTCTGGGTTTCTCATGCATGTTTTTGATGTAGGAAGATGCCCTTGAACCTGGAGATTTGGGACCCATGGGATGGGTACCATGCAGTATTACTTGAAAGGGTCTGCGTTGGCTCACCCAACCTCACCGAACCTCTAAGTCCCAAGACTGTCCACCCTTATGTCTCAATCAGCTGTGGGTCTAGATATGGTCAATCCAGGTTGCATCACAGCCCCTTAACGAATTTTGTAAGAATTTCTCTCTCTTTCACTGTCTTTGTTTCACTGGCTTTGAAAAGTAATTTATTTTTATAATGGGGTTTAGCTGTTTTTCACGGCTGTGTTTATGCCGCTTTGCACCCCCTTGACTCACTTACAGAGAGATATCAATACATAGGTTTGAAGATTCTTACTAGTCAGATATATTCTTGTGCGGTGAATAGGGGGTGTTGAGTCCAGGTCACTGAAAAAGGAATAGGTCTTCTCTATTACATATTGGGTTTATGGAACGGTATCTGAGCTAATTTGATACCCTTGTTTTATGCATCACCCCACCTCACCTGTCCCGTTCAGCAGCCATAGTGTGTTTTCTAAACGTGTGACTCTGTTCTCTTTTGTAACTCAGTTCAAGTGTAGCGGTTTTTACATTCCCTCTATAAGTGATATCTTATGATAAGTGTCTTTTTCTGTGTGACTTATTTCACTTAGAATTGTCGTACCTAAATCCACTCATCGTGCTGCTAATAGCCTTATGACATTGATTTCATGGCTGAGTGATATTCCATTGTACGTGAGGACCACAACTTCTTTATCCATTTTTCTCTTTCCTAGGATATTTAAGGTGTAATGAAGTGGGGGTTCTTGTCAACAGAGCAGCCCTAAACTTTGGGGTGCCTGTGTCTTGCTGATTTTTAGTTTTCCCAATTTATACGCCCATGAGTGGAAGTGCCCTATGCTCTCCAAGCTGTGTTTTTTAGATGTTTCAGAACACACCGTACACTTCTCCAGAGTGGCTGTTGGCAATTTACATCCCACCCATCAGCGTAGCAAGGCTTCCATTTCTCCATGGCCGGTCCTGCATTTCTGGTTTGGACACTTTTTTCCGCATGGCCCTTTTGCCCGCTGGGAAGCGAGACTTCTTTGGAGCGCTGATTTGCCTTTCCAGGTTGCTTGGTTGGCCAAAAAGGGCGTATGCGTTTTTTCCTGAATATATTCAAGAAAAAACGCATACGCCCTTTTTGGCCAAGGGCATCATTGTCCACGTTTTGCCGCTTTTCATGTGCTTTCAAGGCGATTCGAATCTACCTCCTGAAATCTGTTTCCTGCAATTCTGCCTTGCTTTCAAAGCCTCTTCGTTGCCTTCCCTTAATATATCTGTGGACGAGAGGTATCATTTAAAACTCTGCAGGTTTGTGAATTGCAGTGCCCCTGAGCTCCATTTTTCAACTCGCTTTTTTGGGAGCTGGCCGCAAAAGCGCAGGATTGCTTCAGGCCCTCTTCTGGTTCTGGGGGGCAGGCTGAGCTTGTGCTTAATTCTTCTTCCTGATGGGAAATTAGAGTGACCTGTGCCTGTCCCAACACCTAGAGCTAGTCTCTCATTGGTTCCCCCTCTTCCCCTTCATCCTCAGGACAAATTGCAACCTGTACGGAACAGGAGGTTAAAGGTGCTGATTCTCCAAGGAGGGAGATGGCTAGTAAATCGGCTGGAATGGCGAACCCGAGCCAAGGAGATGAGAAATGAGGTGCGTTTTAGAAACCTTTCCCGATCACACGGTGTACCATCTTCTGGGTTTCTCATGCATGTTTTTGATGTAGGAAGATGCCCTTGAACCTGGAGATTTGGGACCCATGGGATGGGTACCATGCAGTATTACTTGAAAGGGTCTGCGTTGGCTCACCCAACCTCACCGAACCTCTAAGTCCCAAGACTGTCCACCCTTATGTCTCAATCAGCTGTGGGTCTAGATATGGTCAATCCAGGTTGCATCACAGCCCCTTAACGAATTTTGTAAGAATTTCTCTCTCTTTCACTGTCTTTGTTTCACTGGCTTTGAAAAGTAATTTATTTTTATAATGGGGTTTAGCTGTTTTTCACGGCTGTGTTTATGCCGCTTTGCACCCCCTTGACTCACTTACAGAGAGATATCAATACATAGGTTTGAAGATTCTTACTAGTCAGATATATTCTTGTGCGGTGAATAGGGGGTGTTGAGTCCAGGTCACTGAAAAAGGAATAGGTCTTCTCTATTACATATTGGGTTTATGGAACGGTATCTGAGCTAATTTGATACCCTTGTTTTATGCATCACCCCACCTCACCTGTCCCGTTCAGCAGCCATAGTGTGTTTTCTAAACGTGTGACTCTGTTCTCTTTTGTAACTCAGTTCAAGTGTAGCGGTTTTTACATTCCCTCTATAAGTGATATCTTATGATAAGTGTCTTTTTCTGTGTGACTTATTTCACTTAGAATTGTCGTACCTAAATCCACTCATCGTGCTGCTAATAGCCTTATGACATTGATTTCATGGCTGAGTGATATTCCATTGTACATGAGGACCACAACTTCTTTATCCATTTTTCTCTTTCCTAGGATATTTAAGGTGTAATGAAGTGGGGGTTCTTGTCAACAGAGCAGCCCTAAACTTTGGGGTGCCTGTGTCTTGCTGATTTTTAGTTTTCCCAATTTATACGCCCATGAGTGGAAGTGCCCTATGCTCTCCAAGCTGTGTTTTTTAGATGTTTCATGAGACACCGTACACTTCTCCAGAGTGGCTGTTGGCAATTTACATCCCGCCCATCACCGTAGCAAGGCTCCCATTTCTCCATGGCCTGTCCTGCATTTCTGGTTTGGACACTTTTTTCCGCATGACTCTTTTTCCCGCTGGGAAGGGAGACTTCTTTGGAGCGCTGATTTGCCTTTCCAGGTTGCTTGGTTGGCCAAAAAGGGCGTATGCGTTTTTTCCTGAATATATTCAAGAAAAAACGCATACGCCCTTTTTGGCCAAGGGCATCATTGTCCACGTTTTGCCGCTTTTCATGTGCTTTCAAGGCGATTCGAATCTACCTCCTGAAATCTGTTTCCTGCAATTCTGCCTTGCTTTCAAAGCCTCTTCGTTGCCTTCCCTTAATATATCTGTGGACGAGAGGTATCATTTAAAACTCTGCAGGTTTGTGAATTGCAGTGCCCCTGAGCTCCATTTTTCAACTCGCTTTTTTGGGAGCTGGCCGCAAAAGCGCAGGATTGCTTCAGGCCCTCTTGTGGTTCTGGGGGGCAGGCTGAGCTTGTGCTTAATTCTTCTTCCTGATGGGAAAATAGAGTGACCTGTGCCTGTCCCAACACCTAGAGCTAGTCTCTCATTGGTTCCCCCTCTTCCCCTTCATCCTCAGGACAAATTGCAACCTGTACGGAACAGGAGGTTAAAGGTGCTGATTCTCCAAGGAGGGAGATGGCTAGTAAATCGGCTGGAATGGCGAACCCGAGCCAAGGAGATGAGAAATGAGGTGCGTTTTAGAAACCTTTCCCGATCACACGGTGTACCATCTTCTGGGTTTCTCATGCCTGTTTTCGATGTAGGAAGATGCCCTTGAACCTGGAGATTTGGGACCCATGGGATGGGTACCATGCAGTATTACTGGAAAGGGTCTGCGTTGGCTCACCCAACCTCACCGAACCTCTCAGCCCCAAGAGTGTCCACCCTTATGTCTCAATCAGCTGTGGGTCTAGATATGGTCAATCCAGGTTGCATCACAGCCCCTGAACGAATTTTGTAAGAATTTCTCTCTCTTTCACTGTCTTTGTTTCACTGGCTTTGAAAAGTAATTTATTTTTATAATGGGGTTTAGCTGTTTTTCACGGCTGTGTTTATGCCGCTTTGCACCCCCTTGACTCACTTACAGAGAGATATCAATACATAGGTTTGAAGATTCTTACTAGTCAGATATATTCTTGTGCGGTGAATAGGGGGTGTTGAGTCCAGTTCACTGAAAAAGGAATAGGTCTTGTCTGTTACCTATTGGGTTTATGAAACGGTATCTGAGCTAATTTGAAACCCTTGTTTTATGCATCACCCCACCTCACCTGTCCCGTTCAGCAGCCATAGTGTGTTTTCTAAACGTGTGACTCTGTTCTCTTTTGTAATTCAGTTCAAGTGTAGCGGTTTTTACATTCCCTCTATAAGTGATATCTTATGATAAGTGTCTTTTTCTGTGTGACTTATTTCACTTAGAATTGTCGTACCTAAATCCACTCATCGTGCTGCTACTAGCCTTATGACGTTGATTTCATGGCTGAGTGATATTCCATTGTACATGAGGACCACAACTTCTTTATCCATTTTTCTCTTTCCTAGGATATTTAAGGTGTAATGAAGTGGGGGTTCTTGTCAACAGAGCAGCCCTAAACTTTGGGGTGCCTGTGTCTTGCTGATTTTTAGTTTTCCCAATTTATACGCCCATGAGTGGAAGTGCCCTATGCTCTCCAAGCTGTGTTTTTTAGATGTTTCAGAACACACCGTACACTTCTCCAGAGTGGCTGTTGGCAATTTACATCCCACCCATCAGCGTAGCAAGGCTCCCATTTCTCCATGGCCGGTCCTGCATTTCTGGTTTGGACACTTTTTTCCGCATGGCCCTTTTGCCCGCTGGGAAGCGAGACTTCTTTGGAGCGCTGATTTGCCTTTCCAGGTTGCTTGGTTGGCCAAAAAGGGCGTATGCGTTTTTTCCTGAATATATTCAGGAAAAAACGCATACCCCCTTTTTGGCCAAGGGCATCATTGTCCACGTTTTGCCGCTTTTCATGTGCTTTCAAGGCGATTCGAATCTACCTCCTGAAATCTGTTTCCTGCAATTCTGCCTTGCTTTCAAAGCCTCTTCGTTGCCTTCCCTTAATATATCTGTGGACGAGAGGTATCATTTAAAACTCTGCAGGTTTGTGAATTGCAGTGCCCCTGAGCTCCATTTTTCAGCTCGCTTTTTTGGGAGCTGGCCGCAAAAGCGCAGGATTGCTTCAGGCCCTCTTCTGGTTCTGGGGGGCAGGCTGAGCTTGTGCTTAATTCTTCTTCCTGATGGGAAAATAGAGTGACCTGTGCCTGTCCCAACACCTAGAGCTAGTCTCTCATTGGTTCCCCCTCTTCCCCTTCATCCTCAGGACAAATTGCAACCTGTACGGAACAGGAGGTTAAAGGTGCTGATTCTCCAAGGAGGGAGATGGCTAGTAAATCGGCTGGAATGGCGAACCCGAGCCAAGGAGATGAGAAATGAGGTGCGTTTTAGAAACCTTTCCCGATCACACGGTGTACCATCTTCTGGGTTTCTCATGCCTGTTTTCGATGGAGGAAGATGCCCTTGAACCTGGAGATTTGGGACCCATGGGATGGGTACCATGCAGTATTACTTGAAAGGGTCTGAGTTGGCTCACCCAACCTCACCGAACCTCTCAGCCCCAAGAGTGTCCACCCTTATGTCTCAATCAGCTGTGGGTCTAGATATGGTCAATCCAGGTTGCATCACAGCCCCTGAACGAATTTTGCAAGAATTTCTCTCTCTTTCACTGTCTTTGTTTCACTGGTTTTGAAAAGTAATTTATTTTTATAATGGGGTTTAGCTGCTTTTCACGGCTGTGTTTATGCCGCTTTACACCCCCTTGACTCACTTACAGAGAGATATCAATACATAGGTTTGAAGATTCTTACTAGTCAGATATATTCTTGTGTGGTGAATAGGGGGTGTTGAGTCCAGGTCACTGAAAAAGGAATAGGTCTTGTCTATTACATATTGGGTTTATGGAACGGTATCTGAGCTAATTTGATACCCTTGTTTTATGCATCACCCCACCTCACCTGTCCCGTTCAGCAGCCATAGTGTGTTTTCTAAACGTGTGACTCTGTTCTCTTTTGTAATTCAGTTCAAGTGTAGCGGTTTTTACATTCCCTCTATAAGTGATATCTTATGATAAGTGTCTTTTTCTGTGTGACTTATTTCACTTAGAATTGTCGTACCTAAATCCACTCATCGTGCTGCTAATAGCCTTATGACATTGATTTCATGGCTGAGTGATATTCCATTGTACATGAGGACCACAACTTCTTTATCCATTTTTCTCTTTACTAGGATATTTAAGGTGTAATGAAGTGGGGGTTCTTGTCAACAGAGCAGCCCTAAACTTTGGGGTGCCTGTGTCTTGCTGATTTTTAGTTTTCCCAATTTATATGCCCATGAGTGGAAGTGCCCTATGATCTCCAAGCTGTGTTTTTTAGATGTTTCAGAACACACCGTACACTTCTCCAGAGTGGCTGTTGGCAATTTACATCCCACCCATCAGCGTAGCAAGGCTTCCATTTCTCCATGGCCGGTCCTGCATTTCTGGTTTGGACACTTTTTTCCGCATGGCCCTTTTGCCCACTGGGAAGCGAGACTTCTTTGGAGCGCTGATTTGCCTTTCCAGGTTGCTTGGTTGGCCAAAAAGGGCGTATGCGTTTTTTCCTGAATATTATTCAAGGAAAAAACGCATACGCCCCTTTTTGGCCAAGGGCATCATTGTCACGTTTTGCCGCTTTTCATGTGCTTTCAAGGCGATTCGAATCTACCTCCTGAAATCTGTTTCCTGCAATTCTGCCTTGCTTTCAAAGCCTCTTCGTTGCCTTCCCTTAATATATCTGTGGACGAGAGGTATCATTTAAAACTCTGCAGGTTTGTGAATTGCAGTGCCCCTGAGCTCCATTTTTCAACTCGCTTTTTTGGGAGCTGGCCGCAAAAGCGCAGGATTGCTTCAGGCCCTCTTCTGGTTCTGGGGGGCAGGCTGAGCTTGTGCTTAATTCTTCTTCCTGATGGGAAAATAGAGTGACCTGTGCCTGTCACAACACTAGAGCTAGTCTCTCATTGGTTCCCCCTCTTCCCCTTCATCCTCAGGACAAATTGCAACCTGTACGGAACAGGAGGTTAAAGGTGCTGATTCTCCAAGGAGGGAGATGGCTAGTAAATCGGCTGGAATGGCGAACCCGAGCCAAGGAGATGAGAAATGAGGTGCATTTTAGAAACCTTTCCCGATCACACGGTGTACCATCTTCTGGGTTTCTCATGCATGTTTTTGATGTAGGAAGATGCCCTTGAACCTGGAGATTTGGGACCCATGGGATGGGTACCATGCAGTATTACTTGAAAGGGTCTGCGTTGGCTCACCCAACCTCACCGAACCTCTAAGTCCAAGACTGTCCACCCTTATGTCTCAATCAGCTGTGGGTCTAGATATGGTCAATCCAGGTTGCATCACAGCCCCTGAACGAATTTTGGAAGAATTTCTCTCTCTTTCACTGTCTTTGTTTCACTGGTTTTGAAAAGTAAATTATTTTTATAATGGGGTTTAGCTGTTTTTCACGGCTGTGTTTATGCCGCTTTACACCCCCTTGACTCACTTACAGAGAGATATCAATACATAGGTTTGAAGATTCTTACTAGTCAGATATATTCTTGTGCGGTGAATAGGGGGTGTTGAGTCCAGGTCACTGAAAAAGGAATAGGTCTTGTCTATTACATATTGGGTTTATGGAACTGTATCTGAGCTAATTTGATACCCTTGTTTTATGCATCACCCCACCTCACCTGTCCCGTTCAGCAGCCATAGTGTGTTTTCTAAACGTGTGACTCTGTTCTCTTTTGTAATTCAGTTCAAGTGTAGCGGTTTTTACATTCCCTCTATAAGTGATATCTTATGATAAGTGTCTTTTTCTGTGTGACTTATTTCACTTAGAATCGTCGTACCTAAATCCACTCATCGTGCTGCTACTAGCCTTATGACATTGATTACATGGCTGAGTGATATTCCATTGTACATGAGGACCACAACTTCTTTATCCATTTTTCTCTTTCCTAGGATATTTAAGGTGTAATGAAGTGGGGGTTCTTGTCAACAGAGCAGCCCTAAACTTTGGGGTGCCTGTGTCTTGCTGATTTTTAGTTTTCCCAATTTATACGCCCATGAGTGGAAGTGCCCTATGCTCTCCAAGCTGTGTTTTTTAGATGTTTCAGAACACACCGTACACTTCTCCAGAGTGGCTGTTGGCAATTTACATCCCACCCATCAGCGTAGCAAGGCTCCCATTTCTCCATGGCCGGTCCTGCATTTCTGGTTTGGACACTTTTTTCCGCATGGCCCTTTTGCCCGCTGGGAAGCGAGACTTCTTTGGAGCGCTGATTTGCCTTTCCAGGTTGCTTGGTTGGCCAAAAAGGGCGTATGCGTTTTTTCCTGAATATATTCAGGAAAAAACGCATACGCCCTTTTTGGCCAAGGGCATCATTGTCCACGTTTTGCCGCTTTTCATGTGCTTTCAAGGCGATTCGAATCTACCTCCTGAAATCTGTTTCCTGCAATTCTGCCTTGCTTTCAAAGCCTCTTCGTTGCCTTCCCTTAATATATCTGTGGACGAGAGGTATCATTTAAAACTCTGCAGGTTTGTGAATTGCAGTGCCCCTGAGCTCCATTTTTCAGCTCGCTTTTTTGGGAGCTGGCCGCAAAAGCGCAGGATTGCTTCAGGCCCTCTTCTGGTTCTGGGGGGCAGGCTGAGCTTGTGCTTAATTCTTCTTCCTGATGGGAAAATAGAGTGACCTGTGCCTGTCCCAACACCTAGAGCTAGTCTCTCATTGGTTCCCCCTCTTCCCCTTCATCCTCAGGACAAATTGCAACCTGTACGGAACAGGAGGTTAAAGGTGCTGATTCTCCAAGGAGGGAGATGGCTAGTAAATCGGCTGGAATGGCGAACCCGAGCCAAGGAGATGAGAAATGAGGTGCGTTTTAGAAACCTTTCCCGATCACACGGTGTACCAGCTTCTGGGTTTCTCATGCCTGTTTTCGATGTAGGAAGATGCCCTTGAACCTGGAGATTTGGGACCCATGGGATGGGTACCATGCAGTATTACTGGAAAGGGTCTGCGTTGGCTCACCCAACCTCACCGAACCTCTCAGCCCCAAGAGTGTCCACCCTTATGTCTCAATCAGCTGTGGGTCTAGATATGGTCAATCCAGGTTGCATCACAGCCCCTGAACGAATTTTGTAAGAATTTCTCTCTCTTTCACTGTCTTTGTTTCACTGGCTTTGAAAAGTAATTTATTTTTATAATGGGGTTTAGCTGTTTTTCACGGCTGTGTTTATGCCGCTTTGCACCCCCTTGACTCACTTACAGAGAGATATCAATACATAGGTTTGAAGATTCTTACTAGTCAGATATATTCTTGTGCGGTGAATAGGGGGTGTTGAGTCCAGTTCACTGAAAAAGGAATAGGTCTTGTCTGTTACCTATTGGGTTTATGAAACGGTATCTGAGCTAATTTGAAACCCTTGTTTTATGCATCACCCCACCTCACCTGTCCCGTTCAGCAGCCATAGTGTGTTTTCTAAACGTGTGACTCTGTTCTCTTTTGTAATTCAGTTCAAGTGTAGCGGTTTTTACATTCCCTCTATAAGTGATATCTTATGATAAGTGTCTTTTTCTGTGTGACTTATTTCACTTAGAATTGTCGTACCTAAATCCACTCATCGTGCTGCTACTAGCCTTATGACGTTGATTTCATGGCTGAGTGATATTCCATTGTACATGAGGACCACAACTTCTTTATCCATTTTTCTCTTTCCTAGGATATTTAAGGTGTAATGAAGTGGGGGTTCTTGTCAACAGAGCAGCCCTAAACTTTGGGGTGCCTGTGTCTTGCTGATTTTTAGTTTTCCCAATTTATACGCCCATGAGTGGAAGTGCCCTATGCTCTCCAAGCTGTGTTTTTTAGATGTTTCAGAACACACCGTACACTTCTCCAGAGTGGCTGTTGGCAATTTACATCCCACCCATCAGCGTAGCAAGGCTCCCATTTCTCCATGGCCGGTCCTGCATTTCTGGTTTGGACACTTTTTTCCGCATGGCCCTTTTGCCCGCTGGGAAGCGAGACTTCTTTGGAGCGCTGATTTGCCTTTCCAGGTTGCTTGGTTGGCCAAAAAGGGCGTATGCGTTTTTTCCTGAATATATTCAGGAAAAAACGCATACCCCCTTTTTGGCCAAGGGCATCATTGTCCACGTTTTGCCGCTTTTCATGTGCTTTCAAGGCGATTCGAATCTACCTCCTGAAATCTGTTTCCTGCAATTCTGCCTTGCTTTCAAAGCCTCTTCGTTGCCTTCCCTTAATATATCTGTGGACGAGAGGTATCATTTAAAACTCTGCAGGTTTGTGAATTGCAGTGCCCCTGAGCTCCATTTTTCAGCTCGCTTTTTTGGGAGCTGGCCGCAAAAGCGCAGGATTGCTTCAGGCCCTCTTCTGGTTCTGGGGGGCAGGCTGAGCTTGTGCTTAATTCTTCTTCCTGATGGGAAAATAGAGTGACCTGTGCCTGTCCCAACACCTAGAGCTAGTCTCTCATTGGTTCCCCCTCTTCCCCTTCATCCTCAGGACAAATTGCAACCTGTACGGAACAGGAGGTTAAAGGTGCTGATTCTCCAAGGAGGGAGATGGCTAGTAAATCGGCTGGAATGGCGAACCCGAGCCAAGGAGATGAGAAATGAGGTGCGTTTTAGAAACCTTTCCCGATCACACGGTGTACCATCTTCTGGGTTTCTCATGCCTGTTTTCGATGGAGGAAGATGCCCTTGAACCTGGAGATTTGGGACCCATGGGATGGGTACCATGCAGTATTACTTGAAAGGGTCTGAGTTGGCTCACCCAACCTCACCGAACCTCTCAGCCCCAAGAGTGTCCACCCTTATGTCTCAATCAGCTGTGGGTCTAGATATGGTCAATCCAGGTTGCATCACAGCCCCTGAACGAATTTTGCAAGAATTTCTCTCTCTTTCACTGTCTTTGTTTCACTGGTTTTGAAAAGTAATTTATTTTTATAATGGGGTTTAGCTGCTTTTCACGGCTGTGTTTATGCCGCTTTACACCCCCTTGACTCACTTACAGAGAGATATCAATACATAGGTTTGAAGATTCTTACTAGTCAGATATATTCTTGTGTGGTGAATAGGGGGTGTTGAGTCCAGGTCACTGAAAAAGGAATAGGTCTTGTCTATTACATATTGGGTTTATGGAACGGTATCTGAGCTAATTTGATACCCTTGTTTTATGCATCACCCCACCTCACCTGTCCCGTTCAGCAGCCATAGTGTGTTTTCTAAACGTGTGACTCTGTTCTCTTTTGTAATTCAGTTCAAGTGTAGCGGTTTTTACATTCCCTCTATAAGTGATATCTTATGATAAGTGTCTTTTTCTGTGTGACTTATTTCACTTAGAATTGTCGTACCTAAATCCACTCATCGTGCTGCTAATAGCCTTATGACATTGATTTCATGGCTGAGTGATATTCCATTGTACATGAGGACCACAACTTCTTTATCCATTTTTCTCTTTCCTAGGATATTTAAGGTGTAATGAAGTGGGGGTTCTTGTCAACAGAGCAGCCCTAAACTTTGGGGTGCCTGTGTCTTGCTGATTTTTAGTTTTCCCAATTTATACGCCCATGAGTGGAAGTGCCCTATGCTCTCCAAGCTGTGTTTTTTAGATGTTTCAGAACACACCGTACACTTCTCCAGAGTGGCTGTTGGCAATTTACATCCCACCCATCAGCGTAGCAAGGCTTCCATTTCTCCATGGCCGGTCCTGCATTTCTGGTTTGGACACTTTTTTCCGCATGGCCCTTTTGCCCGCTGGGAAGCGAGACTTCTTTGGAGCGCTGATTTGCCTTTCCAGGTTGCTTGGTTGGCCAAAAAGGGCGTATGCGTTTTTTCCTGAATATATTCAAGAAAAAACGCATACGCCCTTTTTGGCCAAGGGCATCATTGTCCACGTTTTGCCGCTTTTCATGTGCTTTCAAGGCGATTCGAATCTACCTCCTGAAATCTGTTTCCTGCAATTCTGCCTTGCTTTCAAAGCCTCTTCGTTGCCTTCCCTTAATATATCTGTGGACGAGAGGTATCATTTAAAACTCTGCAGGTTTGTGAATTGCAGTGCCCCTGAGCTCCATTTTTCAACTCGCTTTTTTGGGAGCTGGCCGCAAAAGCGCAGGATTGCTTCAGGCCCTCTTCTGGTTCTGGGGGGCAGGCTGAGCTTGTGCTTAATTCTTCTTCCTGATGGGAAAATAGAGTGACCTGTGCCTGTCCCAACACCTAGAGCTAGTCTCTCATTGGTTCCCCCTCTTCCCCTTCATCCTCAGGACAAATTGCAACCTGTACGGAACAGGAGGTTAAAGGTGCTGATTCTCCAAGGAGGGAGATGGCTAGTAAATCGGCTGGAATGGCGAACCCGAGCCAAGGAGATGAGAAATGAGGTGCGTTTTAGAAACCTTTCCCGATCACACGGTGTACCAGCTTCTGGGTTTCTCATGCCTGTTTTCGATGTAGGAAGATGCCCTTGAACCTGGAGATTTGGGACCCATGGGATGGGTACCATGCAGTATTACTGGAAAGGGTCTGCGTTGGCTCACCCAACCTCACCGAACCTCTCAGCCCCAAGAGTGTCCACCCTTATGTCTCAATCAGCTGTGGGTCTAGATATGGTCAATCCAGGTTGCATCACAGCCCCTGAACGAATTGTGTAAGAATTTCTCTCTCTTTCACTGTCTTTGTTTCACTGGCTTTGAAAAGTAATTTATTTTTATAATGGGGTTTAGCTGTTTTTCACGGCTGTGTTTATGCCGCTTTGCACCCCCTTGACTCACTTACAGAGAGATATCAATACATAGGTTTGAAGATTCTTACTAGTCAGATATATTCTTGTGCGGTGAATAGGGGGTGTTGAGTCCAGTTCACTGAAAAAGGAATAGGTCTTGTCTGTTACCTATTGGGTTTATGAAACGGTATCTGAGCTAATTTGAAACCCTTGTTTTATGCATCACCCCACCTCACCTGTCCCGTTCAGCAGCCATAGTGTGTTTTCTAAACGTGTGACTCTGTTCTCTTTTGTAATTCAGTTCAAGTGTAGCGGTTTTTACATTCCCTCTATAAGTGATATCTTATGATAAGTGTCTTTTTCTGTGTGACTTATTTCACTTAGAATTGTCGTACCTAAATCCACTCATCGTGCTGCTACTAGCCTTATGACGTTGATTTCATGGCTGAGTGATATTCCATTGTACATGAGGACCACAACTTCTTTATCCATTTTTCTCTTTCCTAGGATATTTAAGGTGTAATGAAGTGGGGGTTCTTGTCAACAGAGCAGCCCTAAACTTTGGGGTGCCTGTGTCTTGCTGATTTTTAGTTTTCCCAATTTATACGCCCATGAGTGGAAGTGCCCTATGCTCTCCAAGCTGTGTTTTTTAGATGTTTCAGAACACACCGTACACTTCTCCAGAATGGCTGTTGGCAATTTACATCCCACCCATCAGCGTAGCAAGGCTCCCATTTCTCCATGGCCGGTCCTGCATTTCTGGTTTGGACACTTTTTTCCGCATGGCCCTTTTGCCCGCTGGGAAGCGAGACTTCTTTGGAGCGCTGATTTCCCTTTCCAGGTTGCTTGGTTGGCCAAAAAGGGCGTATGCGTTTTTTCCTGAATATATTCAGGTAAAAACGCATACCCCCTTTTTGGCCAAGGGCATCATTGTCCACGTTTTGCCGCTTTTCATGTGCTTTCAAGGCGATTCGAATCTACCTCCTGAAATCTGTTTCCTGCAATTCTGCCTTGCTTTCAAAGCCTCTTCGTTGCCTTCCCTTAATATATCTGTGGACGAGAGGTATCATTTAAAACTCTGCAGGTTTGTGAATTGCAGTGCCCCTGAGCTCCATTTTTCAGCTCGCTTTTTTGGGAGCTGGCCGCAAAAGCGCAGGATTGCTTCAGGCCCTCTTCTGGTTCTGGGGGGCAGGCTGAGCTTGTGCTTAATTCTTCTTCCTGATGGGAAAATAGAGTGACCTGTGCCTGTCCCAACACCTAGAGCTAGTCTCTCATTGGTTCCCCCTCTTCCCCTTCATCCTCAGGACAAATTGCAACCTGTACGGAACAGGAGGTTAAAGGTGCTGATTCTCCAAGGAGGGAGATGGCTAGTAAATCGGCTGGAATGGCGAACCCGAGCCAAGGAGATGAGAAATGAGGTGCGTTTTAGAAACCTTTCCCGATCACACGGTGTACCATCTTCTGGGTTTCTCATGCCTGTTTTCGATGGAGGAAGATGCCCTTGAACCTGGAGATTTGGGACCCATGGGATGGGTACCATGCAGTATTACTTGAAAGGGTCTGAGTTGGCTCACCCAACCTCACCGAACCTCTCAGCCCCAAGAGTGTCCACCCTTATGTCTCAATCAGCTGTGGGTCTAGATATGGTCAATCCAGGTTGCATCACAGCCCCTGAACGAATTTTGTAAGAATTTCTCTCTCTTTCACTGTCTTTGTTTCACTGGCTTTGAAAAGTAATTTATTTTTATAATGGGGTTTAGCTGTTTTTCACGGCTGTGTTTATGCCGCTTTGCACCCCCTTGACTCACTTACAGAGAGATATCAATACATAGGTTTGAAGATTCTTACTAGTCAGATATATTCTTGTGCGGTGAATAGGGGGTGTTGAGTCCAGTTCACTGAAAAAGGAATAGGTCTTGTCTGTTACCTATTGGGTTTATGAAACGGTATCTGAGCTAATTTGAAACCCTTGTTTTATGCATCACCCCACCTCACCTGTCCCGTTCAGCAGCCATAGTGTGTTTTCTAAACGTGTGACTCTGTTCTCTTTTGTAATTCAGTTCAAGTGTAGCGGTTTTTACATTCCCTCTATAAGTGATATCTTATGATAAGTGTCTTTTTCTGTGTGACTTATTTCACTTAGAATTGTCGTACCTAAATCCACTCATCGTGCTGCTACTAGCCTTATGACGTTGATTTCATGGCTGAGTGATATTCCATTGTACATGAGGACCACAACTTCTTTATCCATTTTTCTCTTTCCTAGGATATTTAAGGTGTAATGAAGTGGGGGTTCTTGTCAACAGAGCAGCCCTAAACTTTGGGGTGCCTGTGTCTTGCTGATTTTTAGTTTTCCCAATTTATACGCCCATGAGTGGAAGTGCCCTATGCTCTCCAAGCTGTGTTTTTTAGATGTTTCAGAACACACCGTACACTTCTCCAGAGTGGCTGTTGGCAATTTACATCCCACCCATCAGCGTAGCAAGGCTCCCATTTCTCCATGGCCGGTCCTGCATTTCTGGTTTGGACACTTTTTTCCGCATGGCCCTTTTGCCCGCTGGGAAGCGAGACTTCTTTGGAGCGCTGATTTGCCTTTCCAGGTTGCTTGGTTGGCCAAAAAGGGCGTATGCGTTTTTTCCTGAATATATTCAGGAAAAAACGCATACCCCCTTTTTGGCCAAGGGCATCATTGTCCACGTTTTGCCGCTTTTCATGTGCTTTCAAGGCGATTCGAATCTACCTCCTGAAATCTGTTTCCTGCAATTCTGCCTTGCTTTCAAAGCCTCTTCGTTGCCTTCCCTTAATATATCTGTGGACGAGAGGTATCATTTAAAACTCTGCAGGTTTGTGAATTGCAGTGCCCCTGAGCTCCATTTTTCAGCTCGCTTTTTTGGGAGCTGGCCGCAAAAGCGCAGGATTGCTTCAGGCCCTCTTCTGGTTCTGGGGGGCAGGCTGAGCTTGTGCTTAATTCTTCTTCCTGATGGGAAAATAGAGTGACCTGTGCCTGTCCCAACACCTAGAGCTAGTCTCTCATTGGTTCCCCCACTTCCCCTTCATCCTCAGGACAAATTGCAACCTGTACGGAACAGGAGGTTAAAGGTGCTGATTCTCCAAGGAGGGAGATGGCTAGTAAATCGGCTGGAATGGCGAACCCGAGCCAAGGAGATGAGAAATGAGGTGCGTTTTAGAAACCTTTCCCGATCACACGGTGTACCATCTTCTGGGTTTCTCATGCCTGTTTTCGATGGAGGAAGATGCCCTTGAACCTGGAGATTTGGGACCCATGGGATGGGTACCATGCAGTATTACTTGAAAGGGTCTGAGTTGGCTCACCCAACCTCACCGAACCTCTCAGCCCCAAGAGTGTCCACCCTTATGTCTCAATCAGCTGTGGGTCTAGATATGGTCAATCCAGGTTGCATCACAGCCCCTGAACGAATTTTGCAAGAATTTCTCTCTCTTTCACTGTCTTTGTTTCACTGGTTTTGAAAAGTAATTTATTTTTATAATGGGGTTTAGCTGCTTTTCACGGCTGTGTTTATGCCGCTTTACACCCCCTTGACTCACTTACAGAGAGATATCAATACATAGGTTTGAAGATTCTTACTAGTCAGATATATTCTTTTGTGGTGAATAGGGGGTGTTGAGTCCAGGTCACTGAAAAAGGAATAGGTCTTGTCTATTACATATTGGGTTTATGGAACGGTATCTGAGCTAATTTGATACCCTTGTTTTATGCATCACCCCACCTCACCTGTCCCGTTCAGCAGCCATAGTGTGTTTTCTAAACGTGTGACTCTGTTCTCTTTTGTAATTCAGTTCAAGTGTAGCGGTTTTTACATTCCCTCTATAAGTGATATCTTATGATAAGTGTCTTTTTCTGTGTGACTTATTTCACTTAGAATTGTCGTACCTAAATCCACTCATCGTGCTGCTAATAGCCTTATGACATTGATTTCATGGCTGAGTGATATTCCATTGTACATGAGGACCACAACTTCTTTATCCATTTTTCTCTTTACTAGGATATTTAAGGTGTAATGAAGTGGGGGTTCTTGTCAACAGAGCAGCCCTAAACTTTGGGGTGCCTGTGTCTTGCTGATTTTTAGTTTTCCCAATTTATATGCCCATGAGTGGAAGTGCCCTATGATCTCCAAGCTGTGTTTTTTAGATGTTTCAGAACACACCGTACACTTCTCCAGAGTGGCTGTTGGCAATTTACATCCCACCCATCAGCGTAGCAAGGCTTCCATTTCTCCATGGCCGGTCCTGCATTTCTGGTTTGGACACTTTTTTCCGCATGGCCCTTTTGCCCGCTGGGAAGCGAGACTTCTTTGGAGCGCTGATTTGCCTTTCCAGGTTGCTTGGTTGGCCAAAAAGGGCGTATGCGTTTTTTCCTGAATATATTCAAGAAAAAACGCATACGCCCTTTTTGGCCAAGGGCATCATTGTCCACGTTTTGCCGCTTTTCATGTGCTTTCAAGGCGATTCGAATCTACCTCCTGAAATCTGTTTCCTGCAATTCTGCCTTGCTTTCAAAGCCTCTTCGTTGCCTTCCCTTAATATATCTGTGGACGAGAGGTATCATTTAAAACTCTGCAGGTTTGTGAATTGCAGTGCCCCTGAGCTCCATTTTTCAACTCGCTTTTTTGGGAGCTGGCCGCAAAAGCGCAGGATTGCTTCAGGCCCTCTTCTGGTTCTGGGGGGCAGGCTGAGCTTGTGCTTAATTCTTCTTCCTGATGGGAAAATAGAGTGACCTGTGCCTGTCACAACACCTAGAGCTAGTCTCTCATTGGTTCCCCCTCTTCCCCTTCATCCTCAGGACAAATTGCAACCTGTACGGAACAGGAGGTTAAAGGTGCTGATTCTCCAAGGAGGGAGATGGCTAGTAAATCGGCTGGAATGGCGAACCCGAGCCAAGGAGATGAGAAATGAGGTGCATTTTAGAAACCTTTCCCGATCACACGGTGTACCATCTTCTGGGTTTCTCATGCATGTTTTTGATGTAGGAAGATGCCCTTGAACCTGGAGATTTGGGACCCATGGGATGGGTACCATGCAGTATTACTTGAAAGGGTCTGCGTTGGCTCACCCAACCTCACCGAACCTCTAAGTCCCAAGACTGTCCACCCTTATGTCTCAATCAGCTGTGGGTCTAGATATGGTCAATCCAGGTTGCATCACAGCCCCTGAACGAATTTTGGAAGAATTTCTCTCTCTTTCACTGTCTTTGTTTCACTGGTTTTGAAAAGTAAATTATTTTTATAATGGGGTTTAGCTGTTTTTCACGGCTGTGTTTATGCCGCTTTACACCCCCTTGACTCACTTACAGAGAGATATCAATACATAGGTTTGAGGATTCTTACTAGTCAGATATATTCTTGTGCGGTGAATAGGGCGTGTTGAGTCCAGGTCACTGAAAAAGGAATAGGTCTTGTCTATTACATATTGGGTTTATGGAACTGTATCTGAGCTAATTTGATACCCTTGTTTTATGCATCACCCCACCTCACCTGTCCCGTTCAGCAGCCATAGTGTGTTTTCTAAACGTGTGACTCTGTTCTCTTTTGTAATTCAGTTCAAGTGTAGCGGTTTTTACATTCCCTCTATAAGTGATATCTTATGATAAGTGTCTTTTTCTGTGTGACTTATTTCACTTAGAATCGTCGTACCTAAATCCACTCATCGTGCTGCTACTAGCCTTATGACATTGATTACATGGCTGAGTGATATTCCATTGTACATGAGGACCACAACTTCTTTATCCATTTTTCTCTTTCCTAGGATATTTAAGGTGTAATGAAGTGGGGGTTCTTGTCAACAGAGCAGCCCTAAACTTTGGGGTGCCTGTGTCTTGCTGATTTTTAGTTTTCCCAATTTATACGCCCATGAGTGGAAGTGCCCTATGCTCTCCAAGCTGTGTTTTTTAGATGTTTCAGAACACACCGTACACTTCTCCAGAGTGGCTGTTGGCAATTTACATCCCACCCATCAGCGTAGCAAGGCTCCCATTTCTCCATGGCCGGTCCTGCATTTCTGGTTTGGACACTTTTTTCCGCATGGCCCTTTTGCCCGCTGGGAAGCGAGACTTCTTTGGAGCGCTGATTTGCCTTTCCAGGTTGCTTGGTTGGCCAAAAAGGGCGTATGCGTTTTTTCCTGAATATATTCAGGAAAAAACGCATACGCCCTTTTTGGCCAAGGGCATCATTGTCCACGTTTTGCCGCTTTTCATGTGCTTTCAAGGCGATTCGAATCTACCTCCTGAAATCTGTTTCCTGCAATTCTGCCTTGCTTTCAAAGCCTCTTCGTTGCCTTCCCTTAATATATCTGTGGACGAGAGGTATCATTTAAAACTCTGCAGGTTTGTGAATTGCAGTGCCCCTGAGCTCCATTTTTCAGCTCGCTTTTTTGGGAGCTGGCCGCAAAAGCGCAGGATTGCTTCAGGCCCTCTTCTGGTTCTGGGGGGCAGGCTGAGCTTGTGCTTAATTCTTCTTCCTGATGGGAAAATAGAGTGACCTGTGCCTGTCCCAACACCTAGAGCTAGTCTCTCATTGGTTCCCCCTCTTCCCCTTCATCCTCAGGACAAATTGCAACCTGTACGGAACAGGAGGTTAAAGGTGCTGATTCTCCAAGGAGGGAGATGGCTAGTAAATCGGCTGGAATGGCGAACCCGAGCCAAGGAGATGAGAAATGAGGTGCGTTTTAGAAACCTTTCCCGATCACACGGTGTACCATCTTCTGGGTTTCTCATGCCTGTTTTCGATGTAGGAAGATGCCCTTGAACCTTGAGATTTGGGACCCATGGGATGGGTACCATGCAGTATTACTTGAAAGGGTCTGAGTTGGCTCACCCAACCTCACCGAACCTCTCAGCCCCAAGAGTGTCCACCCTTATGTCTCAATCAGCTGTGGGTCTAGATATGGTCAATCCAGGTTGCATCACAGCCCCTGAACGAATTTTGCAAGAATTTCTCTCTCTTTCACTGTCTTTGTTTCACTGGTTTTGAAAAGTAATTTATTTTTATAATGGGGTTTAGCTGCTTTTCACGGCTGTGTTTATGCCGCTTTACACCCCCTTGACTCACTTACAGAGAGATATCAATATATAGGTTTGAAGATTCTTACTAGTCAGATATATTCTTGTGCGGTGAATAGGGGGTGTTGAGTCCAGGTCACTGAAAAGGAATAGGTCTTGTCTATTACATATTGGGTTTATGGAACGGTATCTGAGCTAATTTGATACCCTTGTTTTATGCATCACCCCACCTCACCTGTCCCGTTCAGCAGCCATAGTGTGTTTTCTAAACGTGTGACTCTGTTCTCTTTTGTAATTCAGTTCAAGTGTAGCGGTTTTTACATTCCCTCTATAAGTGATATCTTATGATAAGTGTCTTTTTCTGTGTGACTTATTTCACTTAGAATTGTCGTACCTAAATCCACTCATCGTGCTGCTAATAGCCTTATGACATTGATTTCATGGCTGAGTGATATTCCATTGTACATGAGGACCACAACTTCTTTATCCATTTTTCTCTTTCCTAGGATATTTAAGGTGTAATGAAGTGGGGGTTCTTGTCAACAGAGCAGCCCTAAACTTTGGGGTGCCTGTGTCTTGCTGATTTTTAGTTTTCCCAATTTATACGCCCATGAGTGGAAGTGCCCTATGCTCTCCAAGCTGTGTTTTTTAGATGTTTCAGAACACACCGTACACTTCTCCAGAGTGGCTGTTGGCAATTTAAATCCCACCCATCAGCGTAGCAAGGCTCCCATTTCTCCATGGCCGGTCCTGCATTTCTGGTTTGGACACTTTTTTCCGCATGGCCCTTTTGCCCGCTGGGAAGCGAGACTTCTTTGGAGCGCTGATTTGCCTTTCCAGGTTGCTTGGTTGGCCAAAAAGGGCGTATGCGTTTTTTCCTGAATATATTCAAAAAAAAACGCATACGCCCTTTTTGGCCAAGGGCATCATTGTCCACGTTTTGCCGCTTTTCATGTGCTTTCAAGGCGATTCGAATCTACCTCCTGAAATCTGTTTCCTGCAATTCTGCCTTGCTTTCAAAGCCTCTTCGTTGCCTTCCCTTAATATATCTGTGGACGAGAGGTATCATTTAAAACTCTGCAGGTTTGTGAATTGCAGTGCCCCTGAGCTCCATTTTTCAACTCGCTTTTTTGGGAGCTGGCCGCAAAAGCGCAGGATTGCTTCAGGCCCTCTTCTGGTTCTGGGGGGCAGGCTGAGCTTGTGCTTAATTCTTCTTCCTGATGGGAAAATAGAGTGACCTGTGCCTGTCCCAACACCTAGAGCTAGTCTCTCATTGGTTCCCCCTCTTCCCCTTCATCCTCAGGACAAATTGCAACCTGTACGGAACAGGAGGTTAAAGGTGCTGATTCTCCAAGGAGGGAGATGGCTAGTAAATCGGCTGGAATGGCGAACCCGAGCCAAGGAGATGAGAAATGAGGTGCATTTTAGAAACCTTTCCCGATCACACGGTGTACCATCTTCTGGGTTTCTCATGCATGTTTTTGATGTAGGAAGATGCCCTTGAACCTGGAGATTTGGGACCCATGGGATGGGTACCATGCAGTATTACTTGAAAGGGTCTGCGTTGGCTCACCCAACCTCACCGAAACTCTAAGTCCCAAGACTGTCCACCCTTATGTCTCAATCAGCTGTGGGTCTAGATATGGTCAATCCAGGTTGCATCACAGCCCCTGAACGAATTTTGGAAGAATTTCTCTCTCTTTCACTGTCTTTGTTTCACTGGTTTTGAAAAGTAAATTATTTTTATAATGGGGTTTAGCTGTTTTTCACGGCTGTGTTTATGCCGCTTTACACCCCCTTGACTCACTTACAGAGAGATATCAATACATAGGTTTGAAGATTCTTACTAGTCAGATATATTCTTGTGCGGTGAATAGGGGGTGTTGAGTCCAGGTCACTGAAAAAGGAATAGGTCTTGTCTATTACATATTGGGTTTATGGAACTGTATCTGAGCTAATTTGATACCCTTGTTTTATGCATCACCCCACCTCACCTGTCCCGTTCAGCAGCCATAGTGTGTTTTCTAAACGTGTGACTCTGTTCTCTTTTGTAATTCAGTTCAAGTGTAGCGGTTTTTACATTCCCTCTATAAGTGATATCTTATGATAAGTGTCTTTTTCTGTGTGACTTATTTCACTTAGAATCGTCGTACCTAAATCCACTCATCGTGCTGCTACTAGCCTTATGACATTGATTACATGGCTGAGTGATATTCCATTGTACATGAGGACCACAACTTCTTTATCCATTTTTCTCTTTCCTAGGATATTTAAGGTGTAATGAAGTGGGGGTTCTTGTCAACAGAGCAGCCCTAAACTTTGGGGTGCCTGTGTCTTGCTGATTTTTAGTTTTCCCAATTTATACGCCCATGAGTGGAAGTGCCCTATGCTCTCCAAGCTGTGTTTTTTAGATGTTTCAGAACACACCGTACAGTTCTCCAGAGTGGCTGTTGGCAATTTACATCCCACCCATCAGCGTAGCAAGGCTCCCATTTCTCCATGGCCGGTCCTGCATTTCTGGTTTGGACACTTTTTTCCGCATGGCCCTTTTGCCCGCTGGGAAGCGAGACTTCTTTGGAGCGCTGATTTGCCTTTCCAGGTTGCTTGGTTGGCCAAAAAGGGCGTATGCGTTTTTTCCTGAATATATTCAGGAAAAAACGCATACGCCCTTTTTGGCCAAGGGCATCATTGTCCACGTTTTGCCGCTTTTCATGTGCTTTCAAGGCGATTCGAATCTACCTCCTGAAATCTGTTTCCTGCAATTCTGCCTTGCTTTCAAAGCCTCTTCGTTGCCTTCCCTTAATATATCTGTGGACGAGAGGTATCATTTAAAACTCTGCAGGTTTGTGAATTGCAGTGCCCCTGAGCTCCATTTTTCAACTCGCTTTTTTGGGAGCTGGCCGCAAAAGCGCAGGATTGCTTCAGGCCCTCTTCTGGTTCTGGGGGGCAGGCTGAGCTTGTGCTTAATTCTTCTTCCTGATGGGAAAATAGAGTGACCTGTGCCTGTCCCAACACCTAGAGCTAGTCTCTCTTTGGTTCCCCCTCTTCCCGTTCATCCTCAGGACAAATTGCAACCTGTACGGAACAGGAGGTTAAAGGTGCTGATTCTCCAAGGAGGGAGATGGCTAGTAAATCGGCTGGAATGGCGAACCCGAGCCAAGGAGATGAGAAATGAGGTGCGTTTTAGAAACCTTTCCCGATCACACGGTGTACCATCTTCTGGGTTTCTCATGCCTGTTTTCGATGTAGGAAGATGCCCTTGAACCTGGAGATTTGGGACCCATGGGATGGGTACCATGCAGTATTACTTGAAAGGGTCTGCGTTGGCTCACCCAACCTCACCGAACCTCTAAGTCCCAAGAGTGTCCACCCTTATGTCTCAATCAGCTGTGGGTCTAGATATGGTCAATCCAGGTTGCATCACAGCCCCTGAACGAATTTTGGAAGAATTTCTCTCTCTTTCACTGTCTTTGTTTCACTGGTTTTGAAAAGTAAATTATTTTTATAATGGGGTTTAGCTGTTTTTCACGGCTGTGTTTATGCCGCTTTACACCCCCTTGACTCACTTACAGAGAGATATCAATACATAGGTTTGAAGATTCTTACTAGTCAGATATATTCTTGTGCGGTGAATAGGGGGTGTTGAGTCCAGTTCACTGAAAAAGGAATAGGTCTTGTCTCTTACATATTGGGTTTATGGAACGGTATCGGAGATAATTTGAAACCCTTGTTTTATGCATCACCCCACCTCACCTGTCCCGTTCAGCAGCCATAGTGTGTTTTCTAAACGTGTGACTCTGTTCTCTTTTGTAATTCAGTTCAAGTGTAGCGGTTTTTACATTCCCTCTATAAGTGATATCTTATGATAAGTGTCTTTTTCTGTGTGACTTATTTCACTTAGAATTGTCGTACCGAAATCCACTCATCGTGCTGCTACTAGCCTTATGACGTTGATTTCATGGCTGAGTGATATTCCATTGTACATGAGGACCACAACTTCTTTATCCATTTTTCTCTTTCCTAGGATATTTAAGGTGTAATGAAGTGGGGGTTCTTGTCAACAGAGCAGCCCTAAACTTTGGGGTGCCTGTGTCTTGCTGATTTTTAGTTTTCCCAATTTATACGCCCATGAGTGGAAGTGCCCTATGCTCTCCAAGCTGTGTTTTTTAGATGTTTCAGAACACACCGTACACTTCTCCAGAGAGGCTGTTGGCAATTTAAATCCCACCCATCAGCGTAGCAAGGCTCCCATTTCTCCATGGCCGGTCCTGCATTTCTGGTTTGGACACTTTTTTCCGCATGGCCCTTTTGCCCGCTGGGAAGCGAGACTTCTTTGGAGCGCTGATTTGCCTTTCCAGGTTGCTTGGTTGGCCAAAAAGGGCGTATGCGTTTTTTCCTGAATATATTCAGGAAAAAACGCATACGCCCTTTTTGGCCAAGGGCATCATTGTCCACGTTTTGCCGCTTTTCATGTGCTTTCAAGGCGATTCGAATCTAACTCCTGAAATCTGTTTCCTGCAATTCTGCCTTGCTTTCAAAGCCTCTTCGTTGCCTTCTCTTAATATATATGTGGACGAGAGGTATCATTTACAACTCTGCAGGTTTGTGAATTGCAGTGCCCCTGAGCTCCATTTTTCAACTCGCTTTTTAGGGAGCTGGCCGCAAAAGCGCAGGATTGCTTCAGGCCCTCTTCTGGTTCTGGGGGGCCGGCTGGGCTTGTGCTTAATTCTTCTTCCTGATGGGAAAATAGAGTGACCTGTGCCTGTCCCAACAGCTAGAGCTAGTCTCTCATTGGTTCCCCATCTTCCCGTTCATCCTCAGGACAAATTGCAACCTGTACGGAACAGGAGGTTAAAGGTGCTGATTCTCCAAGGAGGGAGATGGCTAGTAAATCGGCTGGAATGGCGAACCCGAGCCAAGGAGATGAGAAATGAGGTGCGTTTTAGAAACCTTTCCCGATCACACGGTGTACCATCTTCTGGGTTTCTCATGCCTGTTTTCGATGTAGGAAGATGGCCTTGAACCTGGAGATTTGGGACCCATGGGATGGGTACCATGCAGTATTACTTGAAAGGGTCTGCGTTGGCTCACCCAACCTCACCGAACCTCTCAGCCCCAAGAGTGTCCACCCTTATGTCTCAATCAGCTGTGGGTCTAGATATGGTCAATCCAGGTTGCATCACAGCCCATGAACGAATTTTGTAAGAATTTCTCTCTCTTTCACTGTCTTTGTTTCACTGGTTTTGAAAAGTAATTTATTTTTATAATGGGGTTTAGCTGCTTTTCACGGCTGTGTTTATGCCGCTTTGCACCCCCTTGACTCACTTACAGAGAGATATCAATACATAGGTTTGAAGATTCTTTCTAGTCAGATATATTCTTGTGCGGTGAATAGGGGGTGTTGAGTCCAGTACACTGAAAAAGGAATAGGTCTTGTCTATTACATATTGGGTTTATGGAATGGTATCTGAGCTAATTTGAAATCCTTGTTTTATGCATCACCCCACCTCACCTGTCCCGTTCCGCAGCCATAGTGTGTTTTCTAAACGCGTGACTCTGTTCTCTTTTGTAATTCAGTTCAAGTGTAGCGGTTTTTACATTCCCTCTATAAGTGATATCTTATGATAAGTGTCTTTTTCTGTGTGACTTATTTCACTTAGAATCGTCGTACCTAAATCCACTCATCGTGCTGCTACTAGCCTTATGACGTTGATTTCATGGCTGAGTGATATTCCATTGTACATGAGGACCACAACTTCTTTATCCATTTTTCTCTTTCCTAGGATATTTAAGGTGTAATGAAGTGGGGGTTCTTGTCAACAGAGCAGCCCTAAACTTTGGGGTGCCTGTGTCTTGCTGATTTTTAGTTTTCCCAATTTATACGCCCATGAGTGGAAGTGCCCTATGCTCTCCAAGCTGTGTTTTTTAGATGTTTCAGAACACACCGTACACTTCTCCAGAGTGGCTGTTGGCAATTTACATCCCACCCATCAGCGTAGCAAGGCTCCCATTTCTCCATGGCCGGTCCTGCATTTCTGGTTTGGACACTTTTTTCCGCATGGCCCTTTTGCCCGCTGGGAAGCGAGACTTCTTTGGAGCGCTGATTTGCCTTTCCAGGTTGCTTGGTTGGCCAAAAAGGGCGTATGCGTTTTTTCCTGAATATATTCAGGAAAAAACGCATACGCCCTTTTTGGCCAAGGGCATCATTGTCCACGTTTTGCCGCTTTTCATGTGCTTTCAAGGCGATTCGAATCTACCTCCTGAAATCTGTTTTCTGCAATTCTGCCTTGCTTTCAAAGCCTCTTCGTTGCCTTCCCTTAATATATCTGTGGACGAGAGGTATCATTTAAAACTCTGCAGGTTTGTGAATTGCAGTGCCCCTGAGCTCCATTTTTCAACTCGCTTTTTTGGGAGCTGGCCGCAAAAGCGCAGGATTGCTTCAGGCCCTCTTCTGGTTCTGGGGGGCAGGCTGAGCTTGTGCTTAATTCTTCTTCCTGATGGGAAAATAGAGTGACCTGTGCCTGTCCCAACACGTAGAGCTAGTCTCTCATTGGTTCCCCCTCTTCCCCTTCATCCTCAGGACAAATTGCAACCTGTACGGAACAGGAGGTTAAAGGTGCTGATTCTCCAAGGAGGGAGATGGCTAGTAAATCGGCTGGAATGGCGAACCCGAGCCAAGGAGATGAGAAATGAGGTGCGTTTTAGAAACCTTTCCCGATCACACGGTGTACCATCTTCTGGGTTTCTCATGCCTGTTTTCGATGTAGGAAGATGGCCTTGAACCTGGAGATTTGGGACCCATGGGATGGGTACCATGCAGTATTACTTGAAAGGGTCTGCGTTGGCTCACCCAACCTCACCGAACCTCTCAGCCCCAAGAGTGTCCACCCTTATGTCTCAATCAGCTGTGGGTCTAGATATGGTCAATCCAGGTTGCATCACAGCCCCTGAACGAATTTTGTAAGAATTTCTCTCTCTTTCACTGTCTTTGTTTCACTGGTTTTGAAAAGTAATTTATTTTTATAATGGGGTTTAGCTGCTTTTCACGGCTGTGTTTATGCCGCTTTACACCCCCTTGACTCACTTACAGAGAGATATCAATACATAGGTTTGAAGATTCTTACTAGTCAGATATATTCTTGTGCGGTGAATAGGGGGTGTTGAGTCCAGTACACTGAAAAAGGAATAGGTCTTGTCTATTACATATTGGGTTTATGGAGCGGTATCGGAGCTAATTTGAAACCCTTGTTTTATGCATCACCCCACCTCACCTGTCCCGTTCAGCAGCCATAGTGTGTTTTCTAAACGTGTGACTCTGTTCTCTTTTGTAATTCAGTTCAAGTGTAGCGGTTTTTACATTCCCTCTATAAGTGATATCTTATGATAAGTGTCTTTTTCTGTGTGACTTATTTCACTTAGAATTGTCGTACCGAAATCCACTCATCGTGCTGCTACTAGCCTTATGACGTTGATTTCATGGCTGAGTGATATTCCATTGTACATGAGGACCACAACTTCTTTATCCATTTTTCTCTTTCCTAGGATATTTAAGGTGTAATGAAGTGGGGGTTCTTGTCAACAGAGCAGCCCTAAACTTTGGGGTGCCTGTGTCTTGCTGATTTTTAGTTTTCCCAATTTATACGCCCATGAGTGGAAGTGCCCTATGCTCTCCAAGCTGTGTTTTTTAGATGTTTCAGAACACACCGTACACTTCTCCAGAGAGGCTGTTGGCAATTTAAATCCCACCCATCAGCGTAGCAAGGCTCCCATTTCTCCATGGCCGGTCCTGCATTTCTGGTTTGGACACTTTTTTCCGCATGGCCCTTTTGCCCGCTGGGAAGCGAGACTTCTTTGGAGCGCTGATTTGCCTTTCCAGGTTGCTTGGTTGGCCAAAAAGGGCGTATGCGTTTTTTCCTGAATATATTCAGGAAAAAACGCATACGCCCTTTTTGGCCAAGGGCATCATTGTCCACGTTTTGCCGCTTTTCATGTGCTTTCAAGGCGATTCGAATCTAACTCCTGAAATCTGTTTCCTGCAATTCTGCCTTGCTTTCAAAGCCTCTTCGTTGCCTTCTCTTAATATATATGTGGACGAGAGGTATCATTTACAACTCTGCAGGTTTGTGAATTGCAGTGCCCCTGAGCTCCATTTTTCAACTCGCTTTTTAGGGAGCTGGCCGCAAAAGCGCAGGATTGCTTCAGGCCCTCTTCTGGTTCTGGGGGGCCGGCTGGGCTTGTGCTTAATTCTTCTTCCTGATGGGAAAATAGAGTGACCTGTGCCTGTCCCAACAGCTAGAGCTAGTCTCTCATTGGTTCCCCATCTTCCCGTTCATCCTCAGGACAAATTGCAACCTGTACGGAACAGGAGGTTAAAGGTGCTGATTCTCCAAGGAGGGAGATGGCTAGTAAATCGGCTGGAATGGCGAACCCGAGCCAAGGAGATGAGAAATGAGGTGCGTTTTAGAAACCTTTCCCGATCACACGGTGTACCATCTTCTGGGTTTCTCATGCCTGTTTTCGATGTAGGAAGATGGCCTTGAACCTGGAGATTTGGGACCCATGGGATGGGTACCATGCAGTATTACTTGAAAGGGTCTGCGTTGGCTCACCCAACCTCACCGAACCTCTCAGCCCCAAGAGTGTCCACCCTTATGTCTCAATCAGCTGTGGGTCTAGATATGGTCAATCCAGGTTGCATCACAGCCCATGAACGAATTTTGTAAGAATTTCTCTCTCTTTCACTGTCTTTGTTTCACTGGTTTTGAAAAGTAATTTATTTTTATAATGGGGTTTAGCTGCTTTTCACGGCTGTGTTTATGCCGCTTTGCACCCCCTTGACTCACTTACAGAGAGATATCAATACATAGGTTTGAAGATTCTTTCTAGTCAGATATATTCTTGTGCGGTGAATAGGGGGTGTTGAGTCCAGTACACTGAAAAAGGAATAGGTCTTGTCTATTACATATTGGGTTTATGGAATGGTATCTGAGCTAATTTGAAATCCTTGTTTTATGCATCACCCCACCTCACCTGTCCCGTTCCGCAGCCATAGTGTGTTTTCTAAACGCGTGACTCTGTTCTCTTTTGTAATTCAGTTCAAGTGTAGCGGTTTTTACATTCCCTCTATAAGTGATATCTTATGATAAGTGTCTTTTTCTGTGTGACTTATTTCACTTAGAATCGTCGTACCTAAATCCACTCATCGTGCTGCTACTAGCCTTATGACGTTGATTTCATGGCTGAGTGATATTCCATTGTACATGAGGACCACAACTTCTTTATCCATTTTTCTCTTTCCTAGGATATTTAAGGTGTAATGAAGTGGGGGTTCTTGTCAACAGAGCAGCCCTAAACTTTGGGGTGCCTGTGTCTTGCTGATTTTTAGTTTTCCCAATTTATACGCCCATGAGTGGAAGTGCCCTATGCTCTCCAAGCTGTGTTTTTTAGATGTTTCAGAACACACCGTACACTTCTCCAGAGTGGCTGTTGGCAATTTACATCCCACCCATCAGCGTAGCAAGGCTCCCATTTCTCCATGGCCGGTCCTGCATTTCTGGTTTGGACACTTTTTTCCGCATGGCCCTTTTGCCCGCTGGGAAGCGAGACTTCTTTGGAGCGCTGATTTGCCTTTCCAGGTTGCTTGGTTGGCCAAAAAGGGCGTATGCGTTTTTTCCTGAATATATTCAGGAAAAAACGCATACGCCCTTTTTGGCCAAGGGCATCATTGTCCACGTTTTGCCGCTTTTCATGTGCTTTCAAGGCGATTCGAATCTACCTCCTGAAATCTGTTTTCTGCAATTCTGCCTTGCTTTCAAAGCCTCTTCGTTGCCTTCCCTTAATATATCTGTGGACGAGAGGTATCATTTAAAACTCTGCAGGTTTGTGAATTGCAGTGCCCCTGAGCTCCATTTTTCAACTCGCTTTTTTGGGAGCTGGCCGCAAAAGCGCAGGATTGCTTCAGGCCCTCTTCTGGTTCTGGGGGGCAGGCTGAGCTTGTGCTTAATTCTTCTTCCTGATGGGAAAATAGAGTGACCTGTGCCTGTCCCAACACGTAGAGCTAGTCTCTCATTGGTTCCCCCTCTTCCCCTTCATCCTCAGGACAAATTGCAACCTGTACGGAACAGGAGGTTAAAGGTGCTGATTCTCCAAGGAGGGAGATGGCTAGTAAATCGGCTGGAATGGCGAACCCGAGCCAAGGAGATGAGAAATGAGGTGCGTTTTAGAAACCTTTCCCGATCACACGGTGTACCATCTTCTGGGTTTCTCATGCCTGTTTTCGATGTAGGAAGATGGCCTTGAACCTGGAGATTTGGGACCCATGGGATGGGTACCATGCAGTATTACTTGAAAGGGTCTGCGTTGGCTCACCCAACCTCACCGAACCTCTCAGCCCCAAGAGTGTCCACCCTTATGTCTCAATCAGCTGTGGGTCTAGATATGGTCAATCCAGGTTGCATCACAGCCCCTGAACGAATTTTGTAAGAATTTCTCTCTCTTTCACTGTCTTTGTTTCACTGGTTTTGAAAAGTAATTTATTTTTATAATGGGGTTTAGCTGCTTTTCACGGCTGTGTTTATGCCGCTTTACACCCCCTTGACTCACTTACAGAGAGATATCAATACATAGGTTTGAAGATTCTTACTAGTCAGATATATTCTTGTGCGGTGAATAGGGGGTGTTGAGTCCAGTACACTGAAAAAGGAATAGGTCTTGTCTATTACATATTGGGTTTATGGAGCGGTATCGGAGCTAATTTGAAACCCTTGTTTTATGCATCACCCCACCTCACCTGTCCCGTTCAGCAGCCATAGTGTGTTTTCTAAACGTGTGACTCTGTTCTCTTTTGTAATTCAGTTCAAGTGTAGCGGTTTTTACATTCCCTCTATAAGTGATATCTTATGATAAGTGTCTTTTTCTGTGTGACTTATTTCACTTAGAATTGTCGTACCGAAATCCACTCATCGTAGTGCTACTAGCCTTATGACGTTGATTTCATGGCTGAGTGATATTCCATTGTACATGAGGACCACAACTTCTTTATCCATTTTTCTCTTTCCTAGGATATTTAAGGTGTAATGAAGTGGGGGTTCTTGTCAACAGAGCAGCCCTAAACTTTGGGGTGCCTGTGTCTTGCTGATTTTTAGTTTTCCCAATTTATACGCCCATGAGTGGAAGTGCCCTATGCTCTCCAAGCTGTGTTTTTTAGATGTTTCAGAACACACCGTACACTTCTCCAGAGTGGCTGTTGGCAATTTACATCCCACCCATCAGCGTAGCAAGGCTCCCATTTCTCCATGGCCGGTCCTGCATTTCTGGTTTGGACACTTTTTTCCGCATGGCCCTTTTGCCCGCTGGGAAGCGAGACTTCTTTGGAGCGCTGATTTGCCTTTCCAGGTTGCTTGGTTGGCCAAAAAGGGCGTATGCGTTTTTTCCTGAATATATTCAGGAAAAAACGCATACGCCCTTTTTGGCCAAGGGCATCATTGTCCACGTTTTGCCGCTTTTCATGTGCTTTCAAGGCGATTCGAATCTACCTCCTGAAATGTGTTTCCTGCAATTCTGCCTTGCTTTCAAAGCCTCTTCGTTGCCTTCCCTTAATATATCTGTGGACGAGAGGTATCATTTAAAACTCTGCAGGTTTGTGAATTGCAGTGCCCCTGAGCTCCATTTTTCAACTCGCTTTTTTGGGAGCTGGCCGCAAAAGCGCAGGATTGCTTCAGGCCCTCTTCTGGTTCTGGGGGGCAGGCTGAGCTTGTGCTTAATTCTTCTTCCTGATGGGAAAATAGAGTGACCCGTGCCTGTCCCAACACCTAGAGCTAGTCTCTCATTGGTTCCCCCTCTTCCCCTTCATCCTCAGGACAAATTGCAACCTGTACGGAACAGGAGGTTAAAGGTGCTGATTCTCCAAGGAGGGAGATGGCTAGTAAATCGGCTGGAATGGCGAACCCGAGCCAAGGAGATGAGAAATGAGGTGCGTTTTAGAAACCTTTCCCGATCACACGGTGTACCATCTTCTGGGTTTCTCATGCCTGTTTTCGATGTAGGAAGATGCCCTTGAACCTGGAGATTTGGGACCCATGGGATGGGTACCATGCAGTATTACTTGAAAGGGTCTGCGTTGGCTCACCCAACCTCACCGAACCTCTAAGTCCCAAGAGTGTCCACCCTTATGTCTCAATCAGCTGTGGGTCTAGATATGGTCAATCCAGGTTGCATCACAGCCCCTGAACGAATTTTGGAAGAATTTCTCTCTCTTTCACTGTCTTTGTTTCACTGGTTTTGAAAAGTAAATTATTTTTATAATGGGGTTTAGCTGTTTTTCACGGCTGTGTTTATGCCGCTTTACACCCCCTTGACTCACTTACAGAGAGATATCAATACATAGGTTTGAAGATTCTTACTAGTCAGATATATTCTTGTGCGGTGAATAGGGGGTGTTGAGTCCAGTTCACTGAAAAAGGAATAGGTCTTGTCTCTTACATATTGGGTTTATGGAACGGTATCGGAGATAATTTGAAACCCTTGTTTTATGCATCACCCCACCTCACCTGTCCCGTTCAGCAGCCATAGTGTGTTTTCTAAACGTGTGACTCTGTTCTCTTTTGTAATTCAGTTCAAGTGTAGCGGTTTTTACATTCCCTCTATAAGTGATATCTTATGATAAGTGTCTTTTTCTGTGTGACTTATTTCACTTAGAATTGTCGTACCGAAATCCACTCATCGTGCTGCTACTAGCCTTATGACGTTGATTTCATGGCTGAGTGATATTCCATTGTACATGAGGACCACAACTTCTTTATCCATTTTTCTCTTTCCTAGGATATTTAAGGTGTAATGAAGTGGGGGTTCTTGTCAACAGAGCAGCCCTAAACTTTGGGGTGCCTGTGTCTTGCTGATTTTTAGTTTTCCCAATTTATACGCCCATGAGTGGAAGTGCCCTATGCTCTCCAAGCTGTGTTTTTTAGATGTTTCAGAACACACCGTACACTTCTCCAGAGAGGCTGTTGGCAATTTAAATCCCACCCATCAGCGTAGCAAGGCTCCCATTTCTCCATGGCCGGTCCTGCATTTCTGGTTTGGACACTTTTTTCCGCATGGCCCTTTTGCCCGCTGGGAAGCGAGACTTCTTTGGAGCGCTGATTTGCCTTTCCAGGTTGCTTGGTTGGCCAAAAAGGGCGTATGCGTTTTTTCCTGAATATATTCAGGAAAAAACGCATACGCCCTTTTTGGCCAAGGGCATCATTGTCCACGTTTTGCCGCTTTTCATGTGCTTTCAAGGCGATTCGAATCTAACTCCTGAAATCTGTTTCCTGCAATTCTGCCTTGCTTTCAAAGCCTCTTCGTTGCCTTCTCTTAATATATATGTGGACGAGAGGTATCATTTACAACTCTGCAGGTTTGTGAATTGCAGTGCCCCTGAGCTCCATTTTTCAACTCGCTTTTTAGGGAGCTGGCCGCAAAAGCGCAGGATTGCTTCAGGCCCTCTTCTGGTTCTGGGGGGCCGGCTGGGCTTGTGCTTAATTCTTCTTCCTGATGGGAAAATAGAGTGACCTGTGCCTGTCCCAACAGCTAGAGCTAGTCTCTCATTGGTTCCCCCTCTTCCCGTTCATCCTCAGGACAAATTGCAACCTGTACGGAACAGGAGGTTAAAGGTGCTGATTCTCCAAGGAGGGAGATGGCTAGTAAATCGGCTGGAATGGCGAACCCGAGCCAAGGAGATGAGAAATGAGGTGCGTTTTAGAAACCTTTCCCGATCACACGGTGTACCATCTTCTGGGTTTCTCATGCCTGTTTTCGATGTAGGAAGATGGCCTTGAACCTGGAGATTTGGGACCCATGGGATGGGTACCATGAAGTATTATTTGAAAGGGTCTGCGTTGGCTCACCCAACCTCACCGAACCTCTCAGCCCCAAGAGTGTCCACCCTTATGTCTCAATCAGCTGTGGGTCTAGATATGGTCAATCCAGGTTGCATCACAGCCCATGAACGAATTTTGTAAGAATTTCTCTCTCTTTCACTGTCTTTGTTTCACGGGTTTTGAAAAGTAAATTATTTTTATAATGGGGTTTAGCTGTTTTTCACGGCTGTGTTTATGCCGCTTTACACCCCCTTGACTCACTTACAGAGAGATATAAATACATAGGTTTGAAGATTCTTACTAGTCAGATATATTCTTGTGCGGTGAATAGGGGGTGTTGAGTCCAGTACACTGAAAAAGGAATAGGTCTTGTCTATTACATATTGGGTTTATGGAACGGTATCGGAGCTAATTTGAAACCCTTGTTTTATGCATCACCCCACCTCACCTGTCCCGTTCAGCAGCCATAGTGTGTTTTCTAAACGTGTGACTCAGTTCTCTTTTGTAATTCAGTTCAAGTGTAGCGGTTTTTACATTCCCTCTATAAGTGATATCTTATGATAAGTGTCTTTTTCTGTGTGACTTATTTCACTTAGAATTGTCGTACCGAAATCCACTCATCGTGCTGCTACTAGCCTTATGACGTTGATTTCATGGCTGAGTGATATTCCATTGTACATGAGGACCACAACTTCTTTATCCATTTTTCTCTTTCCTAGGATATTTAAGGTGTAATGAAGTGGGGGTTCTTGTCAACAGAGCAGCCCTAAACTTTGGGGTGCCTGTGTCTTGCTGATTTTTAGTTTTCCCAATTTATACGCCCATGAGTGGAAGTGCCCTATGCTCTCCAAGCTGTGTTTTTTAGATGTTTCAGAACACACCGTACACTTCTCCAGAGTGGCTGTTGGCAATTTACATCCCACCCATCAGCGTAGCAAGGCTCCCATTTCTCCATGGCCGGTCCTGCATTTCTGGTTTGGACACTTTTTTCCGCATGGCCCTTTTGCCCGCTGGGAAGCGAGACTTCTTTGGAGCGCTGATTTGCCTTTCCAGGTTTCTTGGTTGGCCAAAAAGGGCGTATGCGTTTTTTCCTGAATATATTCAGGAAAAAACGCATACGCCCTTTTTGGCCAAGGGCATCATTGTCCACGTTTTGCCGCTTTTCATGTGCTTTCAAGGCGATTCGAATCTACCTCCTGAAATCTGTTTTCTGCAATTCTGCCTTGCTTTCAAAGCCTCTTCGTTGCCTTCCCTTAATATATCTGTGGACGAGAGGTATCATTTAAAACTCTTCAGGTTTGTGAATTTCAGTGCCCCAGAGCTCCATTTTTCAACTCGCTTTTTTGGGAGCTGGCCGCAAAAGCGCAGGATTGCTTCAGGCCCTCTTCTGGTTCTGGGGGGCAGGCTGAGCTTGTGCTAAATTCTTCTTCCTGATGGGAAAATAGAGTGACCTGTGCCTGTCCCAACACCTAGAGCTAGTCTCTCATTGGTTCCCCCTCTTCCCCTTCATCCTCAGGACAAATTGCAACCTGTACGGAACAGGAGGTTAAAGGTGCTGATTCTCCAAGGAGGGAGATGGCTAGTAAATCGGCTGGAATGGCGAACCCGAGCCAAGGAGATGAGAAATGAGGTGCGTTTTAGAAACCTTTCCCGATCACACGGTGTACCATCTTCTGGGTTTCTCATGCCTGTTTTCGATGTAGGAAGATGGCCTTGAACCTGGAGATTTGGGACCCATGGGATGGGTACCATGCAGTATTACTTGAAAGGGTCTGCGTTGGCTCACCCAACCTCACCGAACCTCTCAGCCCCAAGAGTGTCCACCCTTATGTCTCAATCAGCTGTGGGTCTAGATATGGTCAATCCAGGTTGCATCACAGCCCCTGAACGAATTTTGCAAGAATTTCTCTCTCTTTCACTGTCTTTGTTTCACTGGTTTTGAAAAGTAAGTTATTTTCATAATGGGGTTTAGCTGTTTTTCACGGCTGTGTTTATGCCGCTTTACACCCCCTTGACTCACTTACAGAGAGATATCAATACATAGGTTTGAAGATTCTTACTAGTCAGATATATTCTTGTGCGGTGAATAGGGGGTGTTGAGTCCAGTACACTGAAAAAGGAATAGGTCTTGTCTATTACATATTGGGTTTATGGAACGGTATCGGAGCTAATTTGAAACCCTTGTTTTATGCATCACCCCACCTCACCTGTCCCGTTCAGCAGCCATAGTGTGTTTTCTAAACGTGTGACTCTGTTCTCTTTTGTAATTCAGTTCAAGTGTAGCGGTTTTTACATTCCCTCTATAAGTGATATCTTATGATAAGTGTCTTTTTCTGTGTGACTTATTTCACTTAGTATTGTCGTACCGAAATCCACTCATCGTGCTGCTACTAGCCTTATGACGTTGATTTCATGGCTGAGTGATATTCCATTGTACATGAGGACCACAACTTCTTTATCCATTTTTCTCTTTCCTAGGATATTTAAGGTGTAATGAAGTGGGGGTTCTTGTCAACAGAGCAGCCCTAAACTTTGGGTTGCCTGTGTCTTGCTGATTTTTAGTTTTCCCAATTTATACGCCCATGAGTGGAAGTGCCCTATGCTCTCCAAGCTGTGTTTTTTAGATGTTTCAGAACACACCGTACAGTTCTCCAGAGTGGCTGTTGGCAATTTACATCCCACCCATCAGCGTAGCAAGGCTCCCATTTCTCCATGGCCGGTCCTGCATTTCTGGTTTGGACACTTTTTTCCGCATGGCCCTTTTGCCCGCTGGGAAGCGAGACTTCTTTGGAGCGCTGATTTGCCTTTCCAGGTTGCTTGGTTGGCCAAAAAGGGCGTATGCGTTTTTTCCTGAATATATTCAGGAAAAAACGCATACGCCCTTTTTGGCCAAGGGCATCATTGTCCACGTTTTGCCGCTTTTCATGTGCTTTCAAGGCGATTCGAATCTACCTCCTGAAATGTGTTTCCTGCAATTCTGCCTTGCTTTCAAAGCCTCTTCGTTGCCTTCCCTTAATATATCTGTGGACGAGAGGTATCATTTAAAACTCTGCAGGTTTGTGAATTGCAGTGCCCCTGAGCTCCATTTTTCAACTCGCTTTTTTGGGAGCTGGCCGCAAAAGCGCAGGATTGCTTCAGGCCCTCTTCTGGTTCTGGGGGGCAGGCTGAGCTTGTGCTTAATTCTTCTTCCTGATGGGAAAATAGAGTGACCTGTGCCTGTCCCAACACCTAGAGCTAGTCTCTCATTGGTTCCCCCTCTTCCCGTTCATCCTCAGGACAAATTGCAACCTGTACGGAACAGGAGGTTAAAGGTGCTGATTCTCCAAGCAGGGAGATGGCTAGTAAATCGGCTGGAATGGCGAACCCGAGCCAAGGAGATGAGAAATGAGGTGCGTTTTAGAAACCTTTCCCGATCACACGGTGTACCATCTTCTGGGTTTCTCATGCCTGTTTTCGATGTAGAAAGATGCCCTTGAACCTGGAGATTTGGGACCCATGGGATGGGTACCATGCAGTATTACTTGAAAGGGTCTGCGTTGGCTCACCCAACCTCACCGAACCTCTCGGCCCCAAGAGTGTCCACCCTTATGTCTCAATCAGCTGTGGGTCTAGATATGGTCAATCCAGGTTGCATCACAGCCCCTGAACGAATTTTGTAAGAATTTCTCTCTCTTTCACTGTCTTTGTTTCACTGGTTTTGAAAAGTAAATTATTTTTATAATGGGGTTTAGCTGTTTTTCACGGCTGTGTTTATGTCGCTTTACACCCCCTTGACTCACTTACAGAGAGATATCAATACATAGGTTTGAAGATTCTTACTAGTCAGATATATTCTTGTGCGGTGAATAGGGGGTGTTGAGTCCAGTACACTGAAAAAGGAATAGGTCTTGTCTATTACATATTGGGTTTATGGAACGGTATCGGAGCTAATTTGAAACCCTTGTTTTATGCATCACCACACCTCACCTGTCCCGTTCAGCAGCCATAGTGTGTTTTCTAAACGTGTGACTCTGTTCTCTTTTGTAATTCAGTTCAAGTGTAGCGGTTTTTACATTCCCTCTATAAGTGATATCTTATGATAAGTGTCTTTTTCTGTGTGACTTATTTCACTTAGAATTGTCGTACCGAAATCCACTCATCGTGCTGCTACTAGCCTTATGACGTTGATTTCATGGCTGAGTGATATTCCATTGTACATGAGGACCACAACTTCTTTATCCATTTTTCTCTTTCCTAGGATATTTAAGGTGTAATGAAGTGGGGGTTCTTGTCAACAGAGCAGCCCTAAACTTTGGGGTGCCTGTGTCTTGCTGATTTTTAGTTTTCCCAATTTATACGCCCATGAGTGGAAGTGCCCTATGCTCTCCAAGCTGTGTTTTTTAGATGTTTCAGAACACACCGTACACTTCTCCAGAGTGGCTGTTGGCAATTTACATCCCACCCATCAGCGTAGCAAGGCTCCCATTTCTCCATGGCCGGTCCTGCATTTCTGGTTTGGACACTTTTTTCCGCATGGCCCTTTTGCCCGCTGGGAAGCGAGACTTCTTTGGAGCGCTGATTTGCCTTTCCAGGTTGCTTGGTTGGCCAAAAAGGGCGTATGCGTTTTTTCCTGAATATATTCAGGAAAAAACGCATACGCCCTTTTTGGCCAAGGGCATCATTGTCCACGTTTTGCCGCTTTTCATGTGCTTTCAAGGCGATTCGAATCTACCTCCTGAAATGTGTTTCCTGCAATTCTGCCTTGCTTTCAAAGCCTCTTCGTTGCCTTCCCTTAATATATCTGTGGACGAGAGGTATCATT
Organism: Balaenoptera acutorostrata; assembly: GCF_949987535.1. Classification (NCBI taxonomy): domain Eukaryota; kingdom Metazoa; phylum Chordata; class Mammalia; order Artiodactyla; family Balaenopteridae; genus Balaenoptera; species Balaenoptera acutorostrata. The sequence continues at coordinate 8,745 of NW_026646352.1, read as the reverse complement.
TAAAACTCTGCAGGTTTGTGAATTGCAGTGCCCCTGAGCTCCATTTTTCAACTCGCTTTTTTGGGAGCTGGCCGCAAAAGCGCAGGATTGCTTCAGGCCCTCTTCTGGTTCTGGGGGGCAGGCTGAGCTTGTGCTTAATTCTTCTTCCTGATGGGAAAATAGAGTGACCTGTGCCTGTCCCAACACCTAGAGCTAGTCTCTCATTGGTTCCCCCTCTTCCCGTTCATCCTCAGGACAAATTGCAACCTGTACGGAACAGGAGGTTAAAGGTGCTGATTCTCCAAGCAGGGAGATGGCTAGTAAATCGGCTGGAATGGCGAACCCGAGCCAAGGAGATGAGAAATGAGGTGCGTTTTAGAAACCTTTCCCGATCACACGGTGTACCATCTTCTGGGTTTCTCATGCCTGTTTTCGATGTAGAAAGATGCCCTTGAACCTGGAGATTTGGGACCCATGGGATGGGTACCATGCAGTATTACTTGAAAGGGTCTGCGTTGGCTCACCCAACCTCACCGAACCTCTCAGCCCCAAGAGTGTCCACCCTTATGTCTCAATCAGCTGTGGGTCTAGATATGGTCAATCCAGGTTGCATCACAGCCCCTGAACGAATTTTGTAAGAATTTCTCTCTCTTTCACTGTCTTTGTTTCACTGGTTTTGAAAAGTAATTTATTTTTATAATGGGGTTTAGCTGTTTTTCACGGCTGTGTTTATGTCGCTTTACACCCCCTTGACTCACTTACAGAGAGATATCAATACATAGGTTTGAAGATTCTTACTAGTCAGATATATTCTTGTGCGGTGAATAGGGGGTGTTGAGTCCAGTACACTGAAAAAGGAATAGGTCTTGTCTATTACATATTGGGTTTATGGAACGGTATCGGAGCTAATTTGAAACCCTTGTTTTATGCATCACCACACCTCACCTGTCCCGTTCAGCAGCCATAGTGTGTTTTCTAAACGTGTGACTCTGTTCTCTTTTGTAATTCAGTTCAAGTGTAGCGGTTTTTACATTCCCTCTATAAGTGATATCTTATGATAAGTGTCTTTTTCTGTGTGACTTATTTCACTTAGAATTGTCGTACCGAAATCCACTCATCGTGCTGCTACTAGCCTTATGACGTTGATTTCATGGCTGAGTGATATTCCATTGTACATGAGGACCACAACTTCTTTATCCATTTTTCTCTTTCCTAGGATATTTAAGGTGTAATGAAGTGGGGGTTCTTGTCAACAGAGCAGCCCTAAACTTTGGGGTGCCTGTGTCTTGCTGATTTTTAGTTTTCCCAATTTATACGCCCATGAGTGGAAGTGCCCTATGCTCTCCAAGCTGTGTTTTTTAGATGTTTCAGAACACACCGTACACTTCTCCAGAGTGGCTGTTGGCAATTTACATCCCACCCATCAGCGTAGCAAGGCTCCCATTTCTCCATGGCCGGTCCTGCATTTCTGGTTTGGACACTTTTTTCCGCATGGCCCTTTTGCCCGCTGGGAAGCGAGACTTCTTTGGAGCGCTGATTTGCCTTTCCAGGTTGCTTGGTTGGCCAAAAAGGGCGTATGCGTTTTTTCCTGAATATATTCAGGAAAAAACGCATACGCCCTTTTTGGCCAAGGGCATCATTGTCCACGTTTTGCCGCTTTTCATGTGCTTTCAAGGCGATTCGAATCTACCTCCTGAAATCTGTTTCCTGCAATTCTGCCTTGCTTTCAAAGCCTCTTCGTTGCCTTCCCTTAATATATCTGTGGACGAGAGGTATCATTTAAAACTCTGCAGGTTTGTGAATTGCAGTGCCCCTGAGCTCCATTTTTCAACTCGCTTTTTTGGGAGCTGGCCGCAAAAGCGCAGGATTGCTTCAGGCCCTCTTCTGGTTCTGGGGGGCAGGCTGAGCTTGTGCTTAATTCTTCTTCCTGATGGGAAAATAGAGTGACCCGTGCCTGTCCCAACACCTAGAGCTAGTCTCTCATTGGTTCCCCCTCTTCCCCTTCATCCTCAGGACAAATTGCAACCTGTACGGAACAGGAGGTTAAAGGTGCTGATTCTCCAAGGAGGGAGATGGCTAGTAAATCGGCTGGAATGGCGAACCCGAGCCAAGGAGATGAGAACTGAGGTGCGTTTTAGAAACCTTTCCCGATCACACGGTGTACCATCTTCTGGGTTTCTCATGCCTGTTTTCGATGTAGGAAGATGCCCTTGAACCTGGAGATTTGGGACCCATGGGATGGGTACCATGCAGTATTACTTGAAAGGGTCTGCGTTGGCTCACCCAACCTCACCGAACCTCTAAGTCCCAAGAGTGTCCACCCTTATGTCTCAATCAGCTGTGGGTCTAGATATGGTCAATCCAGGTTGCATCACAGCCCCTGAACGAATTTTGGAAGAATTTCTCTCTCTTTCACTGTCTTTGTTTCACTGGTTTTGAAAAGTAAATTATTTTTATAATGGGGTTTAGCTGTTTTTCACGGCTGTGTTTATGCCGCTTTACACCCCCTTGACTCACTTACAGAGAGATATCAATACATAGGTTTGAAGATTCTTACTAGTCAGATATATTCTTGTGCGGTGAATAGGGGGTGTTGAGTCCAGTTCACTGAAAAAGGAATAGGTCTTGTCTCTTACATATTGGGTTTATGGAACGGTATCGGAGATAATTTGAAACCCTTGTTTTATGCATCACCCCACCTCACCTGTCCCGTTCAGCAGCCATAGTGTGTTTTCTAAACGTGTGACTCTGTTCTCTTTTGTAATTCAGTTCAAGTGTAGCGGTTTTTACATTCCCTCTATAAGTGATATCTTATGATAAGTGTCTTTTTCTGTGTGACTTATTTCACTTAGAATTGTCGTACCGAAATCCACTCATCGTGCTGCTACTAGCCTTATGACGTTGATTTCATGGCTGAGTGATATTCCATTGTACATGAGGACCACAACTTCTTTATCCATTTTTCTCTTTCCTAGGATATTTAAGGTGTAATGAAGTGGGGGTTCTTGTCAACAGAGCAGCCCTAAACTTTGGGGTGCCTGTGTCTTGCTGATTTTTAGTTTTCCCAATTTATACGCCCATGAGTGGAAGTGCCCTATGCTCTCCAAGCTGTGTTTTTTAGATGTTTCAGAACACACCGTACACTTCTCCAGAGTGGCTGTTGGCAATTTACATCCCACCCATCAGCGTAGCAAGGCTCCCATTTCTCCATGGCCGGTCCTGCATTTCTGGTTTGGACACTTTTTTCCGCATGGCCCTTTTGCCCGCTGGGAAGCGAGACTTCTTTGGAGCGCTGATTTGCCTTTCCAGGTTGCTTGGTTGGCCAAAAAGGGCGTATGCGTTTTTTCCTGAATATATTCAGGAAAAAACGCATACGCCCTTTTTGGCCAAGGGCATCATTGTCCACGTTTTGCCGCTTTTCATGTGCTTTCAAGGCGATTCGAATCTACCTCCTGAAATCTGTTTCCTGCAATTCTGCCTTGCTTTCAAAGCCTCTTCGTTGCCTTCCCTTAATATATCTGTGGACGAGAGGTATCATTTAAAACTCTGCAGGTTTGTGAATTGCAGTGCCCCTGAGCTCCATTTTTCAACTCGCTTTTTTGGGAGCTGGCCGCAAAAGCGCAGGATTGCTTCAGGCCCTCTTCTGGTTCTGGGGGGCAGGCTGAGCTTGTGCTTAATTCTTCTTCCTGATGGGAAAATAGAGTGACCCGTGCCTGTCCCAACACCTAGAGCTAGTCTCTCATTGGTTCCCCCTCTTCCCGTTCATCCTCAGGACAAATTGCAACCTGTACGGAACAGGAGGTTAAAGGTGCTGATTCTCCAAGCAGGGAGATGGCTAGTAAATCGGCTGGAATGGCGAACCCGAGCCAAGGAGATGAGAAATGAGGTGCGTTTTAGAAACCTTTCCCGATCACACGGTGTACCATCTTCTGGGTTTCTCATGCCTGTTTTCGATGTAGAAAGATGCCCTTGAACCTGGAGATTTGGGACCCATGGGATGGGTACCATGCAGTATTACTTGAAAGGGTCTGCGTTGGCTCACCCAACCTCACCGAACCTCTCAGCCCCAAGAGTGTCCACCCTTATGTCTCAATCAGCTGTGGGTCTAGATATGGTCAATCCAGGTTGCATCACAGCCCCTGAACGAATTTTGTAAGAATTTCTCTCTCTTTCACTGTCTTTGTTTCACTGGTTTTGAAAAGTAATTTATTTTTATAATGGGGTTTAGCTGTTTTTCACGGCTGTGTTTATGCCGCTTTACACCCCCTTGACTCACTTACAGAGAGATATCAATACATAGGTTTGAAGATTCTTACTAGTCAGATATATTCTTGTGCGGTGAATAGGGGGTGTTGAGTCCAGTACACTGAAAAAGGAATAGGTCTTGTCTATTACATATTGGGTTTATGGAACGGTATCGGAGCTAATTTGAAACCCTTGTTTTATGCATCACCACACCTCACCTGTCCCGTTCAGCAGCCATAGTGTGTTTTCTAAACGTGTGACTCTGTTCTCTTTTGTAATTCAGTTCAAGTGTAGCGGTTTTTACATTCCCTCTATAAGTGATATCTTATGATAAGTGTCTTTTTCTGTGTGACTTATTTCACTTAGAATTGTCGTACCTAAATCCACTCATCGAGCTGCTACTAGCCTTATGACGTTGATTTCATGGCTGAGTGATATTCCATTGTACATGAGGGCCACAACTTCTTTATCCATTTTTCTCTTTCCTAGGATATTTAAGGTGTAATGAAGTGGGGGTTCTTGTCAACAGAGCAGCCCTAAACTTTGGGGTGCCTGTGTCTTGCTGATTTTTAGTTTTCCCAATTTATACGCCCATGAGTGGAAGTGCCCTATGCTCTCCAAGCTGTGTTTTTTAGATGTTTCAGAACACACCGTACACTTCTCCAGAGTGGCTGTTGGCAATTTACATCCCACCCATCAGCGTAGCAAGGCTCCCATTTCTCCATGGCCGGTCCTGCATTTCTGGTTTGGACACTTTTTTCCGCATGGCCCTTTTGCCCGCTGGGAAGCGAGACTTCTTTGGAGCGCTGATTTGCCTTTCCAGGTTGCTTGGTTGGCCAAAAAGGGCGTATGCGTTTTTTCCTGAATATATTCAGGAAAAAACGCATACGCCCTTTTTGGCCAAGGGCATCATTGTCCACGTTTTGCCGCTTTTCATGTGCTTTCAAGGCGATTCGAATCTACCTCCTGAAATCTGTTTCCTGCAATTCTGCCTTGCTTTCAAAGCCTCTTCGTTGCCTTCCCTTAATATATCTGTGGACGAGAGGTATCATTTAAAACTCTGCAGGTTTGTGAATTGCAGTGCCCCTGAGCTCCATTTTTCAACTCGCTTTTTTGGGAGCTGGCCGCAAAAGCGCAGGATTGCTTCAGGCCCTCTTCTGGTTCTGGGGGGCAGGCTGAGCTTGTGCTTAATTCTTCTTCCTGATGGGAAAATAGAGTGACCTGTGCCTGTCCCAACACCTAGAGCTAGTCTCTCATTGGTTCCCCCTCTTCCCGTTCATCCTCAGGACAAATTGCAACCTGTACGGAACAGGAGGTTAAAGGTGCTGATTCTCCAAGCAGGGAGATGGCTAGTAAATCGGCTGGAATGGCGAACCCGAGCCAAGGAGATGAGAAATGAGGTGCGTTTTAGAAACCTTTCCCGATCACACGGTGTACCATCTTCTGGGTTTCTCATGCCTGTTTTCGATGTAGAAAGATGCCCTTGAACCTGGAGATTTGGGACCCATGGGATGGGTACCATGCAGTATTACTTGAAAGGGTCTGCGTTGGCTCACCCAACCTCACCGAACCTCTCAGCCCCAAGAGTGTCCACCCTTATGTCTCAATCAGCTGTGGGTCTAGATATGGTCAATCCAGGTTGCATCACAGCCCCTGAACGAATTTTGTAAGAATTTCTCTCTCTTTCACTGTCTTTGTTTCACTGGTTTTGAAAAGTAATTTATTTTTATAATGGGGTTTAGCTGTTTTTCACGGCTGTGTTTATGCCGCTTTACACCCCCTTGACGCACTTACAGAGAGATATCAATACATAGGTTTGAAGATTCTTACTAGTCAGATATATTCTTGTGCGGTGAATAGGGGGTGTTGAGTCCAGTACACTGAAAAAGGAATAGGTCTTGTCTATTACATATTGGGTTTATGGAATGGTATCGGAGCTAATTTGAAACCCTTGTTTTATGCATCACCACACCTCACCTGTCCCGTTCAGCAGCCATAGTGTGTTTTCTAAACGTGTGACTCTGTTCTCTTTTGTAATTCAGTTCAAGTGTAGCGGTTTTTACATTCCCTCTATAAGTGATATCTTATGATAAGTGTCTTTTTCTGTGTGACTTATTTCACTTAGAATTGTCGTACCTAAATCCACTCATCGAGCTGCTACTAGCCTTATGACGTTGATTTCATGGCTGAGTGATATTCCATTGTACATGAGGGCCACAACTTCTTTATCCATTTTTCTCTTTCCTAGGATATTTAAGGTGTAATGAAGTGGGGGTTCTTGTCAACAGAGCAGCCCTAAACTTTGGGGTGCCTGTGTCTTGCTGATTTTTAGTTTTCCCAATTTATACGCCCATGAGTGGAAGTGCCCTATGCTCTCCAAGCTGTGTTTTTTAGATGTTTCAGAACACACCGTACACTTCTCCAGAGTGGCTGTTGGCAATTTACATCCCACCCATCAGCGTACCAAGGCTCCCATTTCTCCATGGCTGGTCCTGCATTTCTGGTTTGGACACTTTTTTCCGCATGGCCCTTTTGCCCGCTGGGAAGGGAGACTTCTTTGGAGCGCTGATTTGCCTTTCCAGGTTGCTTGGTTGGCCAAAAAGGGCGTATGCGTTTTTTCCTGAATATATTCAGGAAAAAACGCATACGCCCTTTTTGGCCAAGGGCATCATTGTCCACGTTTTGCCGCTTTTCATGTGCTTTCAAGGCGATTCGAATCTACCTCCTGAAATCTGTTTCCTGCAATTCTGCCTTGCTTTCAAAGCCTCTTCGTTGCCTTCCCTTAATATATCTGTGGACGAGAGGTATCATTTAAAACTCTGCAGGTTTGTGAATTGCAGTGCCCCTGAGCTCCATTTTTCAACTCGCTTTTTTGGGAGCTGGCCGCAAAAGCGCAGGATTGCTTCAGGCCCTCTTCTGGTTCTGGGGGGCAGGCTGAGCTTGTGCTTAATTCTTCTTCCTGATGGGAAAATAGAGTGACCTGTGCCTGTCCCAACACCTAGAGCTAGTCTCTCATTGGTTCCCCCTCTTCCCGTTCATCCTCAGGACAAATTGCAACCTGTACGGAACAGGAGGTTAAAGGTGCTGATTCTCCAAGCAGGGAGATGGCTAGTAAATCGGCTGGAATGGCGAACCCGAGCCAAGGAGATGAGAAATGAGGTGCGTTTTAGAAACCTTTCCCGATCACACGGTGTACCATCTTCTGGGTTTCTCATGCCTGTTTTCGATGTAGAAAGATGCCCTTGAACCTGGAGATTTGGGACCCATGGGATGGGTACCATGCAGTATTACTTGAAAGGGTCTGCGTTGGCTCACCCAACCTCACCGAACCTCTCAGCCCCAAGAGTGTCCACACTTATGTCTCAATCAGCTGTGGGTCTAGATATGGTCAATCCAGGTTGCATCACAGCCCCTGAACGAATTTTGTAAGAATTTCTCTCTCTTTCACTGTCTTTGTTTCACTGGTTTTGAAAAGTAATTTATTTTTATAATGGGGTTTAGCTGTTTTTCACGGCTGTGTTTATGCCGCTTTACACCCCCTTGACTCACTTACAGAGAGATATCAATACATAGGTTTGAAGATTCTTACTAGTCAGATATATTCTTGTGCGGTGAATAGGGGGTGTTGAGTCCAGTACACTGAAAAAGGAATAGGTCTTGTCTATTACATATTGGGTTTATGGAACGGTATCGGAGCTAATTTGAAACCCTTGTTTTATGCATCACCACACCTCACCTGTCCCGTTCAGCAGCCATAGTGTGTTTTCTAAACGTGTGACTCTGTTCTCTTTTGTAATTCAGTTCAAGTGTAGCGGTTTTTACATTCCCTCTATAAGTGATATCTTATGATAAGTGTCTTTTTCTGTGTGACTTATTTCACTTAGAATTTTCGTACCGAAATCCACTCATCGTGCTGCTACTAGCCTTATGACGTTGATTTCATGGCTGAGTGATATTCCATTGTACATGAGGACCACAACTTCTTTATCCATTTTTCTCTTTCCTAGGATATTTAAGGTGTAATGAAGTGGGGGTTCTTGTCAACAGAGCAGCCCTAAACTTTGGGGTGCCTGTGTCTTGCTGATGTTTAGTTTTCCCAATTTATACGCCCATGAGTGGAAGTGCCCTATGCTCTCCAAGCTGTGTTTTTTAGATGTTTCAGAACACACCGTACACTTCTCCAGAGTGGCTGTTGGCAATTTACATCCCACCCATCAGCGTAGCAAGGCTCCCATTTCTCCATGGCCGGTCCTGCATTTCTGGTTTGGACACTTTTTTCCGCATGGCCCTTTTGCCCGCTGGGAAGCGAGACTTCTTTGGAGCGCTGATTTGCCTTTCCAGGTTGCTTGGTTGGCCAAAAAGGGCGTATGCGTTTTTTCCTGAATATATTCAGGAAAAAACGCATACGCCCTTTTTGGCCAAGGGCATCATTGTCCACGTTTTGCCGCTTTTCATGTGCTTTCAAGGCGATTCGAATCTACCTCCTGAAATCTGTTTCCTGCAATTCTGCCTTGCTTTCAA